>NC_056748.1:614296740-614611740 GCF_019279795.1 Protopterus annectens
ATATATATATATATATATATATATATGCCTGTATGTAATGCATGTATATATGCCTGTATGTATGTATGTACCTCTCTATCTGTATCGTTGTAACTGTTCAGTATGTAGTACAAAACTAGTCTGAAATCATTCTGTACTGATTTCAAAGTCAGGTTTAATTACAGAGGCAAAAGAACAAAATAAAATATTCTTCCCTTCATCTTAGGCAGACACCCAATCAAACAACCTCCAAACATAGCACATGCAACACATAGTACACAAAGCTGATGTGCTAAACAGTCACAGGCCAGAAGGAGAAACAACATGCCTGATACAGTTGTAATAGGTGACTCCATAGCGAGACACACTGCTGTCCCGCACACCAGACTGAACAAGGGAAAGGGTATAGTAAGCTGCCTGTAGGCTGCCACAATACGCTACATAGCACAAGTATGCAGGTCACCCCAAAGCAAGTAGAAATATGATACAGTCATAGTCCATGCTGGTGTGAATGACCTGAGATGTACCTCCCCGGACTACATGAAAAGAGACATAGATGAGCTCTCTGATTATGTAGTCCAGGCCAGTATGACACTGACTGTTTGCAGCATCCTACCCTCACCAAGAATGATGCCACAGTACAAACATGGAATGATCAGTTATAACAAGTGGCACAATTACTGGTGTCATTCCAAGGGGATCCAATGTCTGTCTGCTTGGGATGTCATGCTTGACAAGCCACGCAGCTGTTCCAGGGATGGCTTGCACCTGTTACCCCTGGGCGTATGGATATTGGATAAGGCTTTTGCCACCTCCATAGAGCCTTTCGTAGGCAAGGCTGAAAAGACTAACCCACCACCCTACAAAACATAAGTGAAAAGAAACATAAGGGTAATGCTGACCAGTGCCAGATGTGTAAACCCCAATATGCATGCTCCCGAGGCCATCCCCAGTATGGAGAACATCGATGTCTGTGCAGTGACAGAAACCTGCTGCAAGCCTCCTGACAGCACACCAGCACTACCAGGTTATACCACATATCATGCTTCATGGCCCCAAAACCTGGAACAAAACATAAAAGGAGGGTGAGTATCCATATTCAGCACAGACACCCATACGTCCAGGTAACTGACAATGCACAAGGCATTAGTGTCCACCCATGTGCAACTAATCGTAGGCAAGACTGCTGTACAGTCTGTAGCATGCTACAGACCACACTCTCACACACAGGAACCCCACCCAGCTGTCCTGAAGACACTGGACAGTATGAATGCCCCACCAAATACCAAACAAGGTACTCACAAATTACCACATAGGTGGTAAACCATTATGTATGGAAGGAGTAATCAGGGACCTAGGGACACAAGTGGACAGTAACCTGTTATGTGACACTCACATTGCCAATGTGGCTAGGAAGACTGTCTACAATGGACACTGTATCATGAAAGGATTCACATCTACGTCAACAGAGGTCATTGTGCCCCTATACTGTTCTCTTATCACACCCATAATCTAGTACAATGCCTCATATGGGATGTACCTTACCTGACACCTGCAGCAGTTAGAAAGACCTCAAAGGTACCTCACCAAGAGGATAAAGGGTCTCAAATATATGTCATATGCTGCCTGGCTGTAGACACCCCAGCTGAATGCAGTCACATACTGCCTACACAGAGGCATTGCATGCCTGTTGTACAAGGCCATGTCCAACACAGGAGTAATGGACATGCTCCACCCCAGAAAACTCAAAGCCATCGGAGCTGTGAGAGTGAGAGTGTGAGAGTGAGTGTCAACCTCAACACATAATGAAATAGGATATGCTGGAGGGACAGATACATAACCCAGAAGCTCCCCACACCCTGGGACAGAATCCCACTCCATGTTAGGCAGAGCCCCTCACTGACACTCTTCAACAGGAATCTTGCCAAGTGGATGGATGATCGTAGAGTTACACTGGGGGTCTCCACTGTGTCACATCCAGACAGAGGCACAGAAAAGCAAATCATAAATGGCCATAATATTCACATAGCAAGGGGTGGCAAAAGCCACACACACTCTGGCTAGGCTAACAAATGCCCTAGGGTGGATAGCCTAGTATGAACCTATGAACCTATGAAGATACAAATTGTACAGGACACTAAGGATAATCCCAAGGCTTCCACAACTGATGGTAGGAACCGTGTTGGGAATTCACAGATATGCTCTGAATCACACAAATATCACAAACAACATACCAAACACACACACATATTGCCAACATACATCCTGACAGGTGCAGTGCAAACCAGCCTCCGCCCCCCCCCCAGAATGCAAAATATCTATCCCAGCAGACTGCTGGCCCCCTGACATTGCAGATGCTGAGGTAATAGCCAGCATCTACAAAGCAAAACACACAGCAGCAATGGTATGAGATGGTGTCCTGGGCTGAGTCCAACATGGACTCCAAGACGAATGGAATGCCAAATCACACTACTGCTCAATGTCAGCCTTACCACAGGATATGTACCCAAAGAGCAGCATACAACAACAGTGGTCCTTCTCAACAAAGGTGTTGCCTGAATGGATACTGAAAACTACCACCCCAGAATCCTGAGAAGCTCGGTCTGCACAGCTATGGAAAGGATCAGCATGTACCGCAGACATAAAGATATTGGGGACCTACTGACTCCGGACCCTACCCAGTGTGGCTTTCTTAAGTGCAGATCCTGCCCCTAAACATGTTTGACTCATTTGAAACAGTCATTAAGGTCATTGATGAGGGCAATGTGGTCCACACAGCATAGATGGACCTTGCAAAGGCTTCTATACAATACCCTATGTGTTCATTATAGATATGCTCACCAGCTTAAATATAAACCCCTATGTCAGTAGAGGGGTTGCAAACCAGACCAAGGACAGAACAGACATGGTCAGACATGTTGCAGCCATGTCAGTCTACAAACCAGATATAACTGGCATCCCACAAGGCTTGGTCCTGGGATCTCCCTCGTCTGGTATATATGTCCCATAGGTACAGGCCAACATGGAAGGACTGTGTCTGAACATGTTTGCAGAGGACTACAAATTGCTCACCATATATGACCCTCCAGCTGACACAAGCATCCCGCAAAAGAGCCACATAGAAGCAGACAACTGGTGCCATAGCCATGTCAGCAAGCTAATTGCAGAAAACTGTATAGTCAACCCCCGTGGATATACAGTAAGTGCCCACCAATTACCACATAGGTGTTAACCCATTACGTACTTAACATGTAATGAGAGACCTGGGGACACAAGGTGATAGATATCCTGCATTGGACAAACATGTGGCTGTAGTGTTCACAGAAACATACCATATACCCACCTAATCATGAAGGTTGTCAGATCTAGATAAGGGGAGGTCATTGTGGCTCTTCAGTCATCCTTTATCATAGTTACAATTGACTATAATAGCCCCTGTGGGATGTACCTCAGCAGACACCTCCATCAACTGTAAAGTCCCCAACAGTACCTCACCAGGAGTATCAAAGTGCTTGCACAGATACCATGTGTTGCCTGATTAAACAAACTGCAGCTACACACACTGCCATACTGCCCACCCAGAGGCAAGCTGTGCCTGATGTATAAAGTCATGTCCAAGCTGGTATCAGTAAACATGCTGCACCTTGTACAATCTGAATGGCAGTGAGCTATGCACATGAGAGACCTGAACCCCAGCACTGACTTACATAGGACAAGCTGTACTGCATGATCCATAACACAGAAGCCACCCCCACCCATGAGTAAACTCCCAGTACAGGCTATCCACAGAGTCACTCATCAATTTTCCTCAAGAGGAATCTTGATGAGTGGATGGGAGATGGTAGCTTTACCCTGGGTATCACTGTTATGTCACAGGTAGACAGAGGCACAGTATACTAACCATGACATATGTCATGGCAAACTCCACTTACAATGTGTGTCGAAGGACAAACACACTCTCCAACTAGCACAGTTAGGTAGGGGTTTGAATCCTGCAAATGCTCGGTGTGTGTGAGTGGGGTTGGTGTGTGTGCAAGTCTGTGGGAGGGAAATGTCCCTTTTGGCAACTGGGAAAACACACTACAGGAAGCACATTCCCCTTTCTAAACACTGATGATGTCAGCACCCTATAAGTACAGCAGGAGAAGGGAAATCTCCCAGTAATGCGAACAGCACGCTCTGCTAATGCGTCCATCTCAAGTGTCATAACATAGGGGTTTGAATCCTGCAAATGCTCAGTGTGAGTGGAGTTGGTGTGTGTGCAAGTCTGTGTGAGAGAAATGTCCCTTTCGGCAACTAGGAGAACAGACTACAGGATGCACATTACCCTTTCTAAACACTGATGATGCCAGCACCCTATAAGTACAACAGGAGAAGGGAAACCTCCCAGTAATGCGAATAGCGCGCTCCGCTAATGCATCTGTCTCGAGTGTCATAACATAGTTAGGTAGGGGTTTGAATTCTGCAAATGCTCAGTGTGTGTGTGAGTGGGGTTGGTGTGTGTTTAAGTCTGTGTGAGGGAAATGTCCCTTTTGGCAACTGGGAAAACACAATACAGGATGCACATTCCCCTTTCTAAACACTGATGATGTCAGCACCCTACAAGTACAGCAGGAGAAGGTATGTGGCATGGACAATGACTGAGTCATATGTGTCCATGCCTCTGACTGGCCTGTATGCTTGTGTTATGTGGTGGACCATAGTGCCCCACGGGCATATCACTGTGACCTTCACCTTGTCCAGCCTGGTGAGCGTGACCACACTGTGCTGGACAATAAAGGTAGCTAACACAACTGTGGCAGGTGTGTTGTCTAGCCGTACAGGCTGTGAATGTTTGGCACACAGGATTTGTGTGCTATGTATTATGTGTGATGTGTTTAGGCATAACGTATGCCTGTGTGCCAGCTGCAGAGGTGTGTGCCGCTCAGGCAGGATGCTATTCTAAGGCTTTACGAATGGCCCAGTGTGCACACATGCTTGTATTGCTGTCAGTGTAGGTCTACATCAGACTGGTATTGTAGTCACTGTAGTATTGCATGCCACCTGACAGGTTATGCTAGTACTGGGTTCAGAGTGCTTAGTCCCCAGTTTGGCTATGTGGTTCCATCTCATACATGTGTTGTACGTCCATGTGTAGGGGAGAGGGTTGACTGTGTACATGTGGCAGCTGTGACATTGCCACATGACCCACATATTCCACAACTGTACCATAGAGGTGACTGACAACTGACCTTTGCACATGCTACCATAGTATTGTGATTGCCATGGTGATTAACAGCACATAGGGCCAATGGGGAACAAGGTACATAGGTTCATAGGTTCATAGCTTCATACTAGGCTATCTGCCCTAGGGCATTTAAGAACCTAGCCAGAATGTGTTTGGCTGTCACCATCCATTGTAAATATATCTTGCCATGCCCTTTTCCGAGGTTAGTATACTGTGCCTCTGTCTAACAGTGACACAGAAGTGATACCCGGGGTAAACTGACAATGTCCCATCCACTCATCAAGATTCCTCTTGAAGAGAGTCAATGAGGGACTCTGCCTAACCTGGACTGGGATTTTATTCCAGAGTGAAGTGAGCCTCTGGGTTATGAATCTGTCCCTCCAGCATGTCCTATTTATTTCAGTGCTAAGGTTCAGGTCTCTCAAACGTGTAGCCAGATGGGATTTGGATATTCTCAGATGCAGCATGCCCATTAATTCCGGGTTTGACATGGCATTATACATTAGGCACAGATCGCCTCTGAACAGGCGGTATGCCACTGAGTAGAGCTGGGGTTTCTTTAACCGGTCAGCATATGGCATCTGTTTGAGCCCTTTGATCCTCTTGGTGAGGTACTTGTGGGGTCTTTCCAGTTGCTGCAGGTGTCTGGTAAGGTACATCCCAACAGGGGGATTGTACTCAATTATGGGCCTGATGAGGGATGAGTAAAGAGGCACGATGTCCTCCCCTGATGTAGATGTGAATCCCTTCATGATGGGGTGGGCTATATACAATGCCTTTCTAACCACTTTGGCCACGTGGTTGTCAAATGAGAGATTGCTATCAACTTGGGCCCCCAGGTCCCTAATTACTTCTTCTGTACATAATGGAGTACCACCTATGTGGTACTTTGTGGGCACTTTGTTTTTGCCAAAGGGGAAGACTATGCACATTTTTGCATTCAGCTGGAGGCCATGGCTCTGGCACAAGTTGTCTGTTTCTATGAGGCCCCTTTGGAAGATGCTTGTGTCAGCTGGAGAGTCGATTATGGCGGCCAGTTTGCAGTCATCTGCATATTTGGTCAGCCACAGTCCTTCCGTGTTGGCCTGTACCTCCGATAAATATATACCAAACAAGAGAGGTCCCAGGACTGAGTCTTGTGGGACACCACTTGTATCTGGTTTGGAGTCTGGCATGGCTCCAGCAGTTCTAACCATGTGGGTTCTGTCCTTGAGCCAGTGTGCAATCCATCTAGTGACATAGGGGCTCATATTTAAGCTGGTGAGCTTCTCTAGAATGCCCAAGTGGGGTATTGTTTTGAGGGCTTTTGCGAGGTCCAGGTAGGCTGTGTGGACCACCTTCCCCTCGTCAATGGCCTTGGTGACTGTTTCAAAGAAATCAACCAGGTTTGAGAGGCAGGATCTGCCCTTAACAAAGCCAAACTGGGTATGAACTAGTGTCTGTAGGTCCCCAATATCTATATTTATGTGGTCCATGATGATCCTTTCCATAGCTCTGCAGACCAAGCTAGTGTGGCTTATGGGGCGATAGTGTCCAGGATCCATTGAGGCACCACCTTTCTGTAGAGGGACCACTGTTGCTGTATGCCACACTTTGGACACATATCCTGTAGTAAGGCTGGGATTGAACAGTAGTTTTATGTTTGGTTGTAGCACATCTTGGAAGTCATGTAGGACACAGCCTGGGACACTGTCTGGTCCCATTGATGCAGTGTGTATTGCTTTGGAGAGGGCGGCTCTTACCTGAGCATCTGAGATGTCAGGGGGGGCAGCACTCTGCGGGGATACATATTTGCCCTTTCGGTGTGGAGGGGGGTGAGAAGTTTGCACTGAACCTGTCAGCTAGAATGTTGGCAATGTCTGTGGGTTTGGTGTTTCTATTGACATTTTGGACTACCTCTGAGCATATCTGGGAATCACCACCCAGGTTCCTAACATAACTAAAGAAAGCCTTGTGATTATCCTTAGTGTCCTGTGCAATTTCTCTCGAAGCTGGCCTTAGACAATGTTATGAGTGCCTGTAGTTATTTGCTAATACTGATCAGTGATGACTTCCCTTTTTGGGATTTTGCTGTATCATTTAGTAGCTTCCTCCTTCTATTGTGTAGTTTGTTTATGGCTGGGGTCCACCAGACAGGACATCTGCCTTTGGAGGATTCGGTCTTGGTTTTATTCAGGACCACATGACCCATGCATTCCTGAAGCCATCCATAGAATGCGTTTATAGAGGAATCTGTGGTCTGGTCTGTAGTTTCCACAGGCCCGGGGGCTTTGAAGGTTTCCACCTCAGTTTTGAGGAGTGTGAATTTGCTTTAGAGAAGTTGTTCACTGTGGTGTTCTGGGCAGGGGGTGGGGTCGGGATGTGAATATCCAGTGAGATTAGTTCATGGTCCGATCTTACCAGTGAGGGATACACTTCTGGTCTGGAGCATAGAGTCCCCATGTTGGTGATGATCAGGTCCAGTATGTTTCACCTTCTTGTGGGAGTGGTAACAAGTTGTTCCATAGCATTTGAGCTCATATATTCTAGGAATCTTTGGCCTAGGGTGTTGGAGCTAGAGTCATGCTCCCTGTCCATGTTTGGGTAGTTGACATCACCCAATATAATGGTGTTTGGAGAGACCTTCATATTTCCACTGTTCACAGGATGGCCGAGTGCAGTTCTTGGGTTTGGGAGGGTGGTCTGTAGCAGGCTATAACCTGGAAGGCAGTTTCACCCATTGTTAGTTGCACATGGATAGTCTCTGATGCTTGGTGCTTTGCCACCTACCTGGAGGTGTGGGTATCTTTGATGACTATCAATACTCCCCCTCCATTTGTGGTTCTTCCAAGTTTTGGGGCTGAAAAGCGTGGTATGAGGTATAACCTGGTAGTGCTGGGGTGCTCTCGGTAGCCCTAAACCAGGCATCTGTTACTGCACAGATATTGATGTTCTCCATGCCAAGGAGAGTTTTGGGTGCATTCATCTTGAGGTGTAGACTTCTGGCATTGGGTAGCATTACTCTTAGTTTCTTATCCCTTGTGATACCTATGAAGGTGGGTTTGTCATTTGAGCCTTGCCTAACATAGGCACTATGGGGGTAGCAAGAGCCTTTGCCAATATCTGAAAGCCCAGGGGTGACAGGTGCAAGCCGTCCCTAGCGAAGCAGGTGGTTCAACAGAAGATGAATATGTGAGGGTGTAGTGCCTGTGATTAGTTAGCAGTAGCATATATGACTGCTCACATGGACAAATGCCAGGTAAGTCATATGCAATGTGTCACAGGCAACATACATGTGAACAGGACAAACAGTGACATTCTGTCAAGTGAGACATGGACATACATATAGTAAGCTATGCAGATGTCACTAGGAGTCCACAGAAGCTCTGTAACTATGCATTGCAGGTGGGATCAGTATTCCAGGGTAATTGCAAGCAAACATGCATGCAAACAAAGCTACAGTAAGCAGGGCTGCATGTAGTCCATTGTACAACAAACAAGCTGTACCACTTTCAGTAGGTAACACTGCACATATGCAGGCACTATGCACATGTACATGGAAATACACAGGTCAGATGGCTAGGGTCCAGTCTCAGCGCACACAAGTGTACAGACCATGTACTGTCAGGATGTACAATAACTGGATGGAAACCCATGTGCTCATACCTACAGTAATACACATGTCAAATAACAGACACTGAGCCTTCACTCAGTGGTTCCATACGTAGTAGGATGTGTGCTACCTGGCCTGCCACCACAGTATCCCTGACATGTATGGGGACTCTCCCTCCTGTGACAGTTAGTTTTGTGTGTTGGGGCTGTCTAGCATGATATGAGATGTGAGCTTGCAGTGCTAGAGTGCTCCTGTGTGTCCTGTACCAGTCGTGTAGTACTGCACACATATCAACATCCTCAAATATCCGCATTGCAGAGTCCAGTGTGGGCAACATGCCACTTGCAGTTTACATGCCCATCATTGCGTATTAATACATTCAGTACCTTATCCCCTGTGCTACCTATGTATGTAGCCTTCTGTTGACATCCTTACCACCAGTATGCCAACATGTACAGATGATACACTATGGTACCATGGGTGTAGACAACAGTACATGACAATCACACCCTTACTGCATCAGGCATGCTGTGATATACCCACAATTATTCCAGCACACAGTACTGTTAACAACATGATACTATTACTACACGTCTATGTAGTCACCCTGTGCATCAGCAACATGTTAACCTGTACCTGCACTGATGTTACAGATTGCAGGAGGTGGCACAGTTTCATTATATGCACAGGGTGTGAACTTGGTATGCCTGAGTCAGCCACCGATACCACCGATTGACATGTATGTGTATGTGTGTTGGTGAGGGACAGCAGTACAAGGTGGGGCAATGTTGATGCAGTGTGTGCATCACGGTAGCCCTAGGTGTTGTCAATTTGCATGTGTGTATGGATGCACACAGTTCCACCTCATGGCTGCTATATACTGGTGTTTGTGGACAGCCACAGACTGTACCTGCCAGGTCATACAGATCAGTGTCTCTGGCCACGGACACGGTACCTGTGCCTTGCAGGGGTCCTACGGACCGTATCCGGTACAAACCCAGACTGGGTACTGTCATCAAAAGCAGGTGTTCGTTGACTGGACACAGATCCCTGTCAGGCCTGGCCAGAGCCACGTGCACGTGGTCTCCTGGGGCGGTCTGATGACAGTACAGACCCAGCATTGCTGGGGCTGCTGCTGGCACTATGGGCCCTGTTGTCGTCCGCAACGACTGCCAGCTGCTGCTGTTGCTGGCATACGCCCACGTCGACGCCTCAACCGTCCACCATCACTCTGGCTCATAGACATGTAGTTGTGGAACCGGTCTAATATGTCCCCACAATGTCTGTCTATGACATCGGTGAAATTATGGATGACAGCCGCAATGTCACGCATACTGTCAGTCATGGCTGTGCGACATGCTGTCAGCTCCCTCAGACCCTGTCTGGTGTATCATTCCATACGTGACTGTGCCTGCATGACAGCCCAAAAAATAGCTGAGGTTGTAAGACCTCTGTGGGCACGTCTGACAGGGGCAGTACACCCACGGATGCTCCCACGAGAACCCCTGGACATCTGTCTGTGTGGTACCATCTCTGGGCCATGCCCATGGCTGCTGTGTGGGGAGGCATGTGCCACAGATACCACATTACCCTGGTCAATGCCCACTGTATGCTGTCCATCACCTAGGGACATTGGTGACAAAGGGTGTATTGGCAGGATAACTGTGTGCATTGATGGGGTCGACAGCTATATACTGTCAATCGGCTGACCAGTGGTGGACCCTGGCATACCTTCCTGTGCCATTACACAGATGTCATCATTATCAGTACCCATGGCACCTGATTCAGGTTCCCTGCTACATGAAACCAGAGCAGCACCAGAACCTGTGGGAGGGAAACAGGAAACACAGTTTACAATGTCTACACATTACCAGTGATGCACACATCCACACATGCACAGTTCCAGACATGCACACATGCACACGTGAACACATGCACATGTGCACACGTGCACACATGCACACGTGCACAGGTGCACACATGCACAGGTGCACACATACATACATGCACAGGTACACACATGCACACATGCACACATGCACATGCACATGCACATGCACACATGCACAGGTGCACACATGCACACATGCACAGGTGCACACATGCACGTGCACAGGTGCACATGCACACATACACGCATACATGCACACAGTTGCACACAATTGTACACTACTCAGTATGCGTGATATCAACACACAGACACAGACACACCTACACACATGCACAGGTGCACACATGCACAGGTGCACACATACATACATGCACAGGTACACACATGCACACATGCACACATGCACACATGCACACATGCACACATGCACACATGCACAGGTGCACACATGCACACATGCACAGGTGCACACATGCACAGGTGCACACATGCACACATGCACACGTGCACAGGTGCACACATGCACACATACACACGTACACATGCACACAGTTGCACACAATTATACACTACTCAGTATGCGTGATATCAACACACAGACACAGACACACCTACATGCATACAAAGAGCACTACTAAGTGAGCCTAATATTACTATTACTATCAAGACTGTTACAGGTATTGTTAATACACACTCACCAGCATGGATAGGCTGCATTGCTGTTACACCGGAGGGACCTGCAGACGTGAAGAAACTAATGTCAGTGGGCACAACTGTGCCATTGTTACTGAGTATGATACAGGTCAGTAGTACAACAGTCACCTTTCACAGGTCAGCTGCTAATATTGAGGATATCACACTTGCACATTAAATACTATGGTGACAGCTACAAACCAAGGCCACACCTCACACATGCATTAACTACCAGTGTACACAACAGTCAACTGTAGATATGGCATATTACCTGCACGCTCACTGTCTTGCTGCTGCGTGGCTCCAGCCTCCATCATAATGCATGTCTGCTGCTGTTGTTGCTGGCGGACTGGAGCCACTACACTCATGAGTAGTCCCTCCAGTCTGGTGAGTGGGGGATGTGTAGCCACCCCACCACCTGTGGCGACCTGTTGCCTGTGGATATCCGACGCACGCTGACGGACATTTCTGATTAAATCACTGCAGTGATGTCATACCTGCTCATATGTCCTATTATGCGTGCCCATGTCATTTACCTGACGGACCAGGTCTTGCCACAGTGCAGCCCTCTCCTGCTGATTCTGGCTGGTACGGGAAAAGAGTATTGCATAATCCCGCACCAGGCTCTGGTGTATCTCCTCATCCTCGGCTGTGGCGTAAGCGGGATTCCGCGGGTGAGCCATGTACCTGAAAAAGAATATAACCTGATATCAGCAATATATGTCAGCAGAATTTGGCACACATACTACACTTGCTACTCGACTGTTATGATACAACATATCTCACATATATAGCATCTGTCTGTCTATTGGTGGATACACATGTAAATGGCCAGGTATCAGTGCTCAGCCAGCAACTGTGCAACAGTACCTGGCACACTCCATACAACATACTACTAAACCTCAGCAGTCAGAACACTGATTCAGGTCCAGAGCACCTCCTCACTCTGGGGGTTTGTATCTAGGTACTGTATGGCCTACATCATCAACTATTGTGAGCTGACCACACACTAATTGCCCTGGATATACATATCCCACCTCCACCACCAGCACAAATGACTATAGTGAATAACATTGCAGATGCAAACTTTACACTTTGTAAGAGTGACATGGTATCCTTTCAGCCCACTGGACCAGTGGCAGATACAACCCACAATGCTGACCCCTACACAAATGCTTTCTACAGACATCTCTGAGAATGCATGGATCATGCAATCCCATATATGACCAAGACACTCTCCACAAAGGGACAGCATCCTGTCTGGTGGACCCCAGCCATAGACAGATTGTATTACAAAAGATGGAAGCTACTGCAAGACACAGCATAATTCCATAAAGGGAAGGCATGTCTGAGCAGCACTAGTAAGGGTCTACTTTCCATCATACAAACATCCATGATCAACATTGAGAGGGAAATCAAGAGGGACACTACAGATAACCAGAAGGCCTTCTTCAGTTATGTTAGTAACCTGGTCAGAATCCATCCTCCATGCCCATAGTTAGTACACAACAACAAATATTTCACTGACACCACAGATATTGACAACATTGTGGCAGACAGGTTCAGTGCAGGTGTCACCCCGCCCTCTCCCCCAAAATAAGACATAGTTATCCCAGCTGACTATAACCTCCCTGTTATCACAGATGTCCAGGTGAGTGCCGCCCTCATGAAAGCAGAATACACAACATGACTGGGACCTGATGGTATCCCCAGTTACATGGTACATAAACTCTGACAGGAGCTAAACACACATATAGAAGTGCTATGTAACACTAGCCTGACTACAGGATATGTACCGGTACACTGGCGCACAGCAGCAGTGGTTCCACTCCACGAAGGAGGCACCTCAACATACCAATACAATACAACACAATACATTACACTACAATACAATACTATACAATATGCTATTGCCCCTGGGACTACAGCAGTATACTGTTCTGCTACCCTGACCATTGTGCACATTTGGTGTGATGGTACCTGCTGCTGTCACACAGTTACACAGGGTGACTCATATGGCATATTACCTATCTGACTAACATTCAGCAGGGGTATGTGTGACATGTACTCATGGGGAGTCTTGCTTCTTAACACTGTGTGGTTTATTGCAGGGTATGTCTTATCTGTGGGTAGGAACTTTTACCTACACATGTGCTCTCTATTGCAGTGGCATGGATGACACACAGCAGTCATTTAGGTTGTGGATGGTGTGAGGTGTTACTATGGTTGTTGGACATCTGTCATGGGTGTGACTTACGTATGTAAATCCAGGAGTGGTAACCTCTATGTGGGTATGTGTGTACTCTGTGGTGTTGTCAGTCACTGTGCATTGGTAATGTGTTTGAGTGCATTGTCACAGTGTTGTACATGTCACTGTGTCCTTCTCCATATCTGTAGCTGTCATGTGAGCTCCATACCATGGCATCCATTATGTGGTGTGGAGGGGTACACCGACCTACATGTCCATAGCTGACACACCATGTCTGCTGACACATACCATGTGCAGGTATTCCAGGAATAGTGTGCCACTGTGAATATCATTGGGGGCACTATTGTACATATTTATGACCCTGTTCACCCCTTACACATGCAGTGGTGGGCAGCCAATCACAGGTATATCAACATGTTTGTCTACCATACTGTATACACACACTAACATACTGCTAAACATACATAACTGTGAAACCTACTTTGTACATTGCACTACAACCTACAGTCAACCTACATTGATATGTGCACATAGATGCTCTCACATACAGATGTATGTACAGCCTTCACTGATAGTTGCTGTATGTCCCCTGCCCTTTACACATCTTCATATACATATGGATACAGACCAATGACACATATGGAGGGTTCACAGTATGTAGACCTTTATAGTATTACTTTACATTGCCTGTGTTTGTCACAGCTGCTTGTGTTGCCATCTGGTTTTCTGTCCTGCTGCTCCACTTCTCAGTTGTCAGCTTTCAGGTGGCTGTTGCTGAACAGTTTTGTTTGTGTCTGCTTAATTTCAATTTTCTCTGTCTCTGTCTCTCTGTCTCTCTCTCTCTCTCTCTCTCTGTCTGTCTGTCTCTCACGTCCTCCTCAGGGTGCAATGAAAGTATTGCATGTATGGAATGGGAGTACAGCATACTTTTGTAGGTATCTGCATATGTCCATGTGATGGCCTCTGCACCAATTGTTAGCCAGCATTTGCTAATTGCATGCAGCCAGTTGTGTACTTATTGCAGTTCTCACTGTGATTTCAGAGCAGTGCTATAAAAAGGTATGTGAGATAGGCGTAGCCCTTTCAGATTTTAACGGCAGGGACCATGCTGGTATGCTGTGGACAATGTTCTGTGAGTGTAAAGGTTGGTATCTCTCTTATATTTCCAGCTGTGTTGTAGATTAACATTCCTCCATTCATTTCTCCAATTTCCTGTACTAACTGTGTATGTACACTGACACCTACAACTACTAATACTGTTAATGTGTGTGTGTGTGTGCTTTCCTTTCACTTTTGCTTGCACTTTGTTGCTAAGGCTTCAATATTTGTCCTTTACAGTCACTACTTGTATGCCTGCTAGGTGTCCTGACTGTAGTGTGCTGCTGTGGCTTTCCTATTTTCCATGTACATTCACACCTTGGAATGCTTGTTATATCTGCTAGGGTGTTACTGCATGCAGTGTGGTCTGGCCATGGTGTGGGCCTTGACATCTATTAGGGTATTTGAGAATGCTGCTGAGCAGGCCCCAGAGACTCTCAGGTTCATCTGTTATCCGCCTCATGGAATGGTACATATCAGTGGGGTACACCCATTAAATTGTCTGGTATGCTGCAGTTGTGACTGTGGGTTAGCATGAGCATATGTATTACTACACTTATTCTGCCATGCAAGTGGTAAATACTTTCAGGACTCCATAGTTACCATTGCATGTGTTGTTACACCTTTCTGCCTACTGTTTGTACATTTCACATGGAGTCTGTGGGGCATCCCTGCAAGTCATTCACTGTTACTATGTCTACGCTCTTAACTATTCAAATATGGTGGTGTCAGACCTCATGTGTACAGACATTTGCAGGTTGTCCACATTTCCGCCTCATATTTTGGTCAATATCTCATGCACAGCTTTTTCTGGCAAATCACTCTGGGCTCAAGTCAGAATATAGTGACAAACATTCAAGTTTCAGACTTCATACCCTTCCAAACATCTCACAAAATGCAGACCCTGTTACTCTCTGAACTGTCTGCGTTTGTTGTAACATTATTTGTAATGTGTCCCTGGTTTTGGGCCTTTGCTCCACATATTTTATTACTTGGTCCAGATGTGTTCCTGTAAGAGGTTGTGGGGTATGGGCAGTGATTATCCTGCTGTGAGTATGTGTGTGGCTTGCAAGGTGCTACAGTGACATTATTACCTACTAGCTACCAACTAGCATGGCTGTTTCTGTTCACACACTACTATTATGGAAATTCACTAGTTTTGACAGTAATTCTAAATGACATGCTTTGTGTACTACACATCCTATATTCCCTTTACATTTATTCCTACTATTACATGATATATTTATTTTAGCACAATGTTCTTGTATAACAGTCATGGCTTAGTGGTAAATCATGCAGACTAGTGTTTCCAAGGTCCTGGGTTCGGGACTGCCAGTGGGATTTTATTTTGCTTCTGAACTGACTACAGGACCTGTCAATCAAAGTGACTAAGGCACTTTTAAGCAGTTGTAACCGGGTTAGCGCTGGTTTGCGTGGAGCTCACGCATGCGCACTGGCGTTTAGCTCCGCGCACACACTCGCACACCCACTTACAACCGCTTAAATGTGCTTACTCTTGCGCACACCCACGCTATTTTCTTTGAAAGAAATGAAAATGGGGAGACAGGAAAGTGGTGAAAAAGGGGTCACAAAGAGGGTAAGACAGTAGGGAAACAAGCTTGCGTTTTGCAGGAGGGATGTAGGTAAGGCCCATAGCTGCCCATTTCTTCATCAGCAACAGCTGTGCATGTGTTTGTAATTTGGTGTGACATTTGATATCTTCCACCCCTGAGAGAGGTGTAAGGACAACAATAATACTTGTTGTCCAGCCAATTGTAATTGATAGTTTCCATGTCCAGCAGACATGTGTGTGGAATGGGCAGCTATGTATGGGGCACAATTTTTTTGTGGGTACAGAGTGCCCTTTTTTTTTTTTTTTTTTTTTTTGTTCAGGTGAGATTGGTATGTCAGGTGAAGGAAGTCGGTATAGCTGGGGAGGTAGGTTGGGTAGGTCAACAGACAAGACAAACAAGACGCATACAGGGGCGGTGTATGACACGTGTGGGGGGGTTACACAATTGACGGGGATGGAGGTTTGGATATCCAGAGCCCATGAGCCCACAGATGGCAACAGTGGAACTGATATCCCCACCCATGGGCAGTTGCCACTGTTCCTTCACTGCCCAGGATGGGGCTGTGCTGGGGGCTGTGTAGGCCGGGCAACAGGCATGCCCGTAAGTTGTGCCACCTGTGCCTCAAGCTGGCATAGGGGCTCAAGAACAGAGTCCCGTATCTCCCTACGCCCCACAGTCCGGATGCTACGGAGGGTGAGTGGTGGTTCTCCTCCGGCCACGATTGC
Source organism: Protopterus annectens (assembly GCF_019279795.1). Lineage (NCBI taxonomy): Eukaryota > Metazoa > Chordata > Ceratodontiformes > Protopteridae > Protopterus > Protopterus annectens. The sequence goes on from NC_056748.1 coordinate 614,313,729, forward strand.
AGAGGGGGGACGGGCCCCATCCCTTGCAGTGCTTCCACCTGCAGGTGGCACAGGGCCACTGGAGGAGGGTCCAGACTGGGCACTAGTGCCAGGTGCACTCGCCAGCTGAGGTGGGAGAGGTGGGTCCGCTGGAACCCGCCTTCCCTGTCGTCCTATGTTTTGCATTATGTCATGACAGTTTGGGTTAGTAACATACAATACCATTCGCAATTAGTTGTAACAGCATGCATTAGTATTCCCATTAACCAGACACCCAGATATTCACACCATTGAACAGCGAGCATAACACATGCATAATTTAAACAGCAATACACAGTCCAACAACATGCAGGTTTGATTGATGGCAACAGGCCATCAGGTTTGGATGTATGAACAGGGCAGATGCATCAACGGACATGCAAATATTTATGACCCATCAGGACAAATGTCCAGGGGTGTTAATTGTGATTGCACATACCATTTTCACGTGGAATGGATTATATGTGGTTATAGGGTGGGGTGAAGAAAATATTATTAACACCTTCGAATACCAATACATATGCTGTACATTTCTAATAGCTACAGGTATATACACACTACTGTTCTAACTACAGTTTCCTATATGATAACTACTTCAATTTGGTGATAGGACTGTTACTGCTACATCAATATACATTTTATTGTTATTAATACACGTTCATATCTGGCTTTGTTCAGCTACATCATCCTGCTACATTTGCTTTATATAGCTATAGACAACTGTGGATGTTTGATATTTCAGACAATCATACTATCTGCATATTGCAGACTGAGAGCAACATATCCAGATTTTGGGATACACATTCCAGCTGCAGCAACACTTTGGACACATTTTGCAGTTTGGTTCTACTTGTCACATTCATTTCATTCAGTACTGACTGCAGTATACTTTATATAGGGGTTATTACTAGTTTATTGGTGGATTCATAACTCTTTCTCACACCCTCTCACTTGTTTTCATTTTACTATTCAGGATGGTACTTACTTCTAGGCTTTATTGACATGTTTTACCTGTAGTTATTACAATCCTTTCCAGCAGTCTCACTTCTGTCATGTTTCAGTATTTCAACAGGGATATATTTCACACATGTGAGTTGCTCATCTTCTGCAGCTGTACTTTTCAGCCTGCTGCAGGTTGTGCACTATGATATTATAGGTGGGGCATCTTTATTTCAGACTTTATTTCAGACATTTTCATTTTTCTGTTTGGATTTCAGACTGCAACACACTTTTGTAATCAAGCAATACTTGCAAACACTTTTACACTGTTACTTGCACATTGTATTACTTAGTGACTACACTGCACTCTTTTGCTAACTGTCATACTTTTATATTTCTTTACAGTTACTGGGAGTGGATTACTGACCTGCCTGGTGGCGCAACCGCACCAGCCTATCGCCATAGGCTCTGCAGTTCGCAGAACGGACACCTGCAGCTGTAATATAAATTAAGTAATATTGGAATACACATCTCCATAATATCAGCTAATTGAATTTCTTACATACATAATTAAATGTAACTTACTCAGTAGTGGGGCGTTGGGCATTTGCCGGGCCTCCTGGATCCAAAGGTTCAATTGGTCCTGCTTGCGTCTCTTCAGGTCCGCATGGTGGTGACGGACCTGCTCACCAGTCCTTGGAATCCCTGTGGCACTGGTAAGATCATGAGCCAACCGGTCCCATGCCTCAGCCCTATATGCTCCCCACAGGACCTGGCCCTGCATGAGTTGGGCCTCATGATTGTGGACTAGGAGACAGACCATGTATCTGGACTCCTCAACGCCCCACCTCTGTGCTCGAAAGCAACTACCCTCACCTACACCTGACATTCTGGCTGCAAGTCAGTTCTACAATCGTTTATGCTGTGTATTCCCGCCTATATGGCTTATATATGCTGTTTTTCCCGCACTTATCTGTGATTGGCCATTTTGGAATTGTATCCACTTCACAAAACCTGCTTTGTCATGCTCCACTTTCTATTCATTCCTATATATTTGCTATTACTGCATTTCTGAGTACAGCTGTCGTAGCTTAGTGGTTCAGTACCTTGACTATGGTGCATGGTATCCTGGGTTCGAACCTGGCCACTGCTTTTTATATTTTATGACTGTCTAGACAGGCTAGGGGGTGTGTCTGTGTAAAGGCAGTTTTGTTACAGCTTGCTCAACGTTGCCCGCCGGTTAGCTTGTTAGCGCGGTGCGCAGCTCCGCGCAAACGGGGTGCGCTGGCTTACGCCTTATTTGGCTGTCAGCACGCATAGTACGCTCAGCTCAGCTAGGGGCACACAGTTTCAGCGTGTTAAACCACGGCTCACCTACGGGCACTCATTGTGCACCTGTTGAACCATTGCTCACCTACGGGCACTCATTTTGCACCTGTTAAACCACTGCTCACCTACGGGCAGATGCACTCACCTTGTTAAACTGTAGCTCAGCTATAGGCACATCTCGCATTTTTTTATTGTTTTGTTACCTCACATTTCTTCAAAATAAATGGACTAGTTCATTACATTTTACATAAAATGTGATTTTATATGTGTACATGTTTGTCAGGGACTTGTTTTGTGCTTATTTTTCTAAAAATAAAAGTTGGTGTTGTGGGGGCCCGAACCACGAGTGCCTGCTCTTCAGCTGACGTCTCTACCGCTACGCTATTGCTTCTTGGCTTACTTTACACATTTAGTTCTTATATGCTTTCCCACTGACTGCTAACTGTAGCTGCACTATGGGCACGCCCGCGCAAACGAGCGCACTCACGGGCAAACATCTTTACAATTTGAAAAAATATATAACGTGTTCATTTATATATTTTCTGTTCATAGTCTGTGGGGGCATGTGTTGTGTTGTGTTTATTCAGATTTCCGTGGACTCTGTCGTGGGTGTTTACTTTGGGCACTTTTACTCTTCTGGGGGCATGTCCGCTTGCAGGGCTCGGCCTACGGACACGTCCCCTACTGTCTTACACGGACCGTGTTAGCCTTAGGTGTGATTCAGCATGCTCTCATGAATATGCAGAGCATGCTGACATCACTCCATTTAACTGCAGCCTCCGTGTAAGAGTTATAACTCTTACACGGAGGCTTCGTGAATCCTGCCTATAATATGTTGATAAAAGTTGTGGACATTGTGTTGTCTGTTTATATAACATTTTTTAACACTTTCAATGCCATATTCATTCAGTGTCACTGTGAAGAAAGAATCAACATCTGAAGTGACAAAAATGTTTGCTCCTTATTCATTGAATGCCACATAAATAACTGATGAAAAATCACTGCTATCCTTCATATAACTGTGAGAGTATTGTGAAATCCCAGTCCATGTCTTTTCTAGAAAGCAGGCTATGGGTCCAGTCAACCATCTTGTATTAGATACTTTGGGGTCTCACTGGCAGAAATGGGAATGATAGGGTGTAAAATGTAAAAGAAATTTAAAATATCTATATGCAATTCACATTTCAGGTGTGTACCCCCTACCTGAGTGTTTAGTAGTTTAATAATGTGCTCAACTCTTTTTCTATGAATAAGTTCTTAGGTTTCATTATCAGATGGAAAATGATTCACCGTATCCAAATAAAAATGTTTATTCATTACTATGACAGCTCCTCCATTATCAGATGCAGCAGTATGATATGTCACAAGTGAGATGTTACTGCAATTATGAACCTGTGAGCAGGGTTTTCACTCTGTGACATTATTGGTGTACCAGTGCCATATGTCACAAGTGAGATGTCACTGCCATTATGCTCCTGTGAGCAGGATTTTACACTCTCTGACATTATTGGTACACCAATGCAATAGTATAATGATATGTCACAAGTGAGATGTCTCTGCAATTATACTCCTGTGAGCAGGATTTTACACTCTGTGACATTATTGGTGCACCAGTGCAGTAGTATGATATGTCACAAGTGAGATGTCACTGCCACTATACTCCTGTGAGCATGGTTTCACACTCTGTGACAGTATGTTGACAGTAGTTTCAGTATATATGATAACATGTCAGTGCAGTACTTGTGCCACGTGTTAATATGATCATCTATTATAAAAGTATGGTGGAGAACATTAATACACAATTGTGTGGAGTAAATGCCTTGGCAGTTGTTATTAGTAACAGTTATGAGACTAATAACATAGATCAGATTGCTAAGATTTTTCTGATTGTCATGTTCTGCAAGGAAAGTGAGGTCTGAATTGAAGTATATTTAAAGAACTTTGTCCATGCCATACTTTAAAGAAAAACATTTTGCAAAGTTAGTTTTAATGCAAACTGAAAGCTGATATGTATTTTTTAAACTTTTTATTTAAAGTGAAAAACGCATTTTGATAACCAGGAACTTTACTCTGTAGTATGATTGAAAATAACTCTTGAGTTTGTAATGTGTTTTTGATTAACAGCTTTATTGCAGATATAGTGAACATCTACTATGACAGTGATGAATCAGTGAAAGGTGACCCAGAACTTCAAGCTTTTGTTAAAGATGTGTTTGTCTATGGACTTCGGGCCAATGATGGTTCAGGTAACAAATACATATTCTGCTGCTGTAAATGTAGTGCAAAAAAATGTAATGCATGCTGGTGTTACCAAAATTACAAGTGAAGTTACATGTCATAGTATTCTTATGTAACTGCACACTTATGATAAGAGGTATGCATGGTTTATGCAGTAAGTTTTAATGGCTTTCTTAAACTCAAGACTGTACAGCTGTTTGGTTAACTATAGCATGAAAACTTTTTTTATTACACAGGCAGGACAAGACAAAGAGATCTGTCACTTGTTTTAGATGATGGTTTTGGAATTCTTAATTAGTACAGTGAAGCTGATCCTGAGTATTTTCTTGCTGTATGCCATGCCAGGAAGTTACCCACATTGGGACAGGGATCCCTGTGCAGAAATATATTGCAAAAAGTATGCTGATATTACTTAATCATATTGTGGGCATTCAGCCTTCATCTTATCTTGTTCAAAACCTCACACTGATGCAGGGATGAAGACAGACTAGCAGTAAATATTAGTATTACGTTATAGTCCAGTTAAACAAATGTTAGTATTATGTTATAGTCAGGTTAAACAAATATTAGTATTACGTTATATTCCAGTTAAACAAATGTTAGTATTATGTTATACTCCAGTTAAACAAATGTTAGTATTACGCTATAGTCCAGTTAAACAAATATTAGTATTACGTTATATTCCAGTTAAACAAATGTTAGTATTATGTTATACTCCAGTTAAACAAATGTTAGTATTATGTTATAGTCCAGTTAAACAAATATTAGTATTACGTTATAGTCCAGTTAAACAAATATTAATATTATGTTATAGTCCAGTTAAACAAATATTAGTATTATGTTATAGTCCAGTTAAACAAATATTAGTATTATGTTATAGTCCAGTTAAGCAAATATTAGTATTACGTTATAGTCCAGTTAAACAAATATTAGTATTATGTTATAGAAAAGTTAAACAAATATCAGTATTACATTATAGTCCAGTTAAACAAATATTAGTATTATGTTATAGTCCAGTTAAACAAATGTTAGTATTACGTTATAGTCCAGTTAAACAAATGTTAGTATTATGTTATAGTCCAGTTAAACAAATGTTAGTATTACGTTATAGTCCAGTTAAACAAATGTTAGTATTATGTTATAGTCCAGTTAAACAAATGTTAGTATTACGTTATAGTCCAGTTAAACAAATGTTAGTATTACGTTATAGTCCAGTTAAACAAATGTTAGTATTACGTTATAGTCCAGTTAAACAAATGTTAGTATTATGTTATAGTCCAGTTAAACAAATGTTAGTATTATGTTATAGTCCAGTTAAACAAATATTAGTATTATGTTATAGTCCAGTTTTAATTTCCACTGAAAACACAGTTCATCTAAGACCAAACAGCTGTATATCTAATAAACTTACTTCTCATGCTAAGTAACCAGTGGTAAGTTCCCAAAAAGTAAAACTCCTCACAAGTAATGGCAAGAGGTCAAGTCCACTGCAACCTGAATGCCCATGTGACATGGGACTAGACTAATTCTGAGGAAGTGCAATCTCAGGGGTAAGGGAATACTTAATTTCTGCCAAAAACAAGTATTTCCTTATTCGCAAGGTCACACCTTACAGAGATAAATTGCAGTCAGTAGATTTTGGGAAGATCCCATTGACAAGTTGGCCTTCAAGATAGGTACCATTATTAAGGTGTCATAAACCACTTTTTAATCTAAGTTGATGTATTTTACATGCAAAGCTGTAAGATTTTGATTGATTTCCTTGAGCATTAAATCCATGCTCCCTGAAGAGGACGTTACATCTTTGCATATGGGATCAGGATGTCACATGAACAGTCACAGTGTTCTAGAGCCAATATTCACACAATGGGGTGCCTAGTCACTGGGTTTTAATTCCCTGATATTCCCCTTCCAGACTGTCCCTCAGTTTTAATTCAGTCTTAATTCCCTCCTGTTTTATTTAATTCTATAGTTAATTCACTCCACAATCAAGCTTACTTTTGCTTCTTTCAATACCTCCATGTTATTGTCTGTCAGTCCACTTCATTTAAGCTAGCAATCAATATTACCCTGTACATCCAATTTTTCTCCCCCCTCTATCCTATCACAGTGATGGAAATTCCTTGTCTGCTTCATCTACTGTAATTGGATTTCTTCATTATGGATCTCTAATAGAACTTCTAAGACATCTCTTCCTCCCTGCATCCCCATATCCCCTCCATTACCTGTATCATCTGTTTCCAAACTTTGTTATAATCTACACCTAACCACCTCAATATGTTTAATATCAAACATGGCTGAGGAGTTATTTTCAGATTTGGGACTCCTAATCATCCTTTTTGTACTGTTTCGGGGACCCTCTTCCATGCCACTCTTGGTCTTTCTCCTTCCCAGTCAAACTCCCTGCTAATTTGCTTTACCTTCTTTAGCAGTTCATACCCTGACATTTCCCAGAATTCTTGTCCTGGGTATACATAATGGGGTATGATACACATCATAGTAGGAGAAGTCACTGAATCCCCAATTGAATTGTCCATCTTGCAGGAAGGTTTGTCCAAAATTAATAACTGGTGCCAAAATCATGGACTGAAACTAAATGCCAAAAAATGCATTATTGTATTTCTTGGGAAGTCATCTACCCCAGGAAACTACCGCATTGTCAGTATGCCTCTAAATGTTGAGGCAACTGTTTGGGATAGCAGAACTTTTGTGGACAGTGGTCTAATTTTTGGCAAATGTGTCCATTGTCATAATACAGTTCTTCCATAGTGCACAGCTTTTAAACAAAATGATTGTGTCTAGGTCTGGGCATGCCATTGTTCTCCCTTACTCAGCCTTTATAAGGCTAATCATTGACTATAATGCCCCCTTTGGCATGTATCTGTCAAGACACATACAACAACTGGAATGCCAAAAGACATACCTTACTAAAAGGACACAAGGCCTAAATAACATGCCTATCATGGACTGTCCCAAAGCCTTGTCACTATGCTCATATCCTACAGACTGCTAAGAGGTGATCTGTGTCTAGCATACAAGGCATCCTCCGACTCAATACTGATGGATTTACTGTATATCAACAAATTAAACAGCATCAGAAGTACGTAGTCTAGGGATTAAAGCTTCTTCTACAACATTAACAGAATGGTTTGGAGGGATAGAAGTATCTTGCTCAGGATACTACTGCTGTGGAACTGACTTCCTATCCACGTAAAACAAAGCTGGTCCTTGTCTGTATTCAAAGGCAACTTGGATCTATGGATGGGAAACAGAAATTTTATCCTAGGACTGCCCCCTGTACTACTAATGGGTAGGGGCAGCTCCTAAAGGCTTTATCCCATGCATAAGGTCCCCTCAAATTATTTATGGTATGATCCCAGTTATAAGCATTGGGGTAATATGTAATTATTGACCATGGGGTGGATAAGGTCAATCTCTAACCAAATGGGATAGGTTATTTTTGAGCTTAAAAGGGAAACTGGCTAGGCTTAAAATGACTGGCAAAGGCAGCTATCCTAGTACTTACCTTTGAACCTATAGGTAGTATCTGAATACATTGGCCTAGATCCATCTTAATAGTCCTCATTTTTTGTAGTTGCTCTTTTATTTTGTTATATACCTTCCTGTATGTATTCTTCATCGATATGTTATTTCTCTTTCCCATGTTCCTACTTGTAGATCCTCCCCCACTTTCTGGATTGCCATGGCTGTTGCAATTGCTTTGGTTTTTATTTTTGTCTACCTTGTACCCAGATAGTTTACCAAGTTTTGATATTATCACCCATAATGTGTCTAAATGCTCCCTATGTCTTGTCAGGGAAACTAGTACATCATCCACATAAAGCATGATTTTCTTTTCTGAGCTCCCCATCTACATCCTTTTATTGTTGATCTCATCATCTCCACCAGAAGTTCATTTTATGAAGGCAGATAATAGGGGGAACAATGGATAACCCTGCTGTGGTAGCCCTCGGCCAGCCCGAATACCAGAGTAAATGTTTTTCTGTGTTGGCTGCTGTTGCTTGCTGCCTAATGTCAGGTTGTCAGTGCTATAAAGGAAGGCAGCCAATGCCATTACATCATTTTTTCTTGCCGTGGAGCCCATAGCAGGAGCAGTTCACAAGTGTGCTGGTTTGTCGCTACCAGAATTTGAATTACAGCTGAAAACATCTAAAGCTAAGTACCTCGTTGGGGATCCTTTTTTCTTGCACTAACCGATGTCTGAAAAAGTTAACAATTGTCTCGCATGTGGAAAGCAAATACCACACCGAGACTTCCATTCATACTGTGTCACTTGTTTAGGTCCAGACAACGATGTCCCCCATTGCTGGTTCTGTGCCTTCTTTAACGTGTGAACCATTTGTCATAGAGCTATTATTGTAGCAAGTTATTTTCGTCTTCAGTCTTCGTATTCCGAAATGGCATCCATCAGCCAACAATCCATAGACATTCCAAAAAAAGTAAGGATAAAGATAGAGACAGACCACACAAGGCTAAGCCTTCCGACGACTCTACCGCTAAGCAGGTCGTCAGTTCTCCAGAATTCAGTGAGGCACCTTCGTAGCCCCTGATGCCTGATTCAATACCTTCGCAGGCCTCTACTGAGACCCTTTTGGAGTCTGGTATGCCGCAGAAATCTTCTTCATCTTCCGAGCCTTTTGATGTCTCTGCCTTGGTTGGGTCTGGAGCCGCGACACACACTTCCGAGGAGGGTTTTTTGTACTACCAAATCTAGACAAAAACCGACATCTTTTCCTCCGACTACCGTTTCTCTCAGACTGATGGATACTCTTAGGCCTAGAAGCAAGGCCACTCCTAGAAAAACTACTTCTAGCCGCCATTTTACTCCTACTCCACCACCTCAAGCTCAAATGCTTAAAATGACAGAGGATCTTATCACTCTTATCAGGGGTAGTCAGGCCACACCTTCTGAAAGGAAAAGAGACCATTCTCTGACAGAACAGGCTTCTGAGGAATCTTGTTACTCAGATTTTGAAGATGAACAACCTCTGACTGCTTATGAGGATTCAGATGCAGAGGATTCCATTCCTTCTGCCTCCCCACCAGAAGACCTTTCCTTTGTGGAAACCCTTCACACCCTCAGGGAACATTTCCACTGAGAATCCCAGGACTTCCCTCAGTCTAAGAAAAGGCTAAGAGACTTTCTAGACCTGCCCCAGCACAGACCCTTGGCCATCCCTCCAATCTTAGAGGTGGTTGAGGATGTCTTCCATGAATCCAGTTTAACTCCTGCCGCCCTCCTACTTGCTCCCAGAAAATCTAACAGGTATTACATAGTACCAGATTCTCACAAATACCTGTACAGAAATCCTGCTGTAGACCTGGAGGTCATTACACAGAGACCAAAAGGAGCCAAGGCTAGTTCTGCAAAGAATCCTATTCCTTCTGACAAGGACTCCAGAACTCTGGAGAGATGGGGTAAAAAAGTATACACCTCTGCAAACGTATCTATCAGAACACTCAGCTGTCAGTTCCACATGTTAAAATATGAACAACACACTTTGGAACTATTAAAACAAAAGATTTCAACCTTTCCTGACTGTGCCAATTTGAAAAAGTTAGCAGATTTACTGCACTCTACTTGTCAAGTGGCTAAACACTCATTACACTGTGGATATGATGTCCTAGAAGCCTCAAGCAAGGCAGCAGTATCAGGATTTGTCATTAGAAGACATGCATGGTTGAAGGAACAACCTCTCCCTGATCATGTCAAATCTAAATTACTTGATGCACCCTTGGATAAGGACTGCTTGTTTGGAGTAAAAGCAGAAGAGATGCTTAAAAAGATGGAAGACAAAGCAAAATTTATGCAAACAGTAAAAGATTTCCTTCAGGTACAACCTCCTAGGTTCAGTAGGAATTTTCCCTCAAAACACTGGTCCTTTCCTGCACCTAGCAGACAGGGGCAAGGTAAACCATGCAGGGACAGACCACCCAAACTCTTATCCCAGGGACAGCAGAGATCCAAACAGTAGACCTCCACTCCAAAGGCAGGGAGTTCTAAGCCATCCCTCTATGGCAAAAACTCTCAGTGACTCCCCCTCCCCTGTCTGCCCTCTTTTCACTCACCAAAAACTAGGAGGAAGGCTCTCCCTCTGCAAAGAAAATTGGCTTTCTGTAACAAAGGACCAATGGGTCTTAAAGATAAATTTTCAGGGATACAAATTATCCTTCAACAAACTTCCAATTCTTAGAGGGTACCAGACTTGCCTCCAAATCAGTGGGCAGAGGCATTGAAATAAGTCCAAACTCTCATATCCCAAGGGGCAGTAGAACCTGTCCCCTCAGATCAAACAGGCAAAGGCTTTTATTCCAGACTATTCCTTGTTCCCAGAAAAGAGGGCACTTGGTGCCCCATCCTGGATCTGTCCATTCTGAACACCTTTCTGGTGGTCCCCAAATTCAAAATGTTAACTTTGCAGCAGCTGCTGCCTATGCTGACAAAAAATGCCTGGTTAGTTACCCTAGATCTAAAAGATGCCTACCTCCACATCCCCATAAGGGAATCCTGCAGGAAATTCCTTGGCTTCAGAGCAGGCTCACAACACTTTCAGTTATCTGTGTTACCCTTTGGCTTATCTACTGCTCCCAGGGTATTCACCAAATGCTTAGCCCTGGCCATAGCCTTTTGCAGACAGAAAAATATACAAATTTACCCTTATCTGGATGACTGCCTCATTCAGGCAGACTGCAAAGAAAAGCTCCTCATGGACCTCTTCTTTGTTATAACCCTCCTAACCTCCTTAGGGTACACCATCAACAAGATGAAATCAAAGCAAATGGGTCTACTTTATTCCCGCAAAAGCCGAATTGCTCGAATACAACTCGCGTGAACCATAACGAGCAAAATGTGAATACGTCAAATACACTACTGCGAAATTCAAAATCTCGATCTCTCATACTTGGCCAACCCCACCACCCGCAATATACTATCTACTGAAACACAGTAAAAAACAACACATACACACACTAACCAAAACCCTACTTCTAACCCTAAAGTAAAGCACCAAAACCCTACTTCAAACCCTACACTAAACCCTACATACACAACTCTCTATGCACTATCCTTAACCCCTCCCTAACCCTAAGGTCTGTAACTACCGCACACTTACCCTACTGAGCTATACCCAAACAAACTAAATATTCCACACACATACACTTAACAAAACCCTACACTAAACCTTACATACATTACCTATATATGCACTTAGCTTAACCCGCACCCTAACCCTAAAGTCCGTAACTATCGCACACTTACCTTACGGAGCTATTCCGCAGATGGGCCAACTATGCAAATTCGATATTTCCACTTTTGTGGTTTAGTGCGTTCGACGTACTCGCGTTTTGCTCGTTATGTGTCGCGTGAATTGTATTCAAGCGATTTGGCTTTCGTGGGAATAAAGTAGACCCAAAGCAAGCACCTTCCAGGAAGATGATTTTCTTGGGAGCACTGCTGGACATAGCATCCCAAATGGCCTTCCTATCCCCAGAAAACCAGAGCCTCCTGCCTCTCTATTTCACCCAGCTGGCTTCCAGAAGACACCTCACTGCAAGGAAGTTCCTGCAAGCCTTGGGGTACATGGCATCTTGCATCCTTCTAATGCCTCTGGCCAGGCTTCACATGAGAAAACTTCAGTAGTACTTAAAGAACCTTTGGTGTCAGCACTCTCAACTTCTAGAGACCTCTCTCCCTCTGATCATCTGTATAAGGGCCAAGTTCCTCTGGTGGGCAGGGGCCTGTGCCCAGAACAAGGGTCTTTCCTTCACCCTCTTCCCAACCGGGCAGACCATTACCACTGACGCTTCAGACATAGCTTGGGGTGCTCACCTAGAAGGCAGGTGCACCCAAGGTCTTTGAGATGCCCAGCACCTTCCCTTACACATCAACCAGAAGGAAATTATGGCAGTACAAAAGGCTCTGATATCCTTCAAACCCCATCTCAAGCCAGGGGTTCTCCTTATCAAAACAGACAACACCCCAGTAATGTTGTACATCAACAAACAGGGAGGGACCCAGTCTTACCCATTGTGCAGGCTAGCCATGAAACTCTGGCTGACAGCCTCTTCCATGGGACTACACCTGATAGCGCAATACCTACCAGGGATCAACAACACCCTGGCAGACCACTTAAGCAGAAAATTACTGGACCCTCATGAATGGCACCACCACAGAAAAATATTTTTACAAATCACTCAGGCATGGGGGACTCTGGAGGTGGATCTCTTTGCTTTGCATCTCAACCATCAGCTGAAAAAATCAGTACCAGGGAGTATCACCTAACGTGGAAGGTGGATGCCTTGACCTTCCCCTGAAACACCATCTTTGTGTACGCATTCCCTCCTCTGTCTCTTATTCCAAAGGTACTGATCAAAATAAGGGAGGAGAGACCAAAGGCCATCCTCATTGCTCCAGATTGGCCCATACAACATTGGTACCCCTTACTGCACAGCCTGACCTTACAGCCTCCCAGGCAGCTTCCCCTGATCTCAGACCTCTTAACTCAAGTGCGGGGGGGGATGCTGCACCCAGACTTGCAGACTGTCAAACTGTCAGCATGGCTAATACTCTAAAGGCAAACAAGGGGCCCCTGTTAAGCAAACAGGTCCTAGACATTATCAAAGAGGCCAGAAGGCCCAGCACCAGAAAATCTTATGCAGGAAAATGGAAAAAATTCTGCTGCTGGAGCCAGTCCAGAGGGGGCAATACCTCACAACCTTCCATCCCTCTTATCCTGGACTACCTTGCGGAGCTACTTAATAGTGGCCTCTCCGTCTCCTCTATTAAAATCCATGCCTCAGCCATTTTAGCTAATTTTGATACAGAACAGCCCCTGTTCTTCCATCCTTTGATTAAACAATTCCTCAGAGGGGCTTCTAATATCAGACCTCCCAGAAGGCCACCCACTCCAGCTTAGGACCTGAATTATGTTTTGGAAAAACTAACTTTACCACCCTTCAAATCTGCTGCTTCAGCAGAACTAAGATACCTCTCCTGGAAGACTGCTTTTCTCCTAGCTATTACCTCAGCCAGAAGGGTTTCAGAACTTCAGGCACTGATGGCCATTGAGCCCTTCATCATCTTCCATGCAGACAGGGTCTCCCTGAGGACTAATCCCTCCTTTATGCCCAAGGTGGTATCTGATGTAACTCTCAACCAGGCCATACATCTACCCACCTTCTTTCTAACCTTCAAAACAAGGGGGAAAGAATTCTGCACTCACTAGACATGCACAGACAGCTCAGATACTATCTGGACCATACTAAACCCTTCAGGAAAACAGACCAACTACTTGTCAGCTTTTCCTCAGGGGCAGAGGGGAAGCCCATTTCCAAACAAACAATTTCCAAATGGATATCACACTGTATCCATTTCTGCTACAGATTGCATGGGACCCCCCCCCCAAGTCTATTTGAACCCATTCCACTAGGGCAGCCTCCACTTCCACAGCATTCCTCAAGCTCAAAGGAGTTCCCACCAGGGACATCCTGGAAGCTGCCACCTGGACTTCTGTCCATACTTTTACCAAGCATTACCACCTACCTCTATTTTCTAAGGCTAGGGTAGGGTTTGCCTCTGCAGTTCTGCAGGGCATGCTGACCCATTCCTAAGTCTCTTACTAATCCTACCACCCCTCTTCTCAGCTTTGGGAATCTTCCCACAGGTGATGACTGCAACAGTGAAACATGAAGAACATAGTACAGTTCTGTACACTTACCATAAATGTAGATGTTTGAGTGTATTCACTGTTATAGTCCTGGTTTCCCACCGTCCTTCCCCCTTATATCTTCTTTCTTTAGGGAGATATATGTTTCTAACAGTGGCTTTTTGCCACCAGGACCACTTTACCATATTTACGTGGGCCTCTGACTGGTTAGGGCAAGAAAAACTGATGTAATGGAGTCGGTTGCTTTCCTTTATAGCACTGATGACTTGACGTCAGGCAGCAAGCAACAGCAGCCAATGCAGAAAAACATTGACTCTGGCATTTGGGCTGGCCGAGGGCTACCACAGCAGGGATAAACCACAGGTGATGCCTGCAACAGTGAATACACTTGAACATCTACATTTATGGTAAGTGTACACAACTGTACTTTCCTCTTTCAATATCTAACATTTCTGATAGTTTTACCCTAGCTGAAGCCCTCTCTTGTATGCCTTTAATCATCTCAGTCTACCTCTCTGGCAAACCTCCTTTCCTATTTGTTTCAAACAAATAAGCTCAGTTTACTTTATCATGGGATTTCTCGGCATCTAATGAGAATAGTGTCAAGTTCCAGTTCTTTTCCTGCTCCTCTTGCGTTATTAACAATGTTCTGCTCAAGCTGTCCATTGCCCCCCCTCCCAAAGCCTGTCTGATCTCCATGTTTAAGTCTCTGTAAGATTCTTCCTAATCTGTCTGCCAGTACCAGCATGAAACATTTATAATCATGATTCAACATCGATATTTGCCTATAAGATGCTGGCAAGTTTGAGTCCTTCCACTTCTTGTGTTTCACTGAGATCACATCTTCCCTCCAAACATTTGGTGCTGATGATGGAGGGATCGCCTTCTAGCATTTTCTTAAACATCTGAGCCCATCTATTATTTCTTCCTTTACTAAATTCCAGAACTTTGTGGGTAACCTATTACTCCTGGGTGACTTTCCTTTTGCATTTATCTCATGCTTTTAATATTTGCTCTTTTTTATTGGTGCTATTAATGTCTTAGTCTCTTGATGTACTCAATTTTAAGAGTTACATTTAGAATTGGAGGGTGTGTGTTACTTTGTTAAGGCTGACATTGTGTGTGTTGAATATTTTAGTCTCTTCTTTATTTTGTGGTTCAGTGTTAGGTGGCATCCTGAATTGTTATAAACCATGTTTATATTTGCTGTTTTAGTTTTAAACAAAATATATGTGGGTCAACGCATTCGCAGGACTTTTCAGAGCTCATTAGTATTAATATGAGTTGCATGACATCTGAGAAAAGGAGGTGTGTGTGTATGTTTGCTGAAATACAAGGGCTATGGAGGTGTTTAACACTGATTCTGGGAAAAGACGAATTATGAAAGCAGAGTCTAAAGATGATGAAGTGGGTTTTCTAGTGTCTAGATCTTCTATTTGATTTTGTAAACATTTAGCTCTGTATGTGTGAACCACAAGTGTTGCATATTGGGAGAACTGTGAATTCATGTCAATATGAAACTGCAAATAAGCATTTTAGAAGACCACATAAGCATCATTACTTGGTGAATTATACATTGAGAGGTTTTATAAACAAGCTATATACATTTATAATTATAGATAATGTGCAACACTGCTTTTGTATATGACAAATAATGTCTTGTAATGTTTTGAAATTCACTTTTCAACATCCAGAAAACCAGTGGCTAACAGGTGAAGTGTATTTGTATACATGAATTTATATGCATATAAACTTGTGCTGTAACATTTTTTGTAGTTGTTTACATATCTGGTGGTACTAATCAATCACAATTGTGATGCAGAAGATGGAATTCTTTATGAGTGTTTTACTTAGTGATGTGTTATATTATTGCTAATTTCTAATCTGTTACACTGCTTTTCCAGTTTAGTTATGCTGCTGATTTCAACACAGTTGTAGTATCCCTTCACTGGTTACAGACAGTGTTTAAGTGTATTAAAAAAGATGCATCATGTACTATGGTGCGGTAGAAAATAATATAAATGTGTTTGCAGAAGCGTGAAACTAATAATGTGATAAATGACGGCACTGATTTTCTCTTAGCAAATGCAGACATACAGTAGTTGTATGAGATTTGCAATGCCTACAGGAACATATTCAGATAACCCGAGTCTTTTGTTTCCTTTGCTGCCCGTCTGCTATCATGTAACTTGTTCATGATGTAGTGGTTGAGCAGTAGACTCTAAAGTACAGGTACGTGAGTTTGAGGCCTGGGAACCTAAACTGTTAGTTTGTGCAAGGATTATGGCTATAAGATGTTAATGAGCCACTTTCAGTGGTACAGGGATTAATTCCCTCAACCTTAATTTACAGTCTGGCAGATGGTGCAAATGACTAAAGCTCTGACCTACTATGAGCTGATTGCCATGCCAAGAGTATAGTATTTGAATCTTTACACCTTCATTTGTCTGTTGTGTAACCTTGAGCAAGTCACTTAATCAAGCAGTGTTTTAAGGCAACTGGGAATTTGGCTGAAGTTCCTTAATGGTCTCCTAGATTGCATGTCTAGTATCTACCTATGAACATGTACTTTTAAGGACTTCTGGAGCTGAAACAATGCAATGCAAAGGGAAACCTATGAAGTAAACTAATTCCTACAATAATAAAAGTAAACGTAATAGTCTGAACATGAAAGGTGAGTGTTTACTAGTTAGTTTCATAGTGCTGTAGCAGCACCTCCTCCACCCCATTCTTAGATGTGATGTGTATGTACATGTAGGTTGTAATTTTTTTCACAGAAAATGAATTACTTATTACACATTTGTGGAGTATTTATGGAAAGCTCGGGACAGCTTTCTGAGAAGGGAATCTGAGATTCTCTCTGACAGCACCTATATGCTGTTGATATGCTTCCTATATTTTGCTGAAGCAGATATGAATCACTAAACTTTTACCTGCATGTGACTAACTGCTTGTTCCTTTTTTATGGGAGACTCCTGGACTTTGACATAAAATACACTGTAGAAAAGATAAGTAGTCTGTATGTCTTTGAGTTCAATTTAAGAAAGTTTTGTTTGTTTTTATTTCAAAAACTTTGGTTAATTAATTGTGTTGGAAAAAATCCACATAACTTCATTTAAGTTTTGCTTCTACAATGCGACTGTATATTTTTTTGTAGAAGTGTGAACTTCATTGCCTTGTTTTGTTGTTTAATACACCTGTAGATATATATATATATATATATATATATATATATGGTTCTACCTGACTTCACCGAAACACCAAAACACCGACAACGCAATCACCGAAACCACATAACCGACAGTACCAAAACACGAAAATTCACATACCCGACAACGAAATAACCGACGGTACACAAACACCAAACCTGATACACTTCACACACCACAATCAACAAACAAAACACATTCCCCATCCAAAACCACATACACAACACAAGCACACCAACACCCCTGCAAACCCACACTAAACCCCACATACACAACTAGCTACAACCCTGACCCAAACCCTAACCCTAAGGTCCCTCACTACCGCACTTACCTGACCCGCTCCTAACCTAACTCACTTATCCGCCTCTAACCCAAACACAATCACTACACACTTACCTGACCCGCTCCCTAACCCTAACTCACTTATCCGCCCCTAACCCAAACACATTCTACTGCGACACTTACCTGACCCGCTCCTAACCCTAACTCACTTAACCCACCCCTATCCACACTTACCTTACCGCACCTAACTGTCCACTACCCCGCATACTTACACAGCCTTTTCCCATTTCGGCATCCTCAGCGCCGGTGCTTTCATCCGTGGTCGGTCTTCTGCACTGTCGATCTTCTGGGTCCGCTTTCGGTCTTCTGCACCTCCGATTTCGCTGTCGATGTTCCGGCGTGTCGATGAAGTCAGGTAGAACCATATATATATATATATATATATATATTTATTAAATTGTTATGCAGAAATATTTATGATGACTATACATACCTCTTAATCTCTTAGCACAAGAAATCTGGACAAAAGCCAAAAATAATGGGGAATAAAGGCAGAAAATAGGAGAAAATTTTAAATATTGCTATTATAACTTTTAAATATTGGTATTATTGATAGAATAACACATTTTGCATAAGCATTTTCTGAAGGATATGATATCTGAAACTCAAATGCCTGTCAATATTTGGTGATTTCAATCCTTAATGATTTTCCAGAAAACACAAATTTTAAGAGGAGCAGATCAAAAATATGAGGTGAAAATCTTGACATTTGAGAGGTAATACTACATCTACTTCTACACATCGATGTGCACCTTTACCAGCCTGACTTGCAAACACTGAAACATACAGTGCCACCTGAAATATTTAAACTTTTGAAAGTTTTGACATACCCTACACCAATCCAACCTGAAAAACTCAGTACTTGATAAAAAGTGCTCTTGATAAAAAAAAAAAAAAAACACATTGGAGTGAACAAAGTTGTGTGTGTGTGTGTGTGTGTGTGTGTGTGTGTGTGTGTGTGTGTGTGTGTGTGTGTGTGTGTGTGCACGCGCATGTGTGTCTGTGTGTATCTATCTATCTAATCTTTTTTTATAAATATACACACACACAATTAAAAGTGTGAGAGAAACAAGTTAAAATATGTTACAGTACCTAGAATTTCTTTCACTTGATCATAGTCAGAAAGTGTCTGCTTTTTGGTGTTGGGAGGCAGAATATGTATGAATGTAACTAGTCTATAATTTGGCTTGACAGTAGCAGTGCATATGCATGTATGCATGTGCATGTCTATTAGTGCCTGTGCATGTTTGCATAAAATCTTCTGCACCATAGAAAAGGTCTGGCTGGGGCAACTTTTACAGACCTCCATAGAACCTTTGAAAATGTAGACTATTGCTTTCTATTTTGTAAACTAAACAAACTTGAATTTTGGTCAAACAGTTTCACCTGGTTAAAAAAGTATTAGATAGATTCTTGTTCAGTCAGGGAAGTTATGTATAGGCATGAGTAACTTCCCTGATGGAATCTCTCAGGGCTTCATTTTAGGCTATGTGTCATTTTCAGTAGTTATTCATGTCATAACCAGTCTCACTTGCATTTAAAATTCTGAAAAATAACTTCCGTCCATCCCTAAGCAGCAACCTGCAAATTAAATTTCCCTCATGCATTCTCAGAAGTCTCAGCAATGAAATATTAACAGTAACCAGACCCTCTTTCATACTTGTATCTTGAGAAAAAAATCTTCAGCAAAATTATACTTCCTAAAGAAGTTCCTTCCCAAATAACTTAGATTACAGAATATTCCCTTTTCAGAGAAAAAAATAGTAGAATATCTTAAAACAGTTGTACATATTTTCCTGGCAAGAGCTATTCCTCAACCAGATCGTATGGCTGTCCAGCACTTCTGTTTAATCCTTATATTTATGGGGACATGATAAAATGTAATACTAAGCAGTATGGATTAAAAGAGATTCTGTTATGGCAACTAAGGATATATGGGAAGAGACTAAAAAGATGTAAAAATTGAGAAAATGGAAGCTTTTTTATGGATATGGATAGCAAGATACAAAAAATGTTTTAGTACCTTTAGATTTCTACACAGGTCATGCATATTTTTATCAACCAGCGAAAATGTGGATAGCAATTGATAAAGAGTTGAAGGATTTTATCTGGGATGGTAAGAGGGCAAGAGTCAAGTGGGTAAGTTGAGCCTTCCAATAGAACAAGGTAGTTTGGGATTAACTTATTTGAAGGGATATTTCAGAGCAACACAGTTAAGGGTACTATACAGAGCGCAAGCAGAAAGCTGTAATTCAGAGTAGAAAGAGATGATGGTGAAATGGGGGAAGCTCAAGAAAAAAGTAGAGACTGGGATTTTGGATGCAGATCCTTAAGAGAATAACAATAACCATACAAAATGTTATATTCATAAAGTAGCAGAAAGTATTCTAAGAATGAAGCCAACACAGGAATGGAGAAAAGATTTTGCTGGTAGAGATGACCGCAATTAGATTAGAGGTACAGAGAATAGTCAAGAGGGGGGACTGGAATTTATTGGAGAAAACTGACAAAGAAACCAAAGTGTTGGGAGCAAATAGTTAGAGAGGAAAAGGTAATAGAATGGGAAGAGGCCAAAAATACATTTCAATGGCAGGATAGAGATTGCCTTCTTTATCAAGGATTGATATCAGAGTACAGGCAAAGACAAAGGAATAGGGGGGTCCTAAGTGAAAGACCACAACCGGTAGAGTTTTCAGTAGAATGTAGAACAGAAACTGCTGTTAAAAAGGATAATTAGTAGGGCATATAAAGTATTGCATGATAACTATAGGAATCAATTAGAGTTGCTTATAAAGGATTGGGAAGAGAGAGAAAGACAGAGAGAGAGAGAGAGAGAAACAATGGAAGGATATTTGCATAGCTCCCAAATAGGCAATGAAGTCTATAAGATTTAGGATCATTGCTTGGAAGTGTTTGCACAGATATTTTTATAACCCAAGCAGACTCCAAAGAATTTTCCTTAGGAAGACTGCAAATGTTGGAGGTGTGATGTGGAAGAAAGAGTTAATTGGAAACATATTTTTGGGAGTGTGATAAGTTGGCTGACTTTAAAACTTCCCCGCAGACTACTCTGTTGGAAATACTAGGTGAGCAAATTGCTGTAACTAAGGAAATTATTTTTTGAGCTGTGTTACAGAATTGAAATTGCCTAGACATGTTAAGACTCTGGTGAGTTTAATTCTGGTGGCTGCCAGAAAAGCAGTTACTAGAAAATTTAAATCAAAGTCTAAACAAACTGTTTTAGAACTAGTGAATATAATAAGAGAGATAAAAGAATTGAAAGTGAGATATTTAGAAAAGGGTAGGAGCAAATTACATTAAAAAGGAATTGTTTGAACATTTCATGCAGAATATTGTTTTGGAGGAGGAATGAAGTTTAAGGGAAGGCAGGAATTGAATGGGTTATGTAATGTTTAATGGACAATGACTGTACAGAAGTATATATGTAATGTATAAATTGGCTAAATGATGCCCAATTAATGCTGAATCCCCAAAAAACAAAACTATTATTATTCTCATCAAAACCCCCAGGCACAGAATTCAAGGTACTTTCACACAACAAAATTAAAATAGAACAGGTGAAATACGCAGAACTTTTAGGAATAGTAATTGATGATAAACTCTCCTTTGAACATCATATACTCAATACAATAAAGAAAACCCATTTCAAACTAGGCAAACTATACTGACATAAACTGTACCTCAACAAAGAAACTAAGATAAAACTAGCTAATACCTTGCTTATCCCATCGCTCATGTATGGAAGTCCCATTTTCACCAATCTCCATACATCCCTCTATCATAAGCTGGAATCATGCTACTACAAAATATCAAAATTCGCCTCTGGCATACCCAACCACTGTCATCACTGCAGCGCTATCTCAAACTTGTCCTGGCTAGAATTTCACTACTATGTCTACTATACTCAGTTAACTTTTGCTCATAAGCTAATCTTCCAACCAAATAGGTATCCAGCACTCCAATCAATCTTACACACATATACCCCTACCTGAACCCTCTGCTCCTCAGACAGAAACCTACTGCATGTTGCCAAACCCAGTAAGAGAGCAGGACAATGCCTATATTCTCATAACATGGAATATCCTCCCCACATCTATCACTCAGCTTGACTCCCTAGTGGTCTTTAAAACAGCATTACAATCCTACTTTTTAAACAATCCAAGTTGTACCTGTGAACTACAGTGTAAACCCAAACCCCCCTTAACTTCGATGATAAACTTCTCAACCCTATTATATATCTCACCTGCAATCAGTATGACACACTCCTCTGATTTCAATATTTTATAGTATACATTAACCTATACTAAGGTCATTGATTACTCTCATGTGAATTGAATAAATGTAAATAAGTCTTCTGTATTTAGAATGTTTATATGTTAGTACCCCTTTGCGGGTGGCCACGGTGGTGCAGCGGTTAGAGTTGCTACCTCACAGCAAGTGGTTCTCCGGTTCGATTCTCGACTGGGGTGCCTTCTGTGCGGAGTCTGCATGTCCTGTCTGTGGTCGCGTGGGTTTCCTCCGGGTGTTCCAGCTTCTTCCCACATCCCAAAGACATGCAGTAGATGGATTGGACACTCTAAATTGGCCCTAGGTGTGTGTGCCTTCTCTGGAAGGTTGGGTTCTGGGTTGGCAACTCAACCCCGTAAAATTCCACTGCCAATCATGAGCAGACAGATGATCCGCTGTGGCGACCCTTGACCGGGAAAAGCCAGAAGAAGAATATGTTAGTACGCCTTTGCATATCTCAGTGTTTGCACTGTTTCTGTCTCGGGTTCTCTTATATACTAATAACTGTCTATTATCTTATAACAGTGGATCTTTTTATACTGTTTCTGTACTGCTTATTCTGTATATTAATAACTATGCAACATTTTATAACTGTGGAACCTTTCTCCCAGGGCCTCTGCTGAAAATGGCTTCCTGACCCAGTGGACTTTCCCAGTCAACAAATGGCAATAAATAAATAAATAAATAATGCTTGCAACTGAAAATATGTCACTATAGTTTTTCATTTATATAAATGTATGATTGCTTATAGCATAAATGATAATTCAATAAATGTGTTTCTTCTTAAAAAAAAAAAAACAATACAGCAAAATAAAGCACTTGGGTTAGCTAAATACAACAGAAAAAGATAATGGCTTTTTGAAGTCGACAAACCGCAACATTTGTGAAACGTTTAGTTTAAAATAAAGCCATAGATATCAGTTATCTTCAGAATGAAAAGAATAAAAGCTAACAAAAACAGAAATATGTAGTGTTGCTCAGGTTTAAAGTCTAAAAAGAATATCACCTGGATTCCAAAACAAATTAAGATTACGGCAAGATACTTTGTCAAGATTGTCAGCTTTCTTAAAATGGATGTGACTTGGCACAGTGCCTTGTTCCAAATGTAGTTTGTTTTGGACTTTGTGAGTTTTGTATTTCTCTACAAAAGGAAAGTAGACATTATTTAAAATATTGTGACATGAAATTATATTATATTTTTATTGAAACCTAAGAAGCTACTCCTTTGTCTTTGAAATTAACAGCATACTGGAGGGATATTATGTACACAGTTATCTCAGCGTCATTCCCTGAACATTTCTTGAGAAATATGTCAACCATTTTCTAGCTACAGTCCTTTATACACAAGACTCAAACATAGCTAATTACAGTCAGATTGGGGATGGTCTCATTGAAATGGTAAATAATACAGGGAATGGATTGGCTAAAGGGAGATTGAAATAAACAAACGGGTATCTCTGCCATTGTCTTTATCATTATGTATAATTTCATAGGTAGTTCTTTTTTATTTTTTTTACTAATATTATATCTTTTTCAGCCAGGTAAGCCTCAAGTTGGTCTATTATAATCAATTATTTACCCATCAAAGAAATAAAAATAAATTATGTTAATAAATAAAATCTGTAATATGGGAAGAATGTGGAGGGCTCCCTACTGAAATGTTGGCACTCAAAATGCACCCCCCCCCCAGAAAAGACCAAACTCCAGGAAAAGAGCGAATCTTGAGAATTGCTCTTCTCTTTTAAATTTCTTTTTTGCAGAGGGGCAAGCGCCCCTGCATACCCGATGTAAGACACAAGCTCCCCACACCCCCTGAACTTATATATATATATATATATATATATATATATATATATATATATATATATATATATATATATATGTATATGTATACCAACTGCAAAATGTCCATATTACCATACCTCAGACAAAAGGGAATATTTCAGGGAATGGTCATCTCACAATTAGTGTATATAAGTCCATTTTTGGCCCTTCAGTCTCAATGTTTTGGGACTCGCTCTAGCAGGTCCTGACATTTCAAATGGTTACCATGTGGAGGAGTCATGTGGTATTAACAGAAAAACCTTTACATGTATGCTAGTCTTAAAATCAGGGTATTTAATTGATTGTGAACACGAGGATACCATGAGTGATCACACATCCAATAAATTAGCATAAGAAAGATAAAAGTCACTGGGGGAATGTTTTAAAGAAAGGCAATTCATAGGGCTTTGCACAGACAGGAATATTAGCTGGTTAACTGCTGTAAGCACGAAAGACTACTCGTAAGTCACAAACCTTCCTTTAATATATTCCACAAGTTAGAAATGAAAATGCAAGTAAAACACAATAACAGGTAAAAAAGTAACAGTTAAGTGCTTTCATCCAGGAATATCCCAAGCTTCATCAGAACATAGGAATCATGAAATAGTAACCACTTTTATATCATTCAAACTGGTTTCCCCCAATGAATTCATCTCATTAATATTAATTCAACTGATGTCATTCATTAAATTACATACTCATTAATTAAGTTCCCTCTTGCTTGTCAATAGTTATGAAATTGTAAAATACGTATTAAAACCTATACCAGAATCAATTAAATAAAATGTACCCCATACAAATATAATTTTTAAAAACCAACATTCAATTCCAGAATAATAAACATATTAAAAACACACTGCTTACTCCTATTATTTAGCTGCCCTTAACTTCAAAACACTATTTATACTCATGTGGTCATTTAAACCAGGTTTTTTAGTTCCATCCAATTTTAACTGCCAGTATAATTCTTTGTATTCTAAGCAGGCCTGCCATAAACCACCCCTTGCATCTTGCTTTACTTGTTCTGAAACATAGAACTTAAAATTACTGTCTGGGCATTCTCTCTGGTGCTTGTATAATGCATTAGTGTCTTTTTTTGTAGAGACCTCGTACATATGTTCATATATACACCTTCTCAAAGGCCTCTCAGTCTTGCCTATGTAGACACTATTACATATTTGGCAAATACTAATGTAAACCACTCCCTTACTATTACAGTTGAAATGCTCCTTAGCCCTCATCTTAAACTTCCTAGAAGGGATGTAAATACTATCTTGCTCCAAACTGTTTCCACACTGTTGGCAAAAACCACACTTATGCATGCCACACATCTTCTTGGTTCTACCTTCCATATTCTCCATTCCATAATGTTCCAGCATCTATTCAGTGGTGGCTGGTGACTTTAAATCAAAGGGGAGCTGCAGGAGACAGCAGGATGGGTGGAGTCAATCGGAATGGGTGTGGCCAACTAGAAAGGGGAGGAGCTATGCTCAAAACCACAAAAACTGTAACTTTAATTAAATACCCTGCCCTGGGTGCTAAACCATCATTATGAGAGTCCATTCAAGACAAAATGAAGTGTAGAAGAAAAAAAAATATTTCAATCCATTGGCTAATTGACAGCTTACTTAATATCTAGATGGAAACAAAAAAGATGCAAGGCATGAAAAAATAAATGACTTTTTAAATACATTACTGGAATGCCAGGCAAAATCAAGTATAAGAAAACCAAGCAGCACTTAACTCAAATCACTTCACCTCGCACTCCAGTTCTAATTATAATTTATATTCAGCTTCATTAAAGTACAAGTAACATGCTGAAAGTAGCAATCTCTGCGATACTCCCACTTGTAAAAATGTTTCTTATCCAAAAAAGACCTGCTGCCTGACAACAACTATCTACTTGTTTCA
Source organism: Protopterus annectens (assembly GCF_019279795.1). NCBI lineage: Eukaryota > Metazoa > Chordata > Ceratodontiformes > Protopteridae > Protopterus > Protopterus annectens. Next base: position 614,339,533 of record NC_056748.1, read on the forward strand.
AGGGGAAAACATGATCAAAGTAAAAAATGAAAAGCAAACAAGAAACAAACTCAACATATATTGCTTAAAGGATTACTGCACAGGATATGGACCACACATGATAGATTGGCATTCTGTTTAGTTTGCAGGTAAAGCCTGTAATGAGCTTAACATAATGTAATCCTGTCCTTTATTACAAATACTGTCATATGCATTTCAATACCCAAGGCTTATACGTTATCTAGTTATGTAAGTATTCTCTTCATGGCAACAACAGAAAGGCTTTCAATGTTGGCAATACTGCTTATTAAAACTTACTTGCATCTTACAATATCAGACAAGCTTATCTGATGGTCATTAAAGCACTGCTACTTAAACACAGAGCAAAATGCACTTTCTGAATAATAATAAGCATAAATCAACAGTATAAAAATATGACAGAAACAGAACATTCTGCAAAATCAATGACAGATGAAAAGCCACTGTAGTTCTTGTGTTTACCTTGGATGGGGGGGGGGGGGTAGTCTGCGCATTTACACTGCATAACTGCTTGGACACATCCAGAGTCACTACATGGGGGAGTGGGGTGCAACAAGTTTGTCACAATTTGAAACGTCTCTGGCTGATGGCGGTGGCCCTTACACATTTCATATACTCTCAACCTCAGAGCAAGAAATCTGGATAAGACCATAAATAAAAGTAGGACAAAGGTCCAAAAAATACAGACAATTTTTAAATGCTGCTCTTACAAACTTAAAGTTCAGTAGGTCTTGCATCAGTATGAATTTTCTGTAGGGTATGAAATCTGAAACTCAAAACAGCTGTCAGTGAACCTCAGAATGTTGCAGAAATGCTCATCACTGTTGCTTGATTTTCCAACTTGTAAAATAGCACCGGCTTTATGCAAAGAAAAAATCTGAGCAGATAACTTTCCAGCAGATCTTTATATAATTAAAAAAAATAAAAAGGTGTGGTTACCTGCTCAGATGACTGTATCATTCTGGCCTGACATATTCTACCTGCAAAAGCATTCCATTTATTTATTTTTAATGGATAAGTGAGATAGATCTGGTGTGCCAAACAGAAATCTCCTGCTGGATACCTTCTTCAAACATAATAAGCCCATAATGACTTTTGTTTCCTCTGTCTTTTGTTTCAGCACAGCTTGTTCAGAGATTGCCAAAATTCTAAGATACACATAATTACACATTTAATGATTTCAGATAATTAAACTGACGTACCTAAGGAAAACAATGCGCCAGCGATGTATATGTTATTAATTGTATTCAGAATTATTGAAATACTAATTTGTTTGTCTTCAGTGAGTGGGTTTGACGTGTCTGTTTTAAGAAGCAATTTGAAAATTTTGCTTTGGTATGTGAAGTTAAGAATCATACATTGTGGAAACTGTAGTTTTGAGATTCAAAATCATGTCTGCAGAATGTAGATCATTTGCAGCTTTTTTACTCTCACTACTAGAATTAGCTACAATGCCAGCTTTTTATTGTCTTCCTCAGTCCAGATTTTTAGGGAAAAAAACAGGAGGACCATGATACTTCGGGTCTTAATGTTGTTTGCTTTAGTGATATATTTTATTTATTTATTTAAATTTGTTGACCGGGAGTGTCCTCCTGGACATAGATCCATTTTCAGCGGAGGCCCGGGGAGAAAAGCTCCACAGTTAAAATAAACAGACAGTAGTTACATTGGATTACACAGCGATTAACAATTTACATAGCAATTACTTACAACATATTTACAGATGAAGAACATAGTACAACAGTAGACAACTAGAATCTTTATCTGTGAAGTACATAACAGACATTAACAAATGTTACAATGAGAAGTTCCTGCTGTATAATAAGTACTAGGCTTATGAGCATCTGAGCTTGCTATAATCAAGGTAGTTAGTGGAGTGGAAAGAACGGTAGTGGTTGGATGGGGTGGGTGATATTATATTAGAGTGGGTGATTTTAGGCAAAGGAACATTACATTCAAATATTGTAATACATGTAATATATTTAATGGCATCCCACTTGTTAAAGTTGCATATAAAAATCTACCAAATCTGATTTCAAAAGGTGATATGTCTACATATCTTTTCACATAAATACATAACCTGAAAAATGACAAGTACATAAATGACCATGACAGTCGCATTCTTAAAACTGCAGCAAGCAGAAAACTTCACGTTACCCTGGTAGCAGTTTACTAAAGTCTACACCAACCCAGATAAAAGCATGCAGTTATTTTGATTTAGTCCTTTAGGCATTCAAAGACAAATAGATACTGATGGTTATTGCCGATAATCCCTGCCTCAACACACACACACACACACACACACACACACACACACACACACACACACACACACACACACACACACACACACACACACAGTCATTTGTGTCCATGAGTTACCAATATATGTATCCTTCCTCCTCATTTGATATAAAAATTCCTGCAATTATCAGGGAGAGGTTAAAATGCAACCAAGCATTAGAAAGGGCAAACTTTCATGAAAAAAAAAAGAAATGCTTAAAATGGAAAACACAGCACAGCAACATGGAAAGGGTTCTGCTGATCTTTTCTATAATTCTGCATAAATATCATATTGTGGTAGAAGAAGTAAAGGTGCAGAATGTAACAAATTACATTTAACAAGCTTCTCTGTATTGACAATGATTTATATACTGTTTGACCTAGAAGGTCTCGCATTCTGAAAATAGACATGGACTTCATTTTGGTGCTGTGCATTGCAAAAGGCATTCTGGTGACCTGTATCAAATAGGACCACACAAAAGGAAGCTGATTATCAGCCCTTAACCCAAAGAGAAAGCCACAGATTCTAGAGTAAACATAAGTTATTCACGGGAAGAAGTCCATTCAGAAATACAGTATTTTTGGGCTCCATAATGAAATGATGGTACATGGAATGTTGAGTGTCGACACAATGAAAAAAAAATGACTGGACATGCAGGAAAAGAGGGATATCCCGAACATCATTCTTCTCCTTTATACTTCTTTTTTGCAGGAGCCTTCCCCCCTCCCCGAACTTATATATAATAACTCTAAGATCACCATATCTTGAAGAAAAGGCACTATTCCATCCATACACACACACACACACACACACACACACACACACACACATATATATATATATATATATATATATATATATATATATATATGTGTGTGTGTGTGTGTGTATACATTTTATAGATATACACACAAGTCATTTGTTTTTTGCCACTGAGTCTCTGTGTTTTGGAACTTGATCTAGTGGGTGCCAACATTTCAAATGCTTAACATTTTGTTTTGCCCACAGCATAATTCCTTTGGAAACCCATACCTCTCAACCTGTTGGAGCAAGAAATCTGGACAAAGCCTAAAGAAATGGGGGAAGAAAGGCCCAAAAATAGTGACAGATTTTAAACAATGCTCTTATCAACTTAGAAAGTTACCAGAACAACAGGATTTGTATTGTCATGCATTTAATGAAGGATATGAAGTCTGAAACTCAAATGTATATCATTATTAGTAGCTTCAGCTGAATTGATTTGCCAGGAAACCACAAATTTTATGAGGAACACACCAAAAATCTGGGCATTCTGTGAAACTCTGGACACCCAAACAACTCATTCATTCCTTCTGTAGTGGCAATAGCAAATCCCATTTATTCCTTATCCAAGGTAGGCACCCTGAAGCTTGGGATGGAACCATCCATCCATTCTCTCAGCAAAGGACAGTTGGGTGTTAGAGAGTCTTACCATCTAAGCGTACTGGGCAGGGCAGTAGCTTACTAGCATAATAATATTTCTTATCGAATTAAGGAATGATTTGGTTTGCTATTTTAGTTATTCTTATTTTTGGACCAGAAATGCCTTATGCCATCTTGTTTACCTTATTAGAGTTCATCGTTAGTCATATTTTGCATCTATATCTTTATTAGGTAAATGTTTTTGACAGTTCACAGCAGCATACTGTCCAGATGAATCCACCCAATCCATCCAAGGAGCGCAGGAAGCACCCCATCACACAACTGTAGCAGTAAAATGTAGTGCTTTATTATGTCGCTTACAGCTTGGAAGCACAGTGCACAATCCCTGCCAGTACTTCATATCTTTTAATGTCATTACAAATAAAATGAAATATTACAAATAAAATGAAATATTACAAAGCCACAACAAGCAAGAAGGAACATTTTTTGGTGGTTTTATTCAAAAAAAAGATATACAGTAAGGGTAATAGTTACCCACTCTATAAAAACACACACCTCTTCAAAGTACATTTGTGCTTGCTGCTAGTGGCTTACAGCCATTATGTTAAGTTGCACTAAAAGGCTACAGTTAAGGATTCACAAAGTAGACAGAAGTTACCACTCGAAGTGCAAATCATTTTTAAAATGCAGGATATGCAGTACCACCAGAACCTTAGAAAGAAATGCAGTGTGTATGTGACTGAATGAGAGGTTTTCCTTTTTCTCCATTTCTTCTTTTTTCCATGCTTTATGCCGAATCTCATATTTCAAATGGGACATAGCTTCTGCCATTAACTAAAAATGTATACTGTAATGTAATTCACCCAGACCCGTGTATATGTATATCTATCTATATGTATATACAAATACACTACTACTGTAGCATGTGTCCTGACTTCTTGGTATACATAGGCTGCACAATGCATGTTACTGGGATGTCCACGCTCCCACACAATTCATTTACTGAGTACTAGCTCTATCTGTAATTCTTACCTCTATAAAGTTTATTTTCCTATACAAAATCTCTAATACAGAAAATGAAAGCACACCACATCCCAGCAGCTCACTAGCTGTTCTAAGATGCAGAAAAGAGTAAGACGTATGCTCCTCATCAGCATGCACTTGCAGTTCAGTCACTTTCAGTGAGTAATAGTTTCATATATCCACACCACACCTTTATCTTAAATGCCATTTTTCAGCCTTTCCACAATTGCAATACATTGCACCAGTCAGGGTGAATTAAAATTTAAATGACAATTTCTCCAGGAAGATAGAATCTATATTTGGGATTCCTTCTCTCAAAGGAACATAATAAAGAGTATAATTACTTACTTTAGTTCTGCACCTTCACTCTGTTCATCTTCTAACTTCTTTTCTTTCTTCTTCTAACTTCTTTTCTTCTTTCTTCTTCTTTCTTCAGTTCTTCTTCTTGTTCTTCATTCAGGCTTCACTGCTTCAGCACAGGCTGCACAGCACAGCTGACAAAATAGTGCCCAAAAAAATTTAAATCCACAATGGCAATTATTAATTAAAAAAATAATCGTTCCTTCCCGGAATCCCGTGTGTCTGTCACACAGTCACGAATGAATCAATACATGGTCACAAGCTAACTGACTATCTGATTGATTCTTGCTCTTTTCCAAGCACATAAAGCCCGGGAAGAGAGCGACAACCAATCAGCAGCATTTAGCCCAGCAAGCACGTCATGACGTGCCTGCGGACGTCGCAGTTCGAGCCCCTTCCAATTCTATGCAGTTTGGAACCGCATAGACTTCTGGGCATCACAATGATGCCTTCATTACTCCTCCGGGCTGCAATGAAAACAAACAAAAAAAAAAGCTGTTTAAAACTGCCGCAGCCCGAGGCGGTTAAAGTGCGCAATGCGCATGCGCGTACTTCCGAGTCGCGGACTCGAAATTTGATTTTAAAGTACAAAAAAAAGGTATTTTTTTTTTTACATTATTTATAAAACATAAACAATTACTACTATTTAGCTGAGGGGGCTGCAGTCCGGCAGTCTGATGCCACAAGCCGCCCTGCATCTATTTGATGTTCATATCCCTTTTCTTTATAAACATAGGTATCGGGGAATATACTTATTAATCTCAGAGACTTCCCATACTCTGGAACAAACTACCTATCTATATCAAACAAAGCTCCTCACCAGCACTCTTCAAGAAAAATCTTGATGATTGGATGGGAAATAGGAAATTCACCCCAGGGATCACCTCTGTGGCTTAGCTAGACAGGGGCACAGGAAAATAATTTTCTTAGGTGGCGAAAGCCAGGGTACCTTTTTGTCTAGGCTTGTACAGGCCCTAGGGCTGATAGCCTAGTACCTACATATGAACCTATAAACCATTATTTATGGCCAGAACCCTCCAATATTTCTTAATAATATTCTCAGTATCACTAGAGAAAACTGTATGGGTATGAATAAATGCTAAGTCATACTGGGCACATTTTCCCCCTTCATTTCTGTTTGTAGCTACTAACCCCTTACCCAAAATTGGGTTGTATTTCCCCCTTCTATCCTTTTAACTTCCTTAATTAATTGATTAATAAGAGCCCTAGGATAGCTTCTTTCATTAAATAATTGTTTCATTAAACTAATCTCTTCCAAAAAAGTCGAATCTTCACTACACATTCTCTAGGCCCTAATCAACTGCCCCTTAATAATGCCCTTTTTCTGATTATATGGATGCTCACTATCATAGCGTAAGTAAGCATTAGAATGTGTAGGTTTCCGATAAATCTTAGAGTGAAATTTATTCTTCTCAAGGCTCTTAAATATTGTCACATCCAAACAGTTTATTTCTTCTTTGGAAGTGTTCCAAGTAAATTTCAAAAAAGGGGTTTGTTAAATAAAAAACAAATGATAACAACACAGGAGGCTCAGATGCAAAAGTTTACTAGTGTACACCAGGAGGCAAAAAATCATACAAGTACAGAGTTTTGTCTGACATGATACAGGAAGTACACAATTTTATATAGGTTTACATTCAAGCTGTGCCCACCTTACTGACGTGGTTAGTCACAGGGCACCTACATCACTATGGTCTACAATATTTTATTTATAAGAAAAGCTGATGTTATACATTTTAAAAAGTTTTCCCATGGGAATAATACAGCCTTGCAAAGCACCTGGTCAGTTATAATGTCTTTCTGTAAATGTTACTCCTTCAAGGTTTCAGGCCTGCTCGAATACAATAGTTGGTTCAGTCTTGTAATACACTTCTTTGTTCTTTCTTGCAACATTACTTCAAAAGCTGTGTCTTATCTTGGTAACATTCACAAGGCCAATTGTCCCAGAGGAAGGAAGAAGATTTTTAATGCTTTATACATTTAATTTCCTGACCCAGCAGATAATCATTAGTGAAAAACATAAGCTTGCTGAGCTGGCTACTGCCAGGGTCAGAGTTCAAATACACTGCAGCTCCAAAGCTTTAAGCAATTACATGTAAAATCATTCTTATTGCCATATTGTTAATAGAATAAAATGCATTATATACTTTTTGCTTTTTAACTAACACTTTATATGTGTTCTAATACATATTTTTCTAACAGGGTTGTACCACCAATGCATTCCAAAAACTGACCTAACTGTAAGTCTGTACCCTTCCAAAACAAACAAATATCATCTAAAAATCTAGTGTATAGTACAATATTTTCATTCCATGGTGTTTCAAATATATATTTTCTCTCCCAATAATGTAATACAAGGTTCGCAGACAAGGGGGCACATGCGGCCCCCATAGCAACCCCTTTCTCTTGTTTGCAGTATTCACCAGAAAAAAAACATAAAATTATTCTTTAATATTGTTTCCATAAACTCTAATATTAAGTTCCTTTGTTCATTGTTTAAGTAATTCATATCCATCAGAATATCCTGGAACTACTCTAACTCCTCGTCATGAGGAATGCTGGGGAATAAATCAATAACATCTATGGTTGCCATGCATAGATCTACCCCATATTTGTCCAGGGTGATCTTAGTTAAAAAGTCCCAGGAATCCCTAGAAATATGCTGCAAAGATGTTACATATTGTTTCAAAGTTTGATCTATATATTTGGCCAATGGGTCGTAACCCTACATCCTCTACTTTTTAACATATCAACCAACTTTTTGTCACTCTCCAAGAAATCAGTGATAGTTATCTGTTTATTATTCATTTTTCTACTCTCACATTCTACCAATTCCACAAACACTTTAAATCTCTCTGTACTTCTGGAGCCCGCACCGGCAACAATGGGTCTAAAAGGTGGGCTTTCTATATTTTTATGTGTTTTCGGAATTCCAAAGACCACTGGGATCTTAGGTCTAGTTACTGTTATATAATCCAAAAGTATTTTTTATCTATAGTGCCTTGTAGAAAATGATCATTAATATAATAATCTACTTTGGAATAAGCAATAAAAATCTAATTTCTGGAAACTACACTATATTTACTATCACCATTTAAAATTTCCAACATACTTGTTTCATAGTTGATGGCATCCATCAATACCCCCCCCCCCCCTTGTCGGGTTTCGTAACCCTACATCCTCTACTTTTTAACATATCAACCAACTTTTTGTCACTCTCCAAGAAATCAGTGATAGTTATCTGTTTATTATTCATTTTTCTACTCTCACATTCTACCAATTCCACAAACACTTTAAATCTCTCTGTACTTCTGGGTAGTAAGGGATAGGCCCTTCCTTCCCTGTATTCATTCAAGTCCCTGTTCAACTTTCTGATTTTTCTTTCCAATACTTTGTTACAGTGTTTATCTATTTCATTAAAAATATTAACATATTTGACCCTTTCCATATCAAACATTAAATCAGCAGTTAATTTCACATGTAAATTATTAACTTTGTTCAACATTTTGTCCCGCTATTCACAATAATTCCTAACCATCAAGTTTAAAAGTTCTATACCAGAATTATTAAACAATTCAATTAATTCTTTGTGATAGTTACTGTTCACATCCACATTGTTGGGGTATTTAACAATTCTTAACCCCTTTGGAACTCTCTTTACATTTATAGATTGATTAAGATAGTCTATTTCCATTTGCAACCCTTTTAGTTGCATTAACTTGTTTTTAAATAACACCAAAGTATCAGTGTAAGTCTCTGCACTGGGCTTTGTATTTCTAAAAAATTAAATTGCTTACCAGCCCAAGCCTCAAAGTCAAAATCACCACTAGTGTTACTGGATACATTAATTCCCCTTCCAAAGCGTTCATTCGTATTATTGCCAACCACAGAAGCTGTAGTACCTCTCGTTGCTTGGCTGTTCAGCCCTGGTCCACCTTTACTAATCCTCATCGACGTCACATTTGCACCTTATAATTGGTGGATTCCTTCTGCCAGGAACTGTTGCTGGTTTCCAGGCAGATTAGTGTTCAGCATATTATACTGGTTAGGCTGATTTGTTGCAATCCGCTCAACCAGGTCCATCAACCTCTGGAACTCTGTCTGAGTGTCCAGTTTTTCACTACTGGTTAGATAATTCTCTGAAATAACCCCAAAAACTGATGCTGAAGGTTCCGATGACTCAGCCATGGTGCTGAATGACCAAAACACATGCATAGATCTACCCCATATTTGTCCAGGTTGACCTTAGTTAAAAAGTCCCAGGAATCCAGGCAAACTGTTGTAAGCACGAAACACCACTCGCAAGTCACAAACCTTGAATGTTGTTTTTTAAAAAATATATTTGTATGGGTACATTTTATTTAATTGATTTTAGTATAGGTTTTAATACATATTTTGCAATTTCATAACTACTGACAAGCAAAGAGAAAACGTAATTAACGAGTGTATAATTTAATGAATGACATCAGTTGAATTAATATTAATGAGATGAATTCACTGGGGGAAACCAGTTTGAATGACATAAAAGTGTTTACTATTTCATGATTCCTATGTTCTGATGAAGCGTGGGATATTCCTGGGTGAAAGCACTTAACTGTTACTTTTTTTACCTAACTGTTACTGTGTTTTACTTGCATTTTCGTTTCTAAATTGTGGAATATATTAAAGGAAGGTTTGTGACTTGGGAGTGGTGTTTCATGCTTACAACATATTAGCTGGTTACCTTAATTAATAGCCTGTTAGGATTGTTAACTCATCTCTTAAGGCAGTCTGTAGAGTGTAGTAGCATTTTTAACATTTGGAAAATAAGTAATTTTGAACTAATAGCTAACAGAAAGATAGGATATAAAAATGAAGTAATGTACTTACTATAAATGCACTGCATCCAGACTGATTAAGAAAGTCATAATAGATCCTTTTTTGTTACTGCAGTATTTGCTCTTCATGCCTAACAAGTATCAGTAAACTGGAAAGAGTACAGCGGAAAACAAAACCAAAGGCATCCACGGATGTGAAAATTTAAGTTATTATGAAAGACTAAAATATAACTTGTACAGCATCTCTTACAGATATCTAAAAGGAGATCTTATTCAAGTGCTGTATATGGGGTATTTAGAGGGAACTACCTCTGGGAATGTTTGGGGTTATCAAAACTACTAGAGAATCATCAGATAACCTATGAAGAAGATTCTATAGGAATGAGAAGTGTACTAACTGGTTCTCTGAGAGAGCAGCTGATGCATGGAACAGACTATCAAATTACATTAAAACAAGTATTAGTTTAGATATTTTTAAGAACAGCCTGGACACTTATTATGAGAACAAATGTTCTAGTATATTGGCAAGCTAGAATGCCTTTTAATGCCTGCTCTTGAAGTATTTCTATGTATGTATGTATGTATGTATGTATGTAACCAAATTGCAATTGACTGACACAGGTTTGCACTTCCCACAACAAGATGAGAGCTATGCCTTGGGGTGCCCATCATCCAGGCAGCCATCAGAGGATCTCCATAAGTTCTAACCATGTCACCACTTTTATATGCCCTGATTGAGCTCAAGAGATAGACAGAGAAGGGACATGACAAGAAGTGTTACTGACTTCTGTGAGTAACACAGCTCCTCATAAAACACTATGCCTTGATAAGTAGACAGCACCCATCATGCCTGCAGTCCCACTGTGGATCATCGATGACATGACTGCCACAGAGAAACATGTCCCCTACCCATACCTCTCAACCTGTTAGAGCAAGAAATCTGGACAAGTCCATAAATAATTTGAGACAAAGGGGACGAAATAGGGGCACTTTTTAAATATCACTCTTATAGAAAGTTGATTTGCATTAGCATGACTTTTCTGAAGGGTATGAAGTCTGAAACTCAAGTGTTTGTCACTATTTTCTGACTTTAACCCTCAACAATTTGCCAGTGATTTGAAAGAAAACAATAATTTTATGAGAAACTTGCCAAAAATATAAAGCAGAAATCTGGGCATTCTGTGAAAATCTGCACAGCTGAGCGGTATGCCACCGCCTTTGAATGAGATGAGCAGGCAATGTCTCTTCATTCCTGCCTCAGGCCATGTTCTACTGTGCTCAGGTCACTAATCAAGCCCAAGTCATCTGGCTCATAATTATGGCTCTGTCCCATGGAGCCAGAAGGTGCATGCACTACTATTGGTTCTTAGGAAAGAAGACAGACAGTTTAGTGAGGGTCAAGTGTGCATTTTCCAGTTTTGCACACTGGTCCAAAAATGTATTCTGCCATTACTAGTCATTGCAGATGGGGATTATCATTTTCTCTGAAGTACATTGACCTCAGAGATGATCATAGGTGCTGCAGAGGACATATTTCTTTTCACTGGGATGTGTAAGCAGAATATAAATGTCAAATGCTACAAAAAACTAGTTTTTTAACATTGTTTAAAAATTTGAATGGGATAAAATGCAGCAGTTTTCATTTAGCTGTGTTAGATCTTCTTAAGTACTTATGGCAGCATAGATTCCCAGAAGAAAAAAATATACACCATCTGGATGTATTGTTCTGATTTAGTAACTTAAGCAAGTGAAAGAGAAAGAGAATATTAGTGGTGTTGCAGACCTTTAGAAAAGGTTTGCCTGGATTGAAATTTGCATTGGCTGAAATAGATTGGTACATAGCTGGAAGAACAATAAAGTGGTGGCTTGTAAGGGAAGGTTGGGGTAATGGTTCAGGTATTTACCTTACAGACACAAAGTGCAGGGTTTGATTCTCAGATGGTATAATTGGCTAGGCTTAAAATGGCCCACAAGAGTAGTTAGCCTAGTATTACTCTATGAACCTAAGTAGACTCATTTTCCACCTGTGTCCCTGCTGGACAGGAGAAACTGGTGCTGACTTTGTGAGAACATGGGCCAAATTCTTGGCTAGGCTTATAAGGGCCTCCAGGCCAATAGCCTAGTATCATCCTATGAACGTAAAAGGAGACTTGACAAGGTAAGGGTAAGTAGCATACATGATAGAATGGAAAAACATGGATTGTTGAAGTCCTAAAACTTGATTTTGGTCCTATACATTCCAACCTTTTATGCAAAGACATGAGTATTGAAATGAATGTTTGGTATAGTAAATTTACTGATGTTAACTTGGGCAGTAAGATATGCAATACAGCTGATATGGATATAGTGCATGATATGTTGTAACACATATTTTTTTTTCCATTAAAAACAAACTGGCCATCACTGCAGGGAAATGTTTGCAGTTATAAAGGAACCTCAAGAATATTCAGAGTCTAGATGTGTGGTTGAGTCATAAGAGGCAAACAGATGAATGAGAACTTGTGGTAGTGGTGGTTTGTAAGAAATCCTTAAGTGGTTATATGGAGAATATTAGTAGCAGTGCAGCTTGACTGCTGTGTTGCATATTGGGACCACTAATGCCAAGGAAATGGGAGGTTCATGTAAGTCTTCTAAACCCAAACTCACTTATCAGACAGACCTGTATTTGGTATAAGGCACTGTACAAGGAAAGAAAAGAGACCAGAAAGGAGGTATACTAAATGGATTAAGGGAATTTTCATGTAGACACAGGCTAAAAATAGTGCAGTATTGTATATTCAGTTATAGGCGATGGAGGGAAACTAAACTTGATACATAAAGTCCTTAAGTAGGATTACCATTTCAAGTGCAAGGGTCTAGAGCTAGATTGAGGACTAAACAACATAATGTAAGGTACTAATGTCCTCAAAGGGGCTTTTCTTCAAGCATTAAACTGCATCGTTGTGACATTGTGAGAAGGTGAGAGAACAATGTAACTTCTTATCTGATCCTGTAAATTAGAAAGAGAGACAGAAAGAGAGGAAGTAAGGAAGGAGACCAGAAAAGTCAAGCTGTCTTTCAACATGTATATGGTGGCACATATTGTCGTGAACTGTAGGCATTGAAGAGAAGTGTATATAAGCTTTTTCATAGCCATTGTACTGTGTTCCTTTATACCATATTGCACTGCACTGTACAGCATTGAATTATAGTGATGTAATAGGAAGTCTGTCTAGGATGCAAACATGGCAAAATGAAGGCTGCCTGTCTTAAGCACATGTGCAGACATGCATGCATACTTTTTTATCATTTATGTAAATATTTTCTGTTTCTCTCTGCAACTCTCGGCATCTAGCTACACCTTTTTGCTATCTATCTGCTTGCCTTTTCCTGTAAAAAAGCTAAATGCTACTTCGCAAGCACACATAAACACTTTCTCCTCCTAATACTTTTTAATATGTTCCTGAAGTTGTTAGCTACTTTCTGACTTTCTATTGTCTTTCTGTCTGGTATCACAATGTCCTAACCCTCTTCAAATGCACAGTTTTTATAATTATTTTTTTCATCCCTCTGCTGCTTGTCTGTCTCCTGTCTGCTCCCAAAATGAATATCACATCAACATATATATTTTTATTTTACACGTGCAGCCCTATTTTGCTTGCATTCCTTCAGTCTAGTAGTCATTCCTTTCCCACAGAAAACTAAGTCTGTCTGCACAGTCTTTCGAATCTTTGCTGCTTCTGTTTGGTGTATCTGTGTGTGTGCCTGCTTGTGCTCACAGGAGGCTAGGTACCACACACACTGTCATCTGTGCATGATTTTCTGTTGCTTTCCTTCTTCTATTCTGTATGTATAGTCACTTAAAGAGCTATAAAAACCTTCATAGAGTATGCAGTATTCTACTTTTTTGGGTACACTCTAAAGAACAAAAAATTGCTTCATTGATGTGAGGGGGCAGGTGACAATCCAACAAATAGGTTCTGCCTTGAACTGAAGCTTTCAAGTACAGTTACAGGTTTATAAGTTCATAAGTAAGTACTAGGCTAGCTGCCCTTTTTAGCCAAGCCAATTTCCCTTTTTTTACACACGCAATAACCTATCCCATTTAATTATAGATTGACCGTACCCATCCCATGCTCGATATTTATATATTACTAATAATAAGAATAACTGGGTTCTTACCATAGTTAATTTGCAGGTATCCATGCATGGGATAAAGCATTTAAGACTTGTGTCTATCCATTAGTAATACAGGAGCCAGTCCTGGGATAATTTTTCTGCTTCCAATCCATAGATCTAAGTTGCACTTAAATATAGACAGGGATGAACTTTGTTTTGAGTCTGTTCCACAGCAGTGGTATTGTCTGTGAGATATACCTGTCTCTCCATACCATTCTGTTGATGCTGCAGAAGTGGTTTAGATCCCTGGACCTAGTGCTTCTGATGCCAGTCAACTTGCTAATGTGCAGTAAATCCATCTATAGTGGGTTGGAAGATGCCTTGTATGATGGACACAGGTCACCTCTTAGCAGTCTGTAGGATACCAAATAAAGTAACAGGTCTATGAGTTGGTCTATGTGGTACATGTTGTTTAGGCATTGTATCCCTTCAGTAAGGTATGTCTGTGAGCATTCCAGTTGTTGCCTGTGTCTGGACAGATACATGCCAAAGGGGCCATTATATTCAATGACTGGCCTAATGAGGGCTGAGTAAAAGGGGGAATGACATGCCCAGATCTAGACACAATCCCTTTGTTTATAAGCTGTCCAGTATAGAAGGTATTTCTTACAACAGTAGATGCACATTGATACGTTGATGAAAAGTTAGGTCACTGTCCACGTAAGTTCCCAAGTCCTGAACAGCTGAGTCAACTCTTAGGGACGTACTGCCAATGTGGTAGTTCCTTGTAGTAGATGACAAAGGAAACAATAAATGTAAGTTTTTGCATTAAGTTTTAATCAATGATTTTGGCACCAGTTATTTATTTGAGACAAACCTACCTGCGGGATGGATAAGTCATTTATGGATTCAGTGACTGTTCCTAGCTTGTGGCCATCTGCAAACTTAGTCAGCCAGAGCCCTTTGGTATTGCCTTTTACTTCAGAAAAGTAGATGCCAAACAGGACAGGTCTCAGCACACAGCCCTGAGGACCCCAATGAGGACTGGTCTCTTTGTGGAGGTAACTTCCCCCTATTTTCATTATCTGCATCCTATTTGTGAGCCAGATGGCAATCCAGTGGGTGACAAAGGGGTATATTCCTAGTTTATTTAGCTTTTCTACTGTGCCTGAGTGAGGAATTGTCAGTGCTTTCAGAATGTCTGCTGTAGTCTCCTGTTAGTCTTTTTTCCCCACATAGAGACATTGCAGTAATGTGTGGACTTCTTCCTGGGGGCATGAATGCTTTACTAGTGCAGTGATCCAGGAAGTAAAATGCATACAGAATGATTCATGAAGAAGTCATGTATCTGCTTATCAAACAATTTTCTACTGGTGTTCATCTACAGCATGTTCTATAAAAGAGAATTTGGAACCAAGTTTGAAAAAGAGTTAAATATTCTCCGCCCTTGGCTTTTTCTTTAGATTTGAGTAGTCATACAACTCTGTGACAAATCATCTACATTAAATGGCTTTTTTCTAAGTGAAGTGTAGCCTCAAAGGTATTACTGTGTACATAAAAAAGCCTTCCTATTCCTAAGTTTTACCCTACAGTCAAGAGGAGGGCACAGCCTGGGCAGGATTTAATGCTAGATAATATCATTGCCTGTATTTTTCCTATTAAATTTAGCATGCCAGGGCAGAAAATATGAGAAATATAATTTAACAAAAATAATATCATGAAACTGATGAGCATACTGTAACTGTAAAATACATGACATTTGTTTTATTATTTTATAGACATTATTTTCCCTGTTCCAAAAGCATGCAAGCAAAACAAGAACTAAAATGTTTAGTATACTTAAAAGATTAACTAAAAAAAAGCAAAGTAGAAGAACAAAGGGTATAAACTATGGATGACATAAAACTGAACTCTTGAGCTTCATTTGCCCAAATTTCAAGCTGCTGGGGACAGGAGTTCCTCCATAGGAAATCACTGCTGGTGAGTTGTGCTGGTGGTGATGCTTTTGGGAGAAATTCCCCTTCTTTGAATTGGTGCAACCATGGAGTTTGTCTATATACATTCAGGGTGTGTGGATGGGGCTCAATCCCCTGCAAAAATCACGTTAAAAGTAATTTTTCACCTATTTTTTTCAGGGAGACCAGTTCACTGATTCCTTTCCTTGGCAGGTTGGGATTCATCCAGTCATAGTGGAAGTGAATAAAGGGATACAAAGTGAATTAAATAAGACATATGATAGAAAAGGTATTCAGTATCCAGGTATTTAAAGCTGCAATAAGAATTAAGTCTGCAGATATAGTATACCTAGTCATTTCGACAATAAAAGTGGGACCGCTTTCTTGACATCACTATGGAAAGAATGAGTGTCAAGGTTTAACAAGTATGTAGTTGCTTTAAATGTAACTACTTGAGACACATTCAAAACACTACTGGTGACATAGTTGGAGACAAGGGGTATTGGGTAATATAATTATGTCATGTACAATAGGCATGTGCAGATATGCAAGAAGAGGTAAACAATTATTTCATTCAAGAAAGTGTACAGAGTGATGCTTTAAGAAATATAGTACAAGAAGAATGCGAAACAACCCATTTGCATTTCACAGGATTAAAATTAATCACAAAACTATGATTTTTATGGCATTGACTAAAAATAAAAATGTGAATAATAAAAAAATGAAGTTTTAGAAAAGTTAGGAGGAGCTGGATTTAACACTAGAAGATATCACTGAATTTGTCACCTCACTAGAGATCTCAGATCTGCAGGCTAAGAAGCTAGGAATGTGCAGTTACAGACCACAGACAAAGTAACAAACCAATTCATCTACTGGAATGCGCACAATTTCAGTGGAGCAGACATGATAGATACAAGAAAATGAGATGTGTAACAGGCACATAGAAAAAAGACAGCAAGAGATCACATTAACAATGTATTTCATAGTAAATGGAATGGAAGAAAGCAGTAACATGGAGAAAGCTGAACATCAACAATGGAAAATGTGATACACAAGACAGAATTTCATCAAGAATGCTCAACACTGAATTAATACTGATCAGTTCTGGTCTTACTGTGAATCAAACAACCAGCAACATATTATAAAATTAAAATCACAGGGAAAGCCAGAGAATGTCAGGTGTCATTGTTTTTCCATGAAGATGAAGCAGATGTGTAAAGTATAAAAAGCTGCACAAACTATGCATTTGTTTTTATTATACAAATGTAGCAAATGTATAAACTGTGAAACACTGTATAAAACCTGCAGCAAGGTTTTAGTAAAAATGCAGCAAAGATGTGAAATATAAAAACTAAAAACCTGCAAGTATTTTTTCAATAAAGATGTAACAAAGATGTGATGTGACAGTGTATAGAATAAGTGGTTGCTTTTTTGTAGCAATGCAGCAGAATTTTAAAAGTGACACTGTTACACATACACACACACACACACACACACACACACACACACACACACACACACACACACACACACACAGAGTGTAGTGGTCCTTAGCCTATTTCTTCTCCGAAGCTATGCTACCTTATTTGGGGAAAGAACTTGTTTGTTGTCAAAACATTTTACTTTGAAGAAGTTGTTTGGTTTTAAATTGTTAACCCAACAGGAAGAAAAGACTCAGGAATTCTTTAACCAATGCAGCTAAGAAAGAAAGGGCTATGCTAACTGAATATTAATTTTTTACCATTGTTGACTTAAGTCACTCCAGGACACTTTTCTGCAATTTGTTTTTCAAATAAAGTAGCTCTTTGTTTGAAAATCATGTCATGAGTTGATTCAATCAGCCTGTGTGTTCCCTGTGAAGCACTTGTTGAATGTTTAACAATCTAAGTATCAGTGAGGATATATTCTCATGGATAGCAGATGAAAAGAGAGGGGGACAGCTGCCCAGAGTCAGTGAGCTAATACCTTTGCCTGTGATTTTCTGGAACTGCTAAATGGTCTTAGAAGGTAGAGGTAGACAGATTACAGTTCAATTAATGATAGTAGTATGATCAGCCAGCTTATAGTGTTATTTTGTTGTCATTTGTTCAAAAGTTATGTTTTTATATGTCTGTGTGCAGGACTGTACAGTGTGATTAACTTTCAAAGTGCATTGCCTAATTTATTTAAGTAAATAACTTCATTGTTTAATTTTAGAAGTAATGACTGTTTTTTAACTTATATAAGGAGAAATGCATACAATTGTTGAATTATAACTGTATAGGTATAACAGATTCATAGATTCATAGATATTACTAGGCTAATGACCCAAGGGGCCTTTCTAAACCTAGCCTTGTTTTCCCTAAAAATAGTGATGTCCTGTATACAATCCAAATAAGACATTGAGGGCCAGGCATTTATAAGCTACCTCTTCCCATAAGGGACATGGGTGCCAGGACTGGTGTAAATTTCCTATACCTCATCCACTTGTCTAGGTTGTGCTTAAACTACTTAAACTAGTAAACTTCCCTGCTACTTATACCATTTCCGACACTATTTACTAACCATTACCATTCCCCTACACTCTCTGCATTCTTCGCTGCTAGTGCAATGAGTTGTACCTTTTCTTTTAAATATATCCTATTCATAACATTTTCTATTCTCTTTCTAAACCATCTATGACACATCATTGTCTGTAATCAAATATATAATCTCCTAAAAGCCTCTTCGTACATATGCTTGCTATACTTTTAATATGCTTACGTATTATAAATATCACTTTTGACAGTAGACTATATTTGTAAACCTATGAATTATCAACTTCTGTTGCAAACATGCATTGTAAATTCAGCTTCTGTCATTGCTCTATGTTTTTAGAAATGAAATGAGCCAAAGTTGGTCCTCTTGAATCAGTGGTGTACCCTGGTTAAAAAAGTTTAACTAATTAACAAGCATGCTATAAATGGCTGAGCTACGTGTGTGTGTTTTTTTTAATTATATAGTGAAAGTTATGTTGTTCATATTGGCTGTTAAAAAGAATATACATGTACCCTCCTAAAAAGTTCTGAAGTTGAAAATCAGATGTCAATTGTATTTCACGTGTTAAAAAAGCATTATGATCTCTCTTAATTTGTACAGATGACCAGGCCAACTCTGTGGTGTAGATGGATTGTCCACAGAAGAACTGGGCTTGATTAGCAGCACAGGAAGCTGGAACAGCTTGTTTGAGAGTGGGAGTGAGAAGTAATGCCAGCTTGTCCATACCAGAGAGTAAGGTGGTTCATTCTGCTGCATGCTGACCCAGGCAGGAGTGTGGAGATCTCACTTGTAGTAATGTGGGTCAAGCTGGAGACCTTGCTATGCAGTTGTCAAACAGACTAGAGATGTATGTTTGTTGCATGTGTGTCACACCAGGAAAACAGTGATTTCAGAAGTCACAGTCACCAGATGGAGATGTTAGTTTGAGGGTTAGCCCTAACCTCACACATATGATTACCTATTCCCAAAGTCAGACTTTCACCCAGAGTGGAATGAATGGGCCTATGGTTTCAAACTGCAAGTAAGCAACTAATGGGACATAGGGCTGTCAGTTTAATAGGGGAATAAATGAACAAGATCAAAAATGTCATTTGGTTGTTGGGGGCTTGAAGATGGTCAGTACTGGAACTGTAAAAAATGTACAGTTGAGCTCATAAAAAGTATGGCAGAAGGCTAGAAAGTGGATCATTCTTTTACATAAGTTGACAAATATTAGATAACTGGCATAATTCCTGGTAAGATTGTTTTTTATAAATGTACTTAAGTGACTTCATAATTTATGTACATAATGTTTGTACCTAAAGATACCATTGAATTTAAGTGGAGAATTGCTAAGTATAATGGTGAATTAATGCCATATGAGATATATAGTATACAAACTTCCCATCTTCACAGCTGTTAGTCCTTTATTATGCACAACAAAGACAAAGTTTTGCTGTCACTTTTTTAAAAAATTTGTGACTTGCTGGATTCATTGTGCTTTTGTATTCATTACATGTGAAAGGAAATGCCCACATACCAAATTGCAGGATAACAGCAAGCATTTTTAAGTTTCAGCTAAACCAGTACAACATCAGTCAGCATGGCAGCTTTACTGATGACTATGCTAATTATATGCAGTAAACCTGCCATGTCAGTTGCAGTGACACTGTTGTGAACCACCATTTAAAATATCAAATAAGGTACCAGTAACTAGATGTTGAGATTATACAAAACCTTCCAAGAGAAAGAGTTTTAATGTGGAGAGTCCATAGAAGTAAGAAAAAAAATATGGGAATTTAATAGCACCATTTCACATGTAGAATATTTTTAAAACTGAGTTATTTTTCTGTAATAAATATTTCATTTTGCCTGAAGTTTGGGGAGTTAGTACTGTTATTTTGTTGTCCTGGTAATAAAGTCAAAACTTAATAGATTTACATAATACTGATATTTACTTTATGGAAAATTATTCCCCAGTAATCATCTATTTGTAAACAGATGTGATTCAGTTCTTTGAGTTCTCATCAACAGTGACAGGAAACAAGGCTATTGCCGCTACTAATAAGTCTAATAGTACATAAAGCTGTCTTTTCTATTATGCCATATTCAATTTTACTGAAGGATAAGACGCTGGTTTAAATTTAAAATATGTAATTTCAGACTGTGATATGGCTGTCCTAGTCTCCTAAAATATTGAAGAAAGGCTACAAGTATTACTTGTATCAAATTCTTTGCTATCAAGTGCAGGATGTATCTATCTTGTACAGATCTAGAGAACTAATAATTAATTTATATTATTAAAATATATTCTGGCATTGAGTTTCTGACTCAGAAATATTACAAAGTTTTTACTTTGAAGGTCAAGGCATTCTACAATTGTTTGATAAAAAAAATATGACAAAGACAAACCTTAGAAATGTGGGAGCAAAAAAAAAAATCAAAGTTCTTGAACAATATCTAAATATTCTGTGTCCTTCTCAAATGGGTATGAACTTATAAGTGATTAACATTCTGCTACCCAAAATGCAGCAGGGCCATTTCATAGACACCTAAGCATTCAATAAGCAAAACTTCTGTATCAAGCCTTCTCCAAACCACATAGGTTGAACAAAACAGAATGGATGACAAAAGATGATGTATTTTATGTGGAAGACTGCCTTCTCTAAATTAAAGAAAAAAAAACTTTAGTAAATGAGAGAACAATGTAATTGATGCAGTCCTCACCAAACCAGTATGGAAATGTCTGTAATATGTCCTAACAACTACTAGGTATGACAGACCACATTACTGTGTTGTGGTTGGTGGTACTCAATCCCAAAGTAATGGGGTTGCAGTAAACCTAAGTAGGAAACTAAAATGATTTGAGAGCAGAACTGATAGAGTTGGATTGGAGAAAAAAATGCTGTGCCATTATTTGTAGAAGAATATTAGAGACACGTTCAAGATAAAGTAGAAAATATAGTACAAATACATGTTCCAGAAGTTGGACTACATCTTTCTAAGAACAGAGTAGACAACTATGTTGGTACTACAAATTAGAAACGCTGGTTAGAGGAACATATATTTTTGGATGCAGTATAAAATTATCTATCAGATATGAGTACAGAGAGAAAGATGAACTAATCTATGGAAAGTTTAGCTCAGAAGTGAGAAAAGGTAAGCAGAGCTATGTAGTGTAAGATGGCAATACATACCAAGTATAATGAAAAATCTGTTGTAGGCATATTTGATGTTGCCGTGTTGATAATTATACTAATATTACTCTCAAGCAAAATGGTGTAACTATAACAGATGAAAAGAATATTGCTTATACTTTTGCCAGTTTATTTTCAAAGCAGTCTTATTCAAGGATTCCTCACTCATTTGAAGAAATTGTAGTCACAGGGGATAACTGTCCATTGATCAAGGAGGACTGGTTTATAGAATCAGTAGAGAAGATTAAAGCTGACTATGTCACTGACACTGTTAACCATGTTTTTCTTCTGACAACAGTAAAAGATCATATACATTCATACTTAATTTATTCATTTCAAATAATTTTAGACATTTATGAAATGGCTATTGTGACACCTACTTTCAAGGGGAAGTGATGCTAAAGGTTTAAGCAAATATATGCCCATCAGTCTTACTAGCATTGGAGGGAACTGTTTTGAGAGGACACCAATAAAAATGATATCTGATAATGAGTGTCAGATCACAAACATAAGTCAACATGGTTTCATCCAGGGTAGGGCCAGTATTACCTTTTATACACCTGAGTTAGATGCCATGGATGCCAACCTACCAGCTATCAGACCTGGCCAAGGCATATGCTTTGATTCCCCAATCTTCTGTTGTACAAATTCTAATGAGTTATGGTGGGAGTTCTTACACTGTAAACTGAGTAAGTACTTGGCTGCAAAACTGAGTATCCCACATTAGGATCAAGACTAGTGCATCCATTTGTTATGCAATTAGTAGGATGCCTCAAGATTTGATGCTGGGATCATTGCTGTTCAATGTCTTTATGGTCGCTATTCCAAAGGGTGAAATATTTTGGCTTGAAAAAAATAGCAGATGACGCTAAGGTTGCTGTTCCCTTTTCCTCAAAAAGTTTCTCAATAAACTCTTTATTTGGCTGGTAACAATAACTTCAAATATAATAGCAAGAAGTGGCATATTTTATATCTAGGTTCCCTCAGTACGAGTTTTCCATATGCCATTACTAATGTCACAGCATTCTTTAAGACAGAAGTTAAAGAATTGTAAGTTGCAACAGATAGCCAAATTAACTTCTGTAACAATGTAACAATGCACATATTATACTCAGGAGGATTTTTTTACAATAAAAGCAACTCTGAGACTAATGACTTCTATACATAAATATACTATTGTTCTCCTCTTTAATTCTATGGCAAGAATCATAACTGAATGTTCTAATTTTTTTACTTATTCAGGAAAGATATTAAATAAATGTGACAGAGTCCAAAAGTGCTACATAAGACAGAGTTCCTCAGTAAACAATCTGTTGTTATACAGTGAGAGGCTCAGACATATTACAGTGCATTTTATTTACTTTAGACTTTTCAGGGGAGATCTAATTTAGACCTATAAATGCTTTAAAGATGAGTTGTGTAGCATTTTAATGAGTGTCTAATTTGTCAGGCATGATAAAGGCACAGTATATAACAACTTGATTATGGTTGGAGATACATACTCTAAGATGCTTAGTTTAACATTCAAGTTGATTACTACTTTAATGATTAAGCACAAAAACCAAAAACAGTTTGGAAGAGTGTTCTTAAGTAGTATTTGTAAGAGACCTTGAGTCCAGTTTTCACATTTTATGGCACTATAATATTGTATTTTATACAATGAAACAAAACAGGCTGCACCATATTATAGATTGAAGATGCAAATACAAGCTACCTCTGTTCTTCCAAAGTATTGCTCTAATTGCATGTTTAAAATACGTGTTTAATCCTCCTGCAGTACAAAAGATATCTGTTATGTTTTATTAAAGATACAACTTCTACAGCATGGTAGAACTTTACTACACCTCTACTTTGTAATGCATCTTTGGAAATTTATAACACTACTTTCATATGTGTACTTAATTGTGTTTTCCCCACCGGATTTATTCACTTATTACTTATGAATAATCATTTCAATACACAAGGGGTTTTATTGTCACTCAGCTGATAAAATCACATTACTAAAATTCTTCTATATGATCAAGAAAAAAAAACAAGAATGCAATGTTTTAAATTCAAACATTGGATTCTGGGAATTGTAAGATTTACATTATCGACATATACCAAAAAAGAGGCACCCTGCTGTGTGATTAGAAATGAGGGAAACTCATTTGGGCAGACCCCAACTCTACCAGTCTGCGAATGCATCATGAGTGTTTTTTCTAGACTATGGGGAATATGGCATCATACTTTTCATGTTCAGAAAGATGAACACAGTGTTCAAGATGATTTGTAGCCTCTGAAGAGCCAAATCCATAATCCAGTTCTTGTCACCATTATGTAGCGCACCTGATCTATAACAGTCCCAGCAGCTGGAGATGCTACAAAGATAAATAGGAGTTAATGCTCATTATTTCAACCACCAGCAGTAACGTGTTTACATTTTAGCTTGCATGTATAGAGATCATCTTCCATCAGTGTGTAAAGGCAGACTGTGACAAGCTAATACTACTTCTTATAAACGCACACCAACAGGGAGAAGGGAAAGACAAATGACTTACAAAAATATTCTGCCTTTATTTTACACTTTATAAGTATACTGTGTATTGTATATGTGCTGTGTCTCATGTTTTTTTCTTTTGTGCTTTTATTTATACTGTTTATAGTAGATAAATATTGCTTAATAATATCCTTGTGTTGCATGAAATGTTTGGCCACTATTATGTCATGCATTACTGTGTTGCCTTTTTTATTCCAACAGGGTTCCCAAAAACTTTGGAATCCAAGAATGCATTAACAGAGTATTTAACAGTGATCATTTTTACTGCAGCAGCGGCACATGCTGCAATTAATTTTGGACAGGTAAGCATAACATTTGTTATTTGTTTACCAGTGAGGTGTGTCATGCATATATGAAAAAAAAATACTGTGCTGGTAATTGCTTTGATTAACAGTTGTTGAATTATATAAGCTATTGTAAAGTGTTTTCTCTCATGTACTTACACTTACCTATATATTGTATTTCTTTTGATATCATGCAACTGTATTTTATATACATGTCAAAATTGCTATTACTGTAGATATTTTCTTCCCAGGCCTCTGCTAAAAAAGGGCTTTATCCAAGTCAGACTTAGATAGATGGACAGATAGATAGGTTCATAGGTTCATAGGTTCATACTAGGCTATCTGCCCGAGGGCATTTACAAGCCTAGCCCATAGTTTTGTGGCTTACACCACCCCTTTAGTATGGGGAACTATACCCATTATTTTGCTGTGCCTCTGTTGAGCAGTGACACTGAGGTAATCCCTGGGGTATATCCGCAATCTCCCATCCATTGGTCAAGATTTCTCTTGAACAAGGCCAGCGAGGTGCTCTGCCTCACATATACCGGGATTTTATTCCACAGCATAGGGAGTCTTTGGGTGATGAATCTATCCCTCCAGCACGTCCTATTAATAGCCGTGTCGAGGTTTAAGTCTCCCGCCCTTGTGGAGATAGATAGATAGATAGATAGATAGATAGATAGATAGATAGATAGAGAGATACATACATAAATGATAAATTAATGGCTATTGCTGTGTAATTCATTATTGTAAGATATTCAGTGATAGTCCAGTATTTGTGCTAATGCATTATTAGTGTTTTTCAAGGATACCATTTACTAGGTATGGGATGGGGGGGTAGGGGTCAAAATGACAAAGAATGTATGCTTTATGGATGCCTGTTATTCAGCCAGCAGTACTAACTACTTACTAGTCCATCTCAGCACTCTGGCACAGGCAGACAATGATAGTAAGTTAGTCAATGAGTTGAGATCTGAGACTAGATGTACAGTCAGACATTGACAGTAATTTATTGACTGAGTTCAGATCTGAGACTGGATGCACAGTAAGGCCATTACAATAAGCTATTGAATAAGTTCAGATCTGACGATGCATGTGCAAACATTGACAGTAAACTATTGAATGAGTTCATATCTAAGACTAGAAGCAGAGTCAGACTTTGAGAAGCTATTCAGAGAGTTCAGACCTGAGACTGGATGCATAGTCTGACCCTGACAGTAAGTTATTGAATGAGTTCAGATATGAGACTGGATGCAGTCAGATATTGACAAGCTATTGAATGAGTTCAGATCTGAGACTGGATGCAGTCAGATATTGACAAGCTATTGAATGAGTTCAGATCTGAGACTGGATGCAGTCAGACATTGACAGTAAGTTATTGAATGAGTTCATATCTGAGACTGGATGCAGTCAGATATTGATATAAGTTATTGAATGAGTTCATATCTGAGACTGGATGCAGTCAGATATTGACAAGCTATTGAATGAGTTCAGATCTGAGACTGGATGCAGTCAGACATTGACAGTAAGTTATTGAATGAGTTCATATCTGAGACTGGATGCAGTCAGATATTGATATAAGTTATTGAATGAGTTCAGATTCGAGGCATGTTGCAAATTAATTTATTAAAATTCAGTTAACAGATGGACATGGCAAGAAAATAAAACACTTACCAGCCAGTGCCACATGTTCTCTGGCTTTGGCCTTGTGGTAAGCAAGGGTGTGTGCAATGTGTGTGTGCCAGTTTGGTCACTGGCAGTATAAGGCATCATGAACTTCATATGTGTTGTATTTAAGACTATAGACCATCTCATTATATTTGGTAACTTAGTGTGTGTTGTATATAAGAATGTAGACCTTCTATGGATACATTATATTTGGGAACTTAGTGTGTGTTGTATTTAAGACTATAGACCATCTATGGATACATTATATTTGGTAACTTAGTGTGTGTTGTATATAAGAATGCAGACCTTCTATGGATACATTATATTTGTGAACTTTGTGTGTGTTGTATATAAGAATGTAGACCTTCTATGGATACATTATATTTGGGAACTTTGTGTTGTATATAAGAATGTAGACCTTCTATAGATACATTATATTTGGGAACTTAGCGTGTGTTGTATATAAAAATGTAGACCTTCTATGGATACATTATATTTGGGAACTTAGTGTGTGTTGTATATAAGAATGTAGACCTTCTATGGATACATTATATTTGGGAACTTAGTGTTTGTTGTATATAAGAATGTAGACATTCTATGGATGCATTATATTTGGGAACTTAGTGTGTGTTGTATATAAAATTGTAGACCTTCTGTGGATACATTATATTTGGGAACTTGGGTTTCAGCATTTCTTTCTCAGTTTGGATAGATTACTTAAGTCATGATTCAAAGGATGAGGAATGAAGCAATTCTCTTAAATTCAACAATTTAATTTAGATTACTTTTTTATTAGAATCTGATTTGGATAATGCCACTGAGAACAAAAGCTATTATCATCTCTTGAGCAAGAATTGTACAATTGATATTAAAGACAGAGAGAGAGAAAGTGTTGACCAAAGATAACAAGTGTATGTGCATATTTTTAATATTTATTACATATTTGTTAATATTAACAGTTCATATTGTGTTATTTTGATTGTAGATGCTAGAATTATTTGAAATGATCTAGGCAATTACAGTATACAAAAGTCTATTCATTTCCTGATAACTGTCCATACTGTGTTACAGACTTGTGAGGATGATAGAGTCTGTCTCAGACAGCAAGGGATACAAGACATCAAAAACTCATTCTAGTCAGTGTGCTGGTTTATGATGGAACATGTAGAGACACACACACACACACACACACACACACACACACACACGCACATACACAAACTTCATACACCTATGAGTAATGTAGAAAATGCCAATGCACCTACCACTCCCAGCTATGGTTACTTTATATGTAGCTGTTAGATATTCTGAAAGTGACTCCTTGTCATTAATGTGTTACTAACACCAAACTTAACATTAAAAAAAAAACACTTGTTATCAATGACATGTGGCTTAATTTGCTGAAATTATATGTATATATATATATATATATATATATATATATATATATATATATATATATATATATATGGTTCCCATTCAGAAGCCTGAAACATCATAAGCCTGAAAATCAAAATCCTGAAACCAAAAGCCTGAAAATTCAGAATCCTGAAAACTCAAAATCCCAAAAGCCCAAAATCCTGAAAGACCAAAATCCTGAAACTCAAAATCCTGAAAACACAAATAATGCTAATATGTCACTATAAAGACACTAATATCTACCAACTGACCCTGACCCTAACCCTAAGGTCCGTCACTATCACACACTCACCTGACCCGCGCCCTAACCCTAACTCACTTAAACCCCTAACCCCAATATTTGTCACTATTGCATACATGCCTAACCTGCTCTAACCCTAACTCACTTAAACCGACCCTAACCCTAAAATAAAACGAACCGCACACTTACCTGACCCCAACGCATGACCTAACACCACAGGGCTAACAATAGCAAAGCCACAATGACATCAGTATGTCTATTTTGTGTTTTCAGGATTTTGAGTTTTCAGGATTCTGAATTTTCAGGCTTTTGGTTTCAGGATTTTGATTTTCAGGCTTATGATGTTTCAGGCTTCTGAATGGGAACCATATATATATATATATATATATATATATATATATATATATATATATATATATATACACAGTGGAAAATGACAGGTTTTTGTGATATAAAAAATGAGACCACAATAAATCATTTCAAAACTTTTCCCACCTTTAATGCGACCTATAACCTGTACAGTTCAATTGAAAAACAAACATATATGTTAGGTTGACTGATACCTTTCAACAATGAGATCCTTTTGATGCTTTGTAAGGTACTTCAACAAAGTATTCATTTAAGGGTGTGCACACTTATGCAACCAGCTTGTTATACGTTTTTCATTTTTTATATTTTTTCCCCTAACAGATTTGATTGTTGAAGATGCTGACACTGACATGCCAGCATGCATGTGCCAGGAAACAGCTTTGGCACACATAACATTTAAAATTACACAAATTAAATAAAAGCATCTTTTTTTGCAATGGGCAAGCCCTCATGCACCCCTCAACAACCCTGTTAATTATATATAGTAACTCTGAGATTCCACAAACACAGGGTAAGAGCATATTCCCTAACCCTGAGAATTTTTGTGCTGTTGCACACCTGTCAATCGGCTGTTTCATTGATCATATGCAGTTAACTAAACAGCTCTCAATCAGACACACACTTGACTTACAGTAGCAGACACACACACACACACACACACACACACACACACACACACACACACACACACACACACACATACATATATATATTGCACAGCTCCAGAGATCTGTCCAAACTTCATAGTCACTCAAAGAATTTAAAGAATATGTGAATATGTGATGAAGAATTTCTAATTTAGTACAATGAAATCACTGTTGTATCTATGACCTTTTAAATGTGAAAAAGAGGTCATCTTGCTGTTAAAGATGGTATCAGTCTGTTTACTAGTAAGCTCAAATCACTATTGCCAGTTTCCTCAAAACTATACATTCTGCTATGTTTATCTACATGGCAAATGTGCATTTATTTAGTGCATTTCGATATGAATGCACGTGATGTGTCACTTGATACTAGTTCTTTCAGAATATAGGTTCATAGGTTGGTACTAGGCTATCAGACATAGGGCCTATACAAGCCTAGCCATAACAATTCCCTGGCTATTTCTTCCCATACTATTTACTGCCCTGGACCCCGGTCTAGCTGGGCGACTGACGTGATCCCTGGGGTGAATTTCCTTTCTCCCATCCAGTCGTCAAGCTTTCTTTTGAAGAGGGCCAAAGAAGCACTCTGCTTGACAT
The DNA here is from genome assembly GCF_019279795.1 of Protopterus annectens. NCBI lineage: Eukaryota > Metazoa > Chordata > Ceratodontiformes > Protopteridae > Protopterus > Protopterus annectens. The sequence goes on from NC_056748.1 coordinate 614,368,964, forward strand.
GTATGGGCAGTCTATTCCAGAGTCTGGGGAGTCTCTGGGTCAGGAACCTATCCCTCCAGCATGTTTTGTTTATTGTGATGACAAGGTTTAGATCCCTGGAACGTGTGGCTCTGAGGGATTGGGATTTCTTTAAGTGTAGCATGTCCAACAACTCTGGATTTGACATGGCCTTGTATGTTAAGCAGAGATCACCCCTGAGTCGACAATATGTAACAGAGTATAGCTGGTGTTTTTTAAGGTGGTTAGTGTAGGGCATCTGCTTTAGGCCTGTGATTCTTTTAGTGAGGTATTTCTGCGGCCATTCCAGTTGTTACAAATGTCTTGAGTGGTACATACCAAATGGGGCGTTGTATTCTACAATGTGTCTAATGAGGGATAAGTACAGTGAGACAATGACCTCCTTTTTTCTGGATGAAAATCCCTTAGAGATGAGGTGTGCCACATAGAAGGATTTCCTGACTGTTGTGGCGATGTGGTTATCAAAGTTGAGACCACTGTCCACCTGTGTCCCTAAATCTCTTATCACACTTTCGGTGTTTAGTGTACTGCCATCTATGTGGTAATTCACGGGTACACGTTTTTTCCCAAAGGGGATAACTATACATTTATTGGCATTGAGCCCATGGCTCTGGCACCAAGCATCTGTTTCTGTAAGGCCCTTTTGTAGAGTATCCACATCATTTGGGGATTCAATAATGGCTCGCAGTTTGCAGTCATCTGCGAACTTTGTTAGCCAGAGTCCCTTAGTGTTGGCCTGTACTTCAGAGAAGTAGATGCCAAACAAGAGCGGTCCCAGGACTGAACCCTGAGGTACTCCACTTGTCACTTGTCTGGAGCTGGATATGGAGTCGGCTACTTTTACAGTGTGAGTTCTGATTTGGAGTCGGCTACTTTTACAGTGTGAGTTCTGTCAGTGAGCCAGTTGGCAACTCATCGAGTGATGTAGGGATTAATGCCCAACTTAGTAAGTTTATCTATGATTCCGGAGTGGGGGATGGTGTCAAAGGCCTTGGCAAGTACCATACAGGCCACGGCTCTGGAAACTGATTCAAAGAAGTCATTCAGGTTCAGGAGACAAGATCGTCCCTTCACGAACCCAGACTGGGTGGTGTCTAGTGTTTGAAGGTTGCCAATGTCTTTGTTTATAAGTTCCACGATAATACATTTCATGGTCTTGCAGATCAGGCTCATCAGACTGATGGGGCGGTGGTTCCCGGGATCCAAGGTGTATCCCTCCTTGTGGAGTGGGATAACTGTAGCTGTGCACCACTCAGTGGGCACAAAGCCTGAGGTGAGGCTATGGTTAAACTTGACACTTAGGTGAGGTGCCAGTTCATTTTGTAGTTCATGTAGTATACAGCCTGGGATGTCATCTGGTCCCATGGATGCTGTATTCTTAGCTTTGGAGAGTGCATTTTTTACCTCTGTGGCTGTTATTACCAGAATTTGGCAATTTTCCGGTAATGAGATCGGCCATTCAGGGGTTGAGATAATATACTTTTTGTCTCTATGTATGCCAGCTATTTTTTACACTATCAAACCTCGTGGTCACATGTGGCCCCTCTCTTAAGATCACCCAAAAAACAAAAGGTCATGTAGTATTGTGTGTAGATAACACATCAGATGCTCACTGAAGGGTATAATGGAATGAAGAATTCCAGTGGCTGGCACTGACACTGTCACCTTAAAGCCTGAATGCATCTCATATTATACATACATTCAGGCTACTGAGTGCCCAGGCCATGACAACATTTCATGAATAAGTTAGGCAAGACATCATGCTGATGCTGTTCTGGTGCCCTCTGCTTCTTGTTGTCATGAGCCTTCCCACTCATACAGTTCTGCTGAGGTTCCTTGATTCTGTTATCTGTTGAAATACCCTAACCAAGTAATTAGTACTGTCAAGATCCCATCCTATCAGTTAGGTCTGCTGTGAATCCTGGAATCTGTTATCTGTTGAAATACCCTAACCAAGTAATTAGTACAGTCAAGATCCCATCCTATCAGTTAGGTCTGCTGGGATCCTGGAATCTGTTATCTGTTGAAATACCCTAACCAAGTAATTAGTACAGTCAAGATCCCATCCTATCAGTTAGGTCTGCTGTGGATCCTGAAATCTGTTAAAGTTGACGAGCACCTGGACTCTTGAAATATACAACAGGTCTCCTCAATTGATAAATTCTGATAGGGGACCTTGAATCTTAATTCTGTTGGATCTCTGAGTCTGTCAGGCCTTCTTGCCTTTCCCAGTACCAATGATTCTAGAAAAGGCTTCTGGTGCTTTTAATTGTGCTGTGTCTCTCCTGTGTCTGTTGATTCATATGCAGACCAACATTGCTAATTCATCTGTGGTCTGTAACTCTATTAATGTTGCTAGGTACCTTCTACAGCCATTAAATCTGCATGGGCTCAATAACATATTTATTCTTGCCAGTGTGTTCTGTCAGCCATCTGGATCTTCCTTGCTCACATTTAGTACAGGTGGGTCACTTCTGGCTTATTTTAAATTTTGCTAACAACTATGTGCAAATTTGGCATAGACTCACTTCTTCTTCTTTTGGCTTTTTCCTGGTTAGGGGTCACCACAGCAGAATAACTGCCTGCAGAACAATTGGCTGTGGAGTTTTACGGTGTGAAGTTGCCAGCCTGGCCCCAACCTTCCATAGAGGGCACACACATGCACACACTCACACCTAGGGCCAATTTAGAGTGTACAGTCCACCTACAGCATGTCTTTGGGATGTGAGAGGAAACTGGAGCACCCGGAGGAAACCCACGCAACCACAGCGAGGACATGCAGACTCCACACAGAAGGCACTCCAGCCGAGAATCGAACCAGGGAACCTCTTGGTGTGAGGCGTTTGCATAGACTCACTGATGCTGTTAATTCTTTTGTTTCATTCCAGTCTGTAAGGGAGACAAATCATTAAAATGTATATTATAATATGGGTTCAGTCATTTACTTATTGATAACATTTTCAGATAACATTTTGTAAATACATTCATTTTGTCGTGTTCCTAAAGAAGGCTGGGTATGTCTGTTGTAAGAAGTAAGCATGAATTCATTTATGCATCTTGACAAGAGATTCAGTACAAGTTTTTTTTTCTGAAGTACAGTAAGAAGCAAATGCAACATCTATGAATGGAAATGTATAGGCAGTCAAGCAATATACACATCTGACATTTAGGAGAAATATGTATAAATATTGGTGCAGACTTTAGTTACTGGCGTTACATCATTTCCTTGTCAGCAGTGTGTGTGTGCCAGTTTTGTCTTCGCTGGTATTGAGAAGAATCAAGAGAATCAAATGGATACTTGAAATTTTCAGGAAAATAAGCGTAGATAAAGAGAGTGTGATCAAAGTGACAGATCTGTTTCAGGTAAAGTCCTCTGGTATGTGTGTGACTGTGTGTGTGTGGAGGGTGCATTTCCTGAGCTCATTACTAAGAGCTAGGCAGCTAACTGTCTACTGGCTGAGTTCTGAAAGAAGCTTTGGCTGATAATAACCATATTTTTGTTAATTTTGATAATTGTTTTTTGTTACAACATCTGGAACATTAACAATACATTATAATATAAAAAACAAATGGCACACACACACACACACACACACACACACACACACACACACACACATGCACACACGCACACACACACACACACACACACACACACACACACACACACACACACACACACACACACACACACACACACACACACACACACACACACTCTCATATACCCAGTAACACATATATACATAAATGTATACAGTACAACATCTATATGTATATCTGTGTATGTGACTATGTACAGTATGCAGTACCTGCACATGTGGGCCTTGCATTAAACAGTGAGCAGCAATAACAGTTGCAGGGCCACTATCTCTAGAGGTTCTAATGATTGTTTTTAGATCCCTGCAGCTATTCCTTAGTACAGTGGTTATGACCTGACAACACAGAGTTGGGTTTTGCATTTGTCATTCCTTTCCTGGTGTAGCATTTTACTTCATTTATATTGTTCAAAGGTAATTGGGTCATTTCCTTTCAAAACTCCTCTAATGACACTAGAGACCCATGGAAAATGTTCATATCAGTCTCCAGGAGCTGTTAATACTACACACTTTTGAGTCTCAACTGAAGCCCAATTATTTGCTTGAATGTCAGGCAATCAGACAGTGGTTTGGTATGTAAACAACACAGCAGATCTTATGGGTACCCCCTTCAGCAGAGAATCAATGCAAATTAGAATGTGACCATGTTCTAGAATGTCTTTTTTGAGAGTCTGAAGCTCCCTAGAAGTATTTTTGCAGGCAGAAGACATAAGCAGATCTTACAGAAATGTAAACCACACCCTTCTGGTTGATAAACTACAATATCTTGACTTTGAAGAAATGCCTACCATATAGTTCAAAAACTACTTTTACAACAGAATTTTCAAATTTCAGTCTGGTAGTAGAGGGTACCATTTACTCAGGTGTTTAACAAGGTTTTGTACTTGGCCCAGTTTTTCAGTTTTCTTTAATAATAAAACTACCTCCTTCTTGGGACTTCTGTTATGGTGCTTGGATAGAAGAAGTGTTAACATGTTCTTTGTGTTTCACTGTTTTAGTCATCACACTTGGGTTATCTTTCAGCAGGTAGCCCTCAGTCAGCCTGCATACCAGAGACTTAGTATTTCTGCGTCGGTTGCTGTCGCTTCAGGACTGATGTCAGGTCATCAGGGGTATAAAAATAGGCAGCCGACGCCATTATATCAGTCTTTCTTGCCGAGGAGCCTGAAGCAGAAGCAGTTTGCACAAGTGCCGGCAGGCCGCTACCTGAGTTTTCATTTCCGAAATTGAAATCCTGAAGTCTTCTAAAGCTAAGTACCCTGTTGGGGATCCTTTTTTCTTGCTCTAACCGATGTCAGAAAAAGTTAACAATTGTCTCGCCTGTGGAAAGCAAATACCACACTGAGATTTCCATTCTTATTGCGTCACCTGTTTAGGCCAAGACCACGACGTACCTCGCTGTTGGTTTTGTGCTTTGTTCAATGCCTGAATTATTCATCATCGAGCCCTTATTGTAGCTAAACACTTTTGTTCTCGATCTCCGTATTTCAAAATGGCTTCGGTAAGCCATCCTACTACCGATCTTCCAAAAACGTAAGGATAAAGACAGAGACAGACCGCACATGTCCAAAACTGTCGACGATGCTTCCGTTAAGCTAATCACTAGTTCACCGGTACTCAGTGAGGTGCTTTTGCAGCCCCTGATGCCCACTTCGATGGATTCGCAGGCCACCACTGAGACCCGTTCGGAGTCCGGTATGCCACAAGACTCTACTATTTATAAGTTAATCTACTTTTTACAATAGTTCTATGCTTCGACAAGGAGTTAACAGGAAAATGTTTAGATGATACTATTGTATGTGACATATTTCAATTGTTTAATATTTTTCGTGGTGTTATTTTGATTTTTTTAATTTTTTACTGTTTATACGTGCTGCTTTAGACTATAGTATTTAACTTTATTAAGGAGTTGACAGGAAAACTTTTCAGATGACACTATAGTATCGTGACAGTTTTTACCTGTTTAAAGTATTGATTTTGTTTCATTTTTATCTGTGTTGCTTTAAATTTTATGTACCTGGTGGTAACTAATTACCAAAGTAGCAACTTGATTGGTTAGTATAACTAAATCGCATTGAGCGTTTTTTTAAATTTGACTACAACTTGTAATTATTTTACTTTTTCTCTGAGGAAGTTGCTCGAGAGGAGCGACAAAAACGTGTGTTTTAATTAAACTTCTGTACGTTTAGTGACCACGTGCATCTAAACAATTTTTCGGGCGAGTGGCTGTTGAGCACTTTTCCTTGTTGTTATGCAGTAAGACTTTACTATGACTACGGAACCTGTGGCTGTCTCTACCTTGGATGGGTCCAGAGCCACTGTGCAGGCACCAGCTTCTGAGCAAGCTCTTCACATTACTGATATTTGACACAAACCGACGACTTCTTTCGCATCTTCAGTTCTTTCTAAAACTACAGAGTTTCTAAGGCCAAGAGTATAAGCTACGCCTAAAAAAATGGCGACCCAAACTCAAGTGCCTGCTTTCTTGCCACAATCTCAAATGCTTAAAATAGCAGAAGCTCTGATCATGCTGATTAGGGGAAGCTAGCATTCCTCTGCTAAACGAAAAAGAGACCTGTTCCCCAGTAACTTTAACTGACCAAGACTCCGACGACTCTCAGGTTTCTGAATATGAAGACATGCCTTTATCTGCCTATGAGGATTCAGATGCAGAGGAATCCATTCCTTCTGCTTCCCCTCCAGAGGCTTTTTCTTTTCATGAAACCCTACATACTTTGAGAAAGCATTTCCACTGGGAATGCCAGGATTACCTTCAGTTCAAAAAGAGACTCAGGGAATTTTTAGATTTACGACGGCACAGACCCTTAGCTATCCCTCCTGTTCTGGATGTTGTGGATGATGTCTTTATGGAATCCAGTCTAACTCCTGATACTTTACCCCTTGCTCCCAGACATGACAGGTACTACAGAGTCCCTAACTCAAACAAATTTCTTTTCAAGAATCCTACTGCTGACCCAGAGGTCATTTCCCAAGGACCTAAAGAAATAAAAACAACTATAGCTAAGAATCCCACCCCTTCGGATAGGGATTCCCTACCTTTAGACAGATGGGGTAAAAAAGTATACTCCTCTGCAACTCTCACCATTAGAGCATTGAGTTGTCAGTTCCACATGCTGAAATACCAGCAGCATACTATGGAACTTATTAAGCAAAAATTATCTACCTTTCCTGACTGTGCAGAAAATAAAGAATTACAGGAGCTGATGCATTCTGCAAGCCAAGTCAGCAACCATACCCTGCAATGTGGGTTTGACGTCCTAGAAGCATCTTGCAAGGCAGCAGTCACAGGTTCTGTACTTAGAATGCATGCTTGGCTTAAGGAGCAGACCTTGCCAGACCATGTCAAATCAAAATTACTGGACATTCCTTTAAACAAAGACAATCTGTTTGGCACCAAAGCAGAAGAGGTTTTAAAAAAGATAGAAGAAAAGGCTAAGTCTATGCAGACAGTCAAAGATTTTTTGCAAGTGCAGCCTCCAAGATTCAGTAGGCATTGCCCCTCAAAACATTGGTCCTTTCCAGCACCCTCAAGGCCATCTCAAACTAGACCCAGGGGAAACAGACCCCCCCTATTACAATCTCAGGGTATGCAGAGATGTAAGCAATGGAGTACCTACACTTCTAAAACAGGCAGTGCTAAGCCACCCCCATATGGAAAGAATTCACAGTGACTTCTCAGCTCCACTACTCACCTCTGTCCAATTGCTCATGCCCCTAGGAGGAAAACTTGCCCACCATACAAAAAACTGGGCCTCCATCACCAGCGATCGATGGGTCCTCAACATAGTATCCCAGGGATACAAATTCTATTTCCACATGCTGCCAACCCCAAAAGGTTTCCCAGACCTTCCGCCAAACCTGTGGGCAGAGGCACTAAACCAAGTTCAATCCCTGCTCTCCATAAGGACAATTCAGCCTGTTCCTGCAGAACAGGTAGGCCAAGGTTTTTATTCCAGACTTTTCCTGGTATCCAGAAAAGAGGGCACCTGGCACCCAATCTTAGATCTATCCATTCTAAACACCTTCCAGGTGGTACCAAAATTCAAACTGCTCACCCTACAGCAGCTTCTCCTTATGCTGACCAAAGATGCCTGGTTAGCCACCCTAGACCTAAAGGAAGCCTATCTGCACATCCCTATCAGTGACACATGCAGGAAATATCTAAGTTTCAGGGCAGGATCTATGCATTATCAGTTCTCTGCACTTCCCTTTGGCTTATCCACTGCTCCCAGAGTCTTCACAAAATGCCTGGCTCCAGCCATTGCCTATTGCAGACAGAGAAAGATTCAAATATACCCTTAATTGCACAATTGCCTGATTCAGGAAGACAGGCAAAAAAAGCTGTTGCAGCACCTGACATTTGTAAAAGACTTACTAACCTCCCTGGGCTACTATCAATGAAAAGAAATCAAAACTAGTCCCCAGTCAAAAAATTGTATTCCTGGGAGCAAGCTTGGACACAGCATCCCAGATGGCATTCCTTACTCTAGAAAAACAAGCCTATCTGACAGGCTACTTTGCTCAAATGGCCACCAGAACACAGCTATCCGGAAGGAAAATCTTGCAGGCTCTAGGGTTCATGGCCTCCTGCATTCTACTAATTCCATATGCCACACAGCATATGAGTCAGCTTCAATGGTACTTAAAAAGTCTTTGGTGCCAACATTCTCAGGACCTGGAAACTATCATACCTATCATACCTTGTCTCAGGACAGAGTTCCTTTGGTGGGCAGCAGCATGCAACCACAAGGGACTTCCCTTTACACAATCCCATGCTGCCCAGACCCTAACCACAGATGCATCAGACTATGCCTGGGTGACATCTGGATGGCAGGTGCATTCAGGGCCTCTGGAGCCCAAACCAAATTCATCTGCAAATCAACTAAAAAGAGATGCTAGCTGTTCAGCAAGCTCTGATAGCTTTCAGATCCCTAGTCGCACTGGGGCCCCTTCTAATAAAAACCGACAACACCACAGTGATGTGGTACATCAACATGCAGGGGGGAACCCACTTTTATCCCCTCTGCAGGCTAGCCATGAACCTGTGGGACATGGCCTTGGCTATGCAGATTCACCTGCAAGCTCAATTTCTGCCAGGCAAACAAAACTGTCTGGCAGATGACTTAAGCAGAAATCTCCTAGACCCACATGAGTGGCATTTAGACCTCAACACCTTCAGCCTTATATCCCAGAAATGGAGTGCCCCGAAGATGGACCTATTTTCCTCCCCCTACAATCACCAGCTCAGCAAATTCTGCAACAGGGTACCTCACAGCAAGGCCTGGAAAGTAGATACCCTATCTTTCCAGTGGGTAAACCTCTCAATCTATGCATTTCCCCCTCTGCCTCTTCTTACAAGAGTACTACTCAAGATAAGGCAGAAAAAAACAAGGGCAATCCTGATTGCCCCAGACTGGTCACGCCAACACTGGTACCCACTACTGCGCAGTCTGTCATCGGTGCCACCATGGCACCTACCCCAGATCCCAACCCTCCTCACTCAGCAGGAGGGACAGATCTTGCATCCACAAATGCAGACCCTAAACCTTGCAGCATGGCTTATTCCTTAAATTCTCCTCCAGTGGCCAGCCTAAGGAAGCAGGTGCTGGATGTCATTTGTGAAGCCAGAAGAGCCAGTACAAGGAAATCCTATGCTCATAAGTGGAAAAGGTATTGTTCCTGGATTCACTCTAAAGTACCGGATACAGCACAGCCCTCCTTACCTTTCATCCTGGATTACTTAGCAGACCTACTCCACAGAGGTCTACCCTTCTCTTCCATTAAGATCCATGCCTCTGCCATCTCTGTTCATTACAGCACTGAGCCACTTCTCTTCTCTCACTCTCTCATCAAACAGTTCCTGAGAGGGGCTAACAACTTAAGGCCACCAAGAAGAGCCCCCACCCCTGCTTGGGACCATAATTTTGTGTTGGAAAAACTCATGCTAACCCCCTTTGAGCCTGCAGCATCAGCAGAGTTAAAATTCCTCTCTTGGAAAACAGCCTTGCTTCTGGCCATCACTTCAACTAGAAGAGTGTCAGAGCTACAAGCACGTATGGTCGTGGAACCCTTCATTATTTTTCATGCTGACAGGGTCTCCCTCATGACTAATTCCACTTTTATGCCTAAAGTGGTGTCCAGTGTGGCTCTCAACCAATTTATCCATTTGCCGACCTTTTTCCCTAATCCTCAAAATAAGGGGGAAAGGATGCTACACTCTTTAGACATGCACAGACAGCTCAGATTCTTCCTTGATAGGACTAAGCCCTTCAGGAAATCTGACCAGTTACTAGTCAGCTTTGCACCAGGGGCAGAGGGCAAGGCCATAATAAAACAGACAATCTCCAAATGGATAGCAAACTGTATCCATTTCTGTTACAAACACCATGGGAAACCACCCCTTCAGGGGGGTCAGAATGCATTCCAGTAGGACAGCTTCAACCTCTGCAGCTTTTCTCAGAGGAGTCCTTACCAGGGACATTCTGGAAGCTGCTACTTGGAGTTTTGTTCTCACCTTCACCAAGCATTACCACCTGCCTATCTTTTCCAAATCCAGGATAAGTTTTAACAGCAGTCCTGCAGGGCATACTAGCCAGCCCCAACTCTTCTTGACTGCCTCCACCCATTCTTCAGCTTTGGGAATCAACCCGTGTGTGATGACTGCAACAGTGAAACATGAAGAACATAGTACAGTTGTGTACACTTACCATAAATGTAGATGTTTGAGTGTATTCACTGTTGCAGTCCTGGTTTCCCATCCTCTAACCCCCTTGTTTTTCTTTCTCTCCCTCTCTCTCTCCTTCTCTACTTATCTTACTCACCCCTTACAGGGCTATTGGTATTTACTTTTTACTGGTGGTGTTTTTTCCACCATAACTTAACTCCCTATTTGGGGGGTTGTGACATTTGGGGCAAGAAAAACTGATGTAATGGCATCGGCTGCCTGTTTTTATACCCCTGACGAACTGACGTCAGTCCTAAAATGACAGCAACTGACACAGAAATACTAAGTCTCTGGTATTTGGGCTGACTGAGGGCTACCTGCTGGCAGATAACTCAAGTGTGATGACTTCAACAGTAAATACACTTGGACATCTACATTTATGATAAGTGTACACAACTGTACTTTCCCCTCTCTGATTGTAGGAAAGTGAATATTGGTTAAAATCATCTTAAAATTAATTTCTAAATTATGATCCTCTAAAACTTGCCAGAATTGCAAGTAAATGCCCTGAAAGAGAAAAGTTGATAAGAAAGGGAGAAAACGTGTGGACAAGAGAAAGACTGGGAATAGCAGCTCATCCTGTCATATGGCAGATATGAAGGAATAAGGTTCAAAGCAAACTGAAACAAAAAATGGACAGATGTACTCATAAATAGTTAAAATTAGCAGCTGTTTGGAGAAATACCAATTAAAAGAATTGAAGTTTAAGAGGAAGAGCTGTGCATTCAGTCCAGTGGTATTACCAGTGGTATTGGCAGTGGTATTACCAAGCTTTTGATGGCCGTAACTGAAATGAGAAGCAGAACGATACAGTGGGAAGCAATCCAGAAGGATGCATCTTCAAAAATAATGGCACTTAAGGATGCGGTTGAAAGGGAAAATGTACGATTTTGGCTATACCAGAGCAATTAGAAGGTGCAGACTGCAGGGTCTTCATGAAGAAGTAGCTGAGGGTCTGGACTGGTCTTCCATAAGGTGAGATTCTTATTGTTAGAGCACATAGGCTTTATACTAGCACTCAGAGTTGGACAACCTTGTGTTAAATTGCAAAAAATATGCATTAAAGGAAAAACTGTTATGATGACTGGGTCCACAAGAGTGTTCACGGAGAGCAACTATTCCCGGCAGAACAGATCCTGTAGTGAGGTGTTCATTTATTCTTTCAAGTAATGTGCACGCTATACCTCACATTCTGCATGGGATATCCTACCACTCTGAAGCTTATGTTCCTTATGAGAGAGACAACCATTTTAGACTTAGATTCAGCTCAGATCCAGGAGGAGACCGGACAACAAAAAACACAACCCAAACCCTCCTCTTGTAAACTGAGGGACTTTAAGCCAACAAAATCATTCCTGCTGTTTTACTGGAGTATGGAAGAAAAGCTTAAAGTCGTACTTACTGAATAATAAGGATAACGTTTGAACTCTCCAAAAGGTTCACAGGTAGCAGAAAAGGCAGCAGAAAAAGGTGTGACTGTTTTAAGTAAGTTAAAAAGTGGAGACCTCACTCCTAATTGATGCCCTTCTTAATGTAACTGCTTTCTTGTGGTTTGTGAATCACATAATAATTTTGTTCACTGCTGTGAAGTGTCCAAAAATGTAGTGTGTGTTAACATGACAAAACTATCACAATACTATATACAGTGTGGAGTCTGCTTGGGCCTCAATGTTTTATATGAATAAGTAACAGCATGATTGGGGGGAAAATGTGCTGAATCCACACTGAAAATACTAAAAAGTGAAAATGGGTAAATATAACTAATAATATTGTGCTTTTAAACTTCATTGTTGAATTGTGTGAAGCAGCTAGAATGTGGGGGGAGGGTAGGATTTCTGAACAGATCACAACATAATTAGCTGCTGAGAATAAATAAAACTGCTAGCCCAGCTAATTTTTAATGGGAGGTTGAAAAAAAAAAACAAAAATTGTTAGACTGTATAGTAAAGCTCTGATATAACTGTGGTGTGAATTATTTGACTGAATATTCATAGGCTCTGGATAGGCATTGGAAAGAAAACGAGTTTGGTAAGAAGCTCCCAGTGCTTGTGGCGGTGGGGGGGGGGGTGATACTAGTTGAAAAACAACGGTGTGAGACTGAGATCCAGGTCAGCATTACAGGCCACTCTATGGTTAAAAGTTTGGCCTGTGGACTATGTTTGGATCTTATTTATTTATTTATTTATTTATTTATTTTTGCACTTGAGGGCAAAACGTGTGCTATGAGTTCTCTGCAAGTTTTCACTATGAGGTCTTTTGGTATTAGGTTTACATATTATTTTGTTTTGTCAGATGAAGGTTGTGCTCCTTAATTAGTCAAGGAGGGACAGTCTCTAAAAATACTGCATGAAATAATAATAGAGAACAGGTGGGAGATGGTGGAGGAAAAGAACAGAGGAAAATGGGAAGTCAAGACCATGGTTATCTATCAAAATGAATTATCCCTTTATAGAGGAGGACAGGAATCTCCCAGACAAGGAGAACAGGTAATGTACCTGATAGAAAAAGGTTACATGAAGAGTAGTGTATGCTTTCCATATTAACTTGGAATATTAATGGCTTGTTGCCCCCCAACAAACCGAGCAGAGCATTGGAATACAGTAAAACCTCAAATGCTAATGTTATACTGTCCCAGGAAACACAATTAAGCTACGGTATCAGCAACTGAGTCAGGAAGCGAGAGAAAAAGGGGTGCTTAAGTACTGCTAACCTGTAGTAATAGTGGAGAGAAGATCCTGGATAAATACAGGAGATATGTGGCAACAAGGGGTGACTGGAAGGGAAGGAGGGTAATTTTAGTTTATATTTATGTCCCACTGAGAACATCCAGTAATTGGTTGAGATAATATGCCAGCAAGAAATGCTAATTATATGTGATGATTAGAATCTGGTTTTGACAACAGAAAACACATCATGGGACTAGAAAGACAGCAGTCTACCACAAGATAGATTTCTTAAAATAATTCTTTAAACTATTTGGGGTGGGGGATGTGGGAATGTACACCCAAATCAGCAATGGTTGTACATATTACTCACTCCAGTTTAGAAGTCTGGCCTGCCTGTACAGTGTATATGAGTCTGTGGAGCAGGTTCTATGGCCCAGAGGGTGGTCAGACATCCAATAATTCTTTGTGAACATGTGTTGGTCTTAATAGAAATAAAAACTCCACAAAATATAGCAAATGTAGCTAATTTTCACATTTTTGCTTTCTTCCTTGAGATACCTGCAGCTTAGTCAAGAACCATTCTGTTAAAGTTTCATGCTTTTTATTGTTGAGAAAAGCATGCGTTATGTTTTTGATGAAGTATTAGCATGCTGCAGTATAGCAAATCAAAGGGGAAGCAATGCAACAGACATGGGGAAATGTATGAAGGCATTTGTGCTTCAGTTGAAAAAAAATCTGCTCAGGTAAATTTCAAATGCTTTTGAGCAAAACAGCAAGCGCATTAAAGTATTTTTTCAACATTCAGGATAACATTAATAAAAAACATCTTCCTATCGCTGCATACAATGGTGAGTAGCAGAACAAGTTCTTTGAAGTGTTGATTTTACAGCTCGTGGATTCTGGTGATAGCTTTGACACCTTAGGGGTCTTTGTACAACTCATTTTAAATATACCTCATCCATTCCTGCTTTTCCCTGAAACTGCATTCAGTTTAACATTTTTTTCCTTTGTCTATCACCTTTCCCACTCCTTCTTTCCTCGGCCACTTGTAAGGTCTCCAGAGACAGCCATTTTGCCTTCTTAATCCTCTTTATAGTTAAAAAGATTTGTTGTTGCTGTCTCCTATACAACATCGCAAACGTCTGTCTGTAGTTCTTCAAGTGCTCTGCCCACCTGGCCTATTCTCTTAAATCTATTATTCACCTCTGCTGCATATCGACTTGAAATATTATTGAACTCATGCTCAGCTGACCTGAATGCTTTTCTTGTTTAACTCTAAACTTTGTGATAAGAGTCTGATGGTCTGAGTTATGGTCATCTCCAGGTCTTGTTTTAGCTGACTGTATAGATATCTGCCATCTCTGACTGCATTGTAGCCACAACTACACAGATGCTCTAGGTGTTATCATTAACATTACATTTCATTTCTCAAATGAAACTTACCACCAGCATAAGTCATTAGTCCCCCATATAATCCATTCATTGTGATAGCTGGGGGTTACTTGCGTCCCTAAAACATGCAGTAGAAAATGACATTGTTCATACTTCTCATAATCTGCTGTTTCCATTTGATTGCTCATCACTCCTCTCCATCTTCACTTTTTTGAGTCTCTGATTAACCTGTCCTCATTACAGATTGGATTTCTCTCTAGGATTTAATGTTCATTTTTGATTCACCACTGACTGCATTACAGCTAATAGTCTTTTGCCTTTTTGTTGTCTCCTACCTTGATGTCTGTCTGTGCCTTTTTGTACACTTGGTCTGGGTTATTAGTAAAAGGTCTGAAGATATTAGAAAAATGAAGTGCCCCATTTATCTTGGCAGTAACGATAATTTTACATGCGGATGCTCTTAAGAATATTCGCACTGTCACTTGTATGAGGCACTGTGCTTCTTTCTTATAGTATCTCTTGTCCCTCTGGCTGTCTCACATATAACACTCTCTTGTCCTCAAATGATGCAGAATTGCACAAAAACAAAACATTGTATTTGCCAATTGCTGGAAGAAAGTGTTTGATTTGCAAGCATAAATATCCACAGACAATCTTCATTTTTCTGAAATATCACTGTGTTGAATAAAACTCTGTGTATGATTTTGAGGTGCATACAGAAATCCCACTTACCCAAAATACAAAAGACCGAAATGAAAACCTCAACATCCAAGAAGACCGACTCCCCAGAACACCGACAAAACACTAACAGTAAGTAACCGATTGCCCAACCCACAAACACACTAAAACTGAAGCACAGAAAACCCACCCATGTGGGAGACTTTGCCCCCCGCACCCCACATTCCCCCAACTAAATATACCAACTCTGAGATCGCACTACCATGGAGGTAAGGGGCAAAGGTCAGCATGCTGGCCAAGTGGTTACTTACCATTAGTCATTTATTGGTGTTCCATACTGTTGGTTTTCTGGGATGTCAGGATTTTCATCTCAGTCTTTTGGGTTTCAGGTAAGTGGGATTTTAAGTTTCTAAAGGGGACCTAGTCTTACAGAAGTGTCAGCAGCAGAAAGAAGAAAGAAGGAATACAGTGTACTTATTTTTTTCAGAATCACTGCATATTACCTCTGCTCTTGTTCAGTACCCTGGAATTGCTAGCAGGAAGCTGCCCCTACGGTTTGTGTGGACATAAGAAATGAGATGTAGGGTTTGCATTCTGTATCTCAGAATATGCCTCTGAACTAAGAGACCATTTCAAGTAAATGGATGAACTGCACTGTCAGTTTTGAACATCACTCTTTGATTATAAGCCATCTTCTATTAAAAGTTGCCATATAATTGTTGCTGTGGGAGAAACCAAGGAAAAATTTTCTAAACTGCAATTTTATTATAAGATATATGGTATACTGAATATTTTTTCACACATGAGGAGAGATGAATAAAAAAGTGAGGAATGTTAATGTTTTGATCTGCTGACTGCTATGATGTTTGTATGCAATCGATCTAAGTAAAGGTAGGCATAATTAACTTTTCTTGTAAATGCTTACATATTTTCATGCATTTATGAGTGCAGACCTCTTTTACTTAAGATCCTACATAGCCTGAGATTCTTAGATAAATACTACATAGCACAGCGCTAATTAGCTGCCATGTAAAGGGTATTGGATTTCAGAAACGTTGCATAATGTATGTCTTTTTAGCTGGCCATCACACTATACTCCTGAATATTAACCTGTGCAGGCACTGGTCTGTGAATCTCAGCCATGTATGGCATTAATACAGCCCTTACCTTGATATGGATGTTAAGTGATTTCATTTATTCAAAAATTAATATTTTTTTTGTTTTGCCTTTAGTATGACTGGTGTTCCTGGATTCCAAATTCTCCACCTACAATGCGTTGCCCACCTCCTACAGAAAAAGGTGTGACGACTATTGAATGCATAATTGAAAGTCTGCCAGATAGAGGACGTTCTTGCTGGCACCTTGGAGCTGTGTGGGCCCTAAGTCAGTTTCAGGACAATGAGGTAAATTAAAGTCCTTATTAACTTAAAGCCTGATATTTGTAATGACTTGTAATCAGGAAACTTGGTAGTTGTCATTGAAAATAAAGAAGATGCATACTAGATTCACATAGCTCATATGCTATTTAGTTTCCAGTTAGTTATATGTGGCTTTATAAAAATTTGAATTAAAGAAAATATTTTAATTTGACTTCTGAAAATACTCACAAACCCATTTGCTATATGAATGCATGTGTGTATGTACATATTTGGTGGCAGTTCGTAAAAGCAAACTCTCTTACAGGCTTGTTTTTAGCCCTTTGGCTTCTTTCTGTCTGATACTGCTGTACAGCAGATGATGAGAGGGCTGTGTTTGGTTTCTTACTACTTAGGTAACCCTTATACAAGTTGTGACAAATATGACAACTGTAGATTGGCCCTATCAGGGTAGGTTTTGATGACCTAGAAAAATCAAATGGTTTATTAACAAGTTATGTTACAAACTTCATGAGTGGCAGTGAGCATTGCTCTCACTCTTAGTTCAAGTTTTTATTCTGGTTGGTTTTGTTAAGATGGTCTTTAATTCAGAGAGGTAGAATTTCATGTAGACAGTGTCAAAAGACTAGCAAATCCAGCATCTTAATTTGCAGGTTTGTATAACAGACCCATTAATTTTACATAATATGGAAAGCAGTTATCTGCACATGCATTTCTAGAACCTTGAATATCAATGACCGAGTCTGTGAGATTTATCAGAGCATACTAATGCAAGCTACGATTCTGTTAAGATAATCTAAAAATAATTTATGTGCTAGAAGGAAGAAAAGTATGACACCCATTATGCCAAAAGGCATATCTCCCACCAGAGTTTGACATTTGTTTTTGAATGTCATTGAGTTATATCATCTTGCTGTACCAAAGACTCAAAATTTGGGAGAAGTTTGGCATCTTAAGCTTTGGACACTTCTGTAATATAGGATTATTTGTCTAAATTAGGTCCTTTTCACTGTTCAAACTAAGAATTGTCGTACAGGTATTTCCACCATTACAGGAGAGATGGTGCCTACAGCAGGATGAGGAAGAGTAATTTCTTAAGTTTTCTGGCTCTGTTGACAGTTATTCATTGAGGGATTTTGTATCTGCATTGATGCAAAATTATTTTTCTGATCTGTCTTTGATTACTGTTGGATATCAAAATATCATGTTTGCGTCTCATTCCTTATCACAATGCTAAATCAGGCAGTGGGAGTTTTGAGATTCCATGAATGTGTAAGGTATTTTGGCAGGTGGCACAGATGATTACGGATGCGTTGATTCCTCTCCAGACCCCCAATCTTATATCCCATGGTCACACAAAAATGAAGAAAAGAGAGCATATGTGAAACAAAGGAACACCTGCTAAAATACACTTAGAAACTGCACCTGCAATGATTTCTCATGGAAAACACTGATCTAAGAATTCAGCTTCTGGAAAAATGAAGTTGATGGTCAGAATATTTGTCCAATAAGCACTTTTTTTGTCCACAGAAAACATTTGATCAGGTAGGGGGAAAAAGAAATGTTCAAATCATATTTTTGTCTTAAGACTGGAAGTTATGCTTATATCTTAAACCTAGTGTTCTTATTTAGTTGTTTCTAGGAATGTATCCCGATGAGCATTTCATTGAAAGACCTGCCAAGGAAGCCATGGCAAAATTCCGCAAGAATCTTGATGTCATTTCAAGTGAAATCAAAGAGCGTAACAAGAACAAAAAACTGCCATATTATTACATGTCGCCTGACAGAATTCCAAACAGTGTTGCTGTATGATTAATCCAAAACAGTTTATTTACATTAAGTTCAAATGTTTCCCTGAATTGTGTGTTTTATTCCATGTTGCAGTGCGTGGGCTTTGAGGCTTATTTTTAAGTACAGTTATGTTTGTTGCCATTAGAACCCAGAATTTAGTCCCCAAACCTGAAAACAACACATCCACTACATGCACCAGTCTAATTGCTAAACAATAAACAAACAATTTGATGCAGACTTTCCTGACACATACTTTTTTGGCATTGTTTTGTTCTGGCATAGAACATTATTTCACCTCATGACTTATTTGTACAGATGTTAGCTTAAACTAGAAACATTAACATTTCAAGTGGATTCTGTTATGATTAAAGACTACTAAGACTTGTCATATTTGTGTAGCCTGTAATCTGAATATTT
This sequence comes from Protopterus annectens, assembly GCF_019279795.1. Lineage (NCBI taxonomy): Eukaryota > Metazoa > Chordata > Ceratodontiformes > Protopteridae > Protopterus > Protopterus annectens. The sequence continues at coordinate 614,387,646 of NC_056748.1, forward strand.
CATTTCTTGAAGTATTGTCTTAAGTTTAAAAATATTTTGAATCCTCAATTAGATGCTTTCATGTGCTTGGTCAGATTCAGTCATATGTATAACTGTGGGTTACAGCATCAGTCATGTAACACCATAAACATACCTATTGTAAATTATTAAATATTTTACAGACACTGCTATTTCAGCAATTATATGTAAATAGCTTTTACAATCAAAAAGTGATTTTATTACTGAATAATAATAATAATAATAATGAATTGTGATATAAATCTGCATTTGCTTTGCATATAGATATTGCTATGATCTGTTTAATAACTGGTGACAATGAATCATCATTTCTATGCTTGTTGAATACAAGGGCTAAACTGAATAAGAAACATCACCCTGGTATTAGAAGAACAGTTTTTATTATTTTCAGATTTGCATACAGTGTCATTTTATCACAATATGCATACATGTTTTGTAATTAGTGCAAGTTGTAATTATACCTTATGCTGCACTTCACATGCAAATATTAAAAAAGATATTACTACATTTTCAGTTGAGTCAGCTGATTGTTTGGTATTTGTCATTATCTTGGCACATGACAAAATATATATCACTCATAAATGTTTAGAATAATAAATTAAACAATATCACACTAGGATAGTGTGACCACTGCAAAAACAGGCCTTTTAAAAAATAAACATCATTCAACATCAAAGGTATGCATTGAAGAAGAGGACCTTTGCAGCTATTTGAGCCCCAGTTGCTTGAAATCCAGGAACATGCAGCCATGGGCTTGAGTGGCTGTTTCTCAATCTGCCCACCTGGCTGAGCAGCTGTTTTAACTTGAATGTGAGTTGGCAGTCTGAAGCTATCAAGGTCTCGTGTGGAACTGGTAAGCTGGAATGGAAACAGAGATGAGGCCTTTAAGTTTAAGGATGGGAGGGGACTTTAGGTTTAGAAAGTGACCAGGAGTTACTGCTAGGTTAAGGTTAGGGAGGAGAGGTAGAGTTTAGGTTTAGGGAATGAACAGGAGTTGTCTCAAAGTTATGATTAGAAAGGGGAGGGGAATTTTATGTTTAGGGAGTGATCGGGAGTCGTTTCTGGGGTTAGGGTTCTGGAAGGGCTAGGTTAGTGTTAGTTCATGGGAATTGCGGTAGTGGGAGTTAGTGCACTTGCCAACATGAATAAGTGGCATCTAGGAAGTGTGTTATGAGATAATGGTATGTGACCAATTTTAGTAGATTCCCGACTAATATTGTAGTGTGCATCCTAAAAAGATAGTGTTATGCTAAGCAAGTGTGGGTGCTTACATGCATTTCATTGCTAAATTTGTATAATACCAAAACATAGAAGCAGAAAATAAATTATGCAATAAGAAATTATTTTGTTTTCACCCCAGTCAGTTCTTTTTTCACAATCCGTCATTTGACAGATGACATAATATAGCAGATGAATCACTGTCATGCTTAGAAACTGCTGCACATATAATTATATGTTGGTGCTTCCATGTATCATATCATATCCACCCCTACCAGGATAGGTAAACCCAACCAAAAAGAAAGTATACTTGACTGGGTACTCATAAACAGTCTTGGTACTCATAAACAGTAACCCCCAACTATACACCTCTGGTACCCTCCTTAATGGCCTAAGCAGTCACCTTCTCACATATGTAACTAAGCACAAAACCATTAATTCCCAACAACTCTTACTCAGAAAGGTTAGAAACAATAAAAACTTTGACCCTGCCAAATTCCATCAAGAACTAAACTCATGTAATTGGTCTATTCTAAAACACCTCCCCTTAGAGGAAGCAGTAGCATACTTTAACAACAAATTCCTTGAGATCCTTGATTTGCATGCACCTGTTCGTTCAAAGAGAACCAAGGCAAAAACTGCACCATGGCTTTCTATAGAGTCTAAACTCAAAATTACCCTTAGAAACAAAAAAAGGGCTTTATGGCATTCTTCTAAAGACCCTCAAGATCACATTAAATACAGGCAATCCAGGAATGAAACCAAAAAATCAATTTTACAAGACAAAAAAACAATACTACTGTAATTTACAGACAGCAAATCAAAATAACCCTCAGAAGTTTTGGGCAGGTTTAAATAATCTACTACATCCTGGACAAACTTCAACCCCAATCCCTGCTGCTACTATTGATAAAACCCCTGAAGATGTTTGATAGTTTTAACCAATTCTTTACTGAAACAATTCAAGCCCTAGCTAGCCAACCACCTCCTAGCTCCCCTGGTCCTGAAAGTAGCGCCCCTAGAAACCTACTCGTGTTTAGCTTCCAACCAGTCGCCACTTCACTTATCCATACCTTGATCAAAAAATTAAAACCCACTACACTTTCTGCTGATCAACTCCCTGCCGAGTACCTACAAAAATCAGCTGATGCTATTGCTTACCCCATCTCAATACTAATCAATCGAACCATAGTAGAAGCTAAAATTCCCACCATCTGGAAAATATCCTATGTAATCCCACTTCACAAAGGAGGCAGAACTAATGAATTCTTCAATTATAGGCCAATAGCTATACTCTCTCCACTTGCAAAGATTATGGAAAAATGTATTCATAGACTACTCATGCACCACCTAATCCAAAATCGCCTTATGACAGACACTCAGCATGGCTTCTGTCCTCATCACAGCACTACTTCAGCCCTCCTAGCCTTTACTAACACCATAAACCATAATCACAACAATAATTATATATCCTCAGCCCTCTTTTTGGATCTTTCCAAGGCATTCGATATGGTTGATCACCAACTTTTAATCCACACCCTGCAAACATTCTGCCTGGATACTGGAGCCCTCCAATGGTTTTAATCCTACCTGAATGGTCAACAGCAGGCTGTCCTTTGGCAGAACAAACTCTCTAACCTTCTACCTAACACCCTTGGAGTACCACAAGGCTCTATACTAGGGCCCTTGCTGTTCTCCATCTTCATTAACGACCTTTATACTGTCATCCCAAAAGTCAGCTGTATCCAATATGCTGATGACTCTACTCTGATTTGCTCAGCCACATCTCCAGTAGAGTTATGGTCGGCTACCCAGACCACCTTTAATACAATAGAAAACTGGCTTTCTGAACATTGTCTGATCCTAAATCCCAAAAAAAACTAAAATGCTGTTATTTTCACCAACATATAGGTCTACCGCTTTCACTTTTACCATAAAATCAAATGGCACAATAATCTCCCCTGATCCATCTGCAAAACTATGAGGTGTCATCATAGACAATAATCTAAAATGTGACCTACATGTTAACCAAACTATCAAAACCATCAATAAAAAACTAGGGTCACTTTACAGAATAAAAGCTTTCCTAACCCCTCCAGCTAAAATTGCAATAGCTCGTTCTCACCTTCTTTCAACCCTTCTGTATGCATCCCCTCTACTCTCGAATTTAAACAAGACTGTCCTTTGCTACAACCACATTGCCAAGTTTGCCACTGGGCTGCCTTTTAGGACACATCATTGCATCAATCTAAATCATCTTGGGTGGCTTGAACTACCCAGCCTAATCCAGTATAACCAACTGATTATGGCCTATAAAATCCTCTATAATCCGGACAATACTCCTGCACTTAAAAATATTATCACCCCCTATAACAATCCTAGACCGCTTTGATCCTCTAACCAACTACTAATTCAGACTAGCAAAATTAATAACACAGCTGGTGATTCTCTCTTTGCAAACTCTGTAATTAGATCCTGGAACTCTCTTCCAGCTGATATTACCTTACTTTCCACCTTAGGTTAATTTAAAACTAGACTCAAACAACATTTGTCACTTAACTGGGTATGTCAATGTATCAAGCCTGGCTAACTCTCTCTAGAATGTGTAAAAATCTGTTAACCAGTTTACTGTGTAATTTAATTTAATCCTAACTTGTGCTCAGGATTAACTGTAACCTGTGGAACTTGTTTAACTTGCTTACTTATGTAATCTCTGTAAATAGTCTGTTTGTAATATGTAATGCTGGTATTATGTAATGCTGTATCTGCTTAACCTTGGAGCTTTTCTCCCTGGGCCTCCTCTGAAAATGGACATGCATCCAGTCGGACTATCCCGGTCAACAAATGTAAAATAAATAAATAAATAAAATGTTCATTGGTGACTGGTCTCATGAAGTTGTAACTCACTTAAAGGACGAGCTGAAGAGTCCTGTGACACCCCCCCCCCCACTTACCTTGACCTCCCTTACCTTTCCTGCCTTCCATCAGCACATCTCAATCTACTCTAGGTGAATGCCCTTCAGAGCTAGACCTGCCTGCAATTCCTTATAAAAGACCTGTGAACCTTCTTCAGATAAATGAACCCCATCCTTCTCATACCTATCCAGCCACCAGACCAGAATGCCAGGGTAGGAAATGTACAACCCCTTAATGGCCTTTAAAATCTTATCCATAGAATTATTAATTCTCCGTCTCATTCTTTCCACAGCTTTTATGGACCAAACCCCTTTCCATCTTTTTCTCTGTACCACTTCTGACCAACAAATAATGGCTTGTGGCCAGCATTCATGTATGCAATTAATTTCTCGTACCATTGAACCAATTAAATCTTTTATTGGTTGCTGACCAATATCATTGCCCCCTAGGTGTAACACGATGGCTGCAGGAGGTTTACCACTTCTCACTGCTTGTTGCATTACTGTACTAAGCTGGTGCCACCTCATTCCTGACACCCCATACCAAACTGTTTTGCCTGAAGCTCACTCTCTTTGGAAGGATAAGCCCGGCCTGCTCTGCACCCAGAGGTGGAGTCTCCAAACAAAAGAATGGCCAACTATCCAGATGTATTTCTGTTCTGATGATGTGTCTGCTGAAATGCAATGAACAAAAGTTAGAGTTGTTTACACCTTACATAGCTTTTATAAGCATTGGATTTCCACCTACCCATCCTCATAATGTCAGCCTGTGAAGCCCCCATTGCATGTGCATATGAGGCTTCACCTATCTGAAAATAATGCAATGTAAACCTACTTGTGTCCAAGGCAATCAACTTAACTGCCTGCTTTAAGACTGCTCTCACATGATAATGTGTAAGTGGTTCACCTTGCTGATGGCAGAAAAATGGACCATCTAACATACCCCTATAACTCCGGTGCTCCAGTATCACTTTAGTCACATTCCATTCTAAACCCTCTGGGGTAACTACTCTTACCCAATGACCTCTGCCTTCTTGATCAGTTTTGGATTTCACCACATAAATCCAAGTGTCGTCACCCAGCACGTGTACATGTGCCAAAGGCAATACTGTCCCCTGGCTTTTCTTGCTCGGTTGGACAATTTCACACCATCTAAATGCCCCACAAAAGGCCAACAAAAAGGCAGCTTTAAATAATGATACCTCAAAAGAAGAGAAACAAACCTCTGAAACAGCAATTCATAGTTTGCTTAATACAGCTAGACCTATGGGGTACCTCTTATCAAGTCTCTTGGTTGTTTGTCTCCCCCAGACTCTAAACATCGCCCGTACTTGGAAAGTGTTAGTTCCATCCTTCAAACCCAAAGCCTGATGAAACCAATTCAAGGCTGACAATGTGCTTCTCACTCTGCCCAGACTCCAACCTTTTTCTTTCATTATCATGATGTAAGACCTGATTTGGTGAGGTGGAATAGGCCAAATGGATTCCCAGCCTCTGGCTATTCTAGTTTGCAAGAATTGCTGTATACATTTATTGTATCTTACCCTTGTTCTTCCACTGAGAGAGTTACACATTAGCAACTATTCTTGTCTGTCCATAAGGCCCATAACTGAACTGGCACTGGTGTCGGAGAAGGATTCGCCCTTGGGGCCAGCGACCGGAAATGGGGCCACTGCAAATGAGAAAGGGAATCTGCTAATGAGTTATTGATGCCTGGAATGTGTTGTGCTTTAACTGTCACATTAAATGTCAAGCATTTAAATGTAAAATATCTCATCATCCTGCCTAACACCCCTTTTCCCCCCAGCTGATTATTGACTATATGCACTACACTATTGTTGTCAGAACGCAACCAAATCACTCTGCCTTTCATTTTTACTCCCCAAATTTCCAATGCCACCACTACTGGGAAGAATTCCATATCTGCAATTGAAATGTCTACCCTGTTTTTCACTCGAGTTGGCCAGGCCACACTGAACCACTGATCTTGAAAATAACCCCCAAAGCCAATTCCCCCCGCTGCATCTGTAAACAACTGAGCAGGAAGTAGATTGTCTCTCTCCTGCCAAACTGCTATCCCATTGTAGTCTGATAAAAAACTCCACCACATACCTAGATCCTCCTTCATACCCTGTGTGATACTAATCCGGTGGTGTGGCTTTGTGCACCCTGACCCCTTAGCGGCTAAGCACCTCATAAATGACCGCCCCACGGGAAACACTTTGCATGCAAAATTCATTAACCCTACTAATTCTTGTAACTGTTTAAGGGTTATCTTATTCTGCATTAGTACTTGACTTAAGACTAGCTGCAACTTTTGCACTTTGTCAATAGGAAGCCTGCACTGACTATTCAAGCTATCAATCTCTATACTCAGGAAAGCCAATCTGTTCATCAGGCTCTCTGTTTTATCCATCGCTAATGGCACCCCTAACTCCTTGCAAATCTGTTGAAATGTATCCAATGCTTGTTGACATTCCCCTATGTCCTCCTTCCCAATGAATAGAAAATCATCCAAGTAATGAACAACCCTGTCTTCCCCCACCCGCTGTGCCACCAACCAGTGTAGAAAGGAACTGAATTTTTCAAAAGTGGCACATGCTATTGAACAACCCATAGGCATGAATTTATCCATGTAATATTGGCCTTCGAATACCAAACCTAACCACCCTTGGTCTTTAGAAGCAACGGGTAATAGTCTGAAAGTGGACTCTATGTCAGCTTTTGCCATAAGGGCCCCTCTTCCCTTCTCCTTGACTTTCTTAACCGCTTTATCAAATGAAGCATAATGCACTGATGTCCCTATACCATTTATGTAATCATTTACTGAATTCCCCTGTGGATATGATAGGTGGTGAATGAGCCGAAATTCACCTGGCTTCTTTTTGGGTACTACACCAATAGGAGAAACCTTAAATGCACTTCTTGGTGGGCATGGAAATGGGCCTGCCAGTCTGCCCACTTCTAATTCCTTATTTATCTTTGCTCTAACTATGTCCAGATGCTCTTCTGCTGACCTCAAGTTCTTAACCATACCCCCTTGCTTCCTACCTTTTGCTGGTATCCTGAAGCCCTTGGTGAACCCCTCTTCTAGCAATGCTGCTGCTTCTCTGTCTGGATATGTTTTGAGCCATTCCCTTAAAATGTCCCCTTTTACCAGAGTTGGGAGATTGAACTGCGTACTCTTTAAAGGGGGGTGAGTAAAAACTTTTGTTCTGGGGACTTGAGAAATGAAAACAAGCCTTGGCTGGGTGGTTTACCTTACCACAAGCCATGCATTGATCCCTAAATCTACATTGAAGCTGATTCTGACACTGACTGAAGTTGTACTGATAACACTTCCCAGCACCCCCATCTGTTCTGTCCCATTGGTTGTCTGTTGTTAAGCCAAACTTATAAGTGTTATACCCACTTTGATTAACTGGAAAACCATAATCTGTTGTTGCTGCATCTCCGCTAGTATCTAGCCAGCACAAAAGACCCAAATCCATCCATGCCCAAGACCTCTTTGGGTATGACTGCCTCATCCTTCTGTAGTCCTCATCATACCTCAACCATCTGTGGCCCCCTTGAGCAAAGTGCATCATGGTTACCCTATTAAAGAGCGTCCGCATATCTTTTGCTTTGGTAGGACATCTATCACCTAAAATTTGAGCATAAATAGAGTATCCGATGGCCCAGTTTTCCCATGTTCGTCTTACTTGTAACCTCCTTTTTTGGCTACTGAATGTTCAACCCTGCCATCCTTATCCCTTTTCTTTTCTTCATCCTCCCTGTTCAACAATGAAAATATGTCCACATATTCCCCACTTGCAATCTGCTGTTTTACTTTTTCACTTAAATGAAATCCTAGTGGCAAGTCTAACGCAACCGCACCACAGTACTTAACTAGCTCTGAGTCTCCCCTCCCTCCTTCTAGTACAGTCTGGCCATTGTCCCCTTGTCACCTTCATTTTTCATCGTCCTGTTTACCTTTGAGTTGTGCTAACAAGGCTCCCATTTGGTCTAAAATTGCATTGTTAGCTTGGGGACACCCAACCCTAGCCATGGAGCCCCCACTGTTATGGCTGGCTCAGAGTCCTCTGCTGTCTGCTTGTTGTCAAGCCCAACCATGTCTCTCACAGTACTATGATGCTGTGAACTCATTTGATTTATCTTGTAGTGTTTGCCAGGCAAAGATTCATAGTACATTAATTCCTCATCTAATAAACCTTGGCTTTGTAACCACTGCAAACACTTCTGATCAATAATAGGCATATTCTTACCTTCCCTCTTGCATTTTTTGCAGTGTTTCTTCTTATCCTTATGCTTCCGAGCTTTTCCAGCCTTCCTGTCCTGACCATCCTGTTTCCCGTTACCTCTGACTAACATTTGGGATCCTGAGCTGGATCCTGCTTGAGGGTCAGGAGACAGGTTACCCGCAGGTTGAACATTAACTGCTTGAGGCACCTGCCCTGACCCTATTGTCTGGTGAAACAGATCCTCCCACCATGCTCTCCTTTTATGCTCAACATAGTCTGCATTTAAGGATCCATCTAATTAGTGAAAACACAAAAACATACACATTAGCCTATGTTGTTTTTTTTTTTTTTTTATAAGATTGTACCACTAATCTTTCTGCTCTTGCAGAAAACTTTACTGCCATGGGTTAATATCCTAGCTTGAATTAGCTGCTAAATGGAACATTTGCTCATTTAGAAAAGTAGTTTTTTTTTTTTTTATAAACCGGAATGTGCTTTAAATAAGTTTGTGTTCCACCAAAACCAGACTGATACATAAATTATACTAAATCACCAACAATTCAAAGCCTTGCCCTCATACATAATATTCAAACCTCTCTGAGGAAATTCTGTGCACTGACCCAGTACCTTCCCCCCACCCTCATACCATTCTTTTCCTTCTTCCTTAATGAATTTAACACCAGCAAAGAGTAAAATGGTTATAAAACTCCACTACTTAGCCACAAATCCAGCCACTACTGCTTTCTCATCCACAGTTTAGAAATGAGTTATATTCAGGTAAATTAATAATTAAACCACAAGTACGGCCACAGGGTTAATGTAAGCATGGTCTTTTGTATGCTGTGGCTTCCTGCTGGCTTCAGCTCGCAGGCCCTAGCATGTGGCTTCCTACAGGCCTTGGCTCACAGGCTCTGCCATGCAGCTTCCTGCAGGCTTCAGCTCAGAGGCCTTGCCATGTGGCTTTCTGCAGGGCTCAGCTCAGAGGCTTGCCATGTGGCTTCCTGCAGGGCTTAGCTCAGAAGCCTTGCCATGTGGCTTCCTGCAGGGCTCAGCTCAGAGGCCTTGCCATGTGGCTTCCTACAGGGCTCAGCTCAGAGGCCTTGACATATGGCTTCCTGCAGGGCTCAGCTCAAAGGCTTTGCCATGTGGCTTTCTGCAGGGCTCAGCTCAGAGGCCTTGCCATGTGGCTTCCTGCAGGGCTCAGCTCATAGGCCCTGCCATGCGGCTTCCTGCAGCCCTCAGGTCACAAGCCCTCTCAGCTCATGAGCCCAGCATTGTGGCTTCCTGCAGGCCTTGGTTCACAAGCCCAGCCATGTGACTGCTTGTAGGCCTCAACTCCCTGGCCCAGCCATGCGGCCCCCATAGGCCCTTGCCTCAAAGGCATACCATTTTTTTTTTATTTTTACATTATCAAAACTTGCTAAACTTCCCATGCCTTATAACCAGGTCGTAGAAGGACTATGTACCACTGTCAATATTCTCTTTTGTTACACTTTGACTCAAACAATAAAGACCTAGGTTCATAGGTTCATAGGTTCATACTAGGCTATCTCCCCTGGGGCAATTATAAGCCTAGCCCGATTCTGTATGGCTTACGCCACCCCTTGATTTGAGTATACTGTGCCCTTTACTGTGCCTCTGTCTAATAGTGACACGGGAGTAATCCCTGGGACAAACCTATGATCCCCCATCCACTTATCGAGATTCTTCTTGAAGAGATTCAGTGAGGTGCTCTGCCTCACATGAACTGGAATTCTATTCCAGAGCGAAGGGAGCCTCTGGGTTATGAACCTGTCCCTCCAGCAAGTTCTATTTATTTCTGTGCTGAGGTTCAAGTCCCTCGAGCGTGTGGCTCTAAGGGATTTAGATTTACTGAGGTGGAGCATGTGCATTAATTCTGGATTTGACATAGCTTTGTATGTCAGGCATAGATCGCCTTGAAGTAGGCGGTATGCAACTGAGTAGAGCTGGAGTTTTTTTAACCGAGCAGCATATGGCATCTGATTGAGACCCTTGATCCTCTTGGTGAGATACTTTTGGGGACTTTCTAATTGCTGCAGGTGTCGGGTAAGGTACATCCCAAATGGGCATTGTATTCTATGATGGGCCTGATGAGGGGTGAATAAAGGGGCACGATTACCTCTCTTGATCTAGATGTGAAACCCTTCGTGATGAGGCGGGCTATGTAGAAGGTCTTTCTAACCACTTTGGCAATGTGGTTTTCAAAGGAGAGATTGCTATCAACTTAGGTCCCCAGGTCCCTAATAACTTTCTCTGTACTTAATGGGTTTCCGCCTATGTGGTAATTTGTGGGCACATTGTTTTTGCCAAAGGGTATGACTATACATTTTTTGGTATTTAGCTTTAAACCATGGCACTGGTACCAGTTATCTGTCTCTGTGAGACCTTTTTGAAGGATGTTTGTGTCAGCTGGAGAGTTGATTATAGTGCCCAGTTTGCAGTCGTCTGCGAACTTGGTGAGCCATAGTCCTCCCACGTTTGCCTGTACCTCAGAAAAGTATATACCGAACAAGAGTGGTCTCAGGACAGAACCCTGTGGGATGCCACTTGTGACCGGTTTCGAGTCTGACATGGCTCCAGCAACTCTCACTCTGTGGGTTCTGTCTTTTAGCCAGTTTGCGACCCATCTTGTGACATAGGGGTTTATATTTAAGCTGGATAGCTTATCTATGATGCCCGAGTGGGGTATTGTGTCAAATGCCTTTGCAAGGTCCAGATAGGCTGTGTGGACTACCTTCCCTTCATCTATGGCTTTGGTGACTGTTTCAAAGAAGTCAACCAGGTTCAAAAGGCAGGATCTGCCCTTGACAAAGCCAAACTGGGTAGGATCTAGTGTCTGTAGGTCCCCAATGTCTTTGTTTATGAGCTCCATGATGATCCTCTCCATAGCCTTGCAGACTAAGCTAGTCAGGCTTATGGGGCGATAGTTTCCAGGGTCCGTAGAGGCTCCACCTTTGTGGAGTGGGACCACTGTTGCTGTACGCCATTCTGTGGGCACATATCCTGTAGTGAGGCTGAGATTGTATAGCTGTTTTATTTGAGGGATTAGTTCCTCTTGTAGTTCATGTAGGACGCAACCTGGGACACCATCTGGTCCCATGGAAGCAGTGTTTTTTGCTTTGGAGAGGGCAGCCTTTACCTGAGCATCTGAGATGTTTGGGAGGCAGCCCTCTGCCGGGATAGATACTTCCTCTTTTGGGGGGAGGGGGTGGAGAAGTTTGCACTGAACCTGTCTGCCAGGATATTGGCGATGTCTGTGGGTTCAGTGTATTTTTTGTCGTTTAGAATCAACTCAGAACAAGTCTGGGAGTTGCATCCCAGGTTTCTAACATAACTGAAAAAAGCCTTATGATTGTCTTTGGTGTCCTGTGCAATTTTTCTCTCAAAGCTGGCCTTGGAGGATTTTATGAGGGATCGTAATTTATTGCTAGTACTGATCAGAGATGCCTTCCCTATTAGGGATTTTGCTCTATCATGTAGTAGCTTCCTCCTTCTGTTGTACAGTTTATTTATGGCAGGGGTCCACCAGACTGGACGCCTGCCTTTGGATGATTGGGTCTTGGTTTTGTTTGGGATAGCATGATCCATGCATTCCTGGAGATGTCCGTAGAATGCATTTATATAGGATTCTGCAGTTTGGGCTGTAGTTTCCACTGGCCATGGGGCCTTGAAGGATTCCACTTTGGTTTTGAGAAGTGAGAAGTTCGCTTTTGAGAAGGTTTTCACTGTGATTTTCTGGGCTGGGGGTGGGGTCGGGATGTGGACATCCAGTGAAATTAATTTATGGTCTGATCTTACCAATGAGGGATATACTTCTGGTGTGGAGCATAGAGTCCCCATGTTGGTAATGATCAAGTCTAGTATGTTGTCCCCTCTTGTGGGAGTGGTGACTAGTTGTTCCATAGCATTTGAGTTTATAATTTCCAGGAATCTTTGGGCTAAGGTGCTGGGGCTTGAGTAGTGCTCCCAGTCAATGTTTGGGTAGTTGAAGTCGCCCAATGTAATGGTGTTCGGAGAGATCTTCATGTTCTCCAATGTTTTCAGGAAAGCCGAATGGGATTCCTGACTTTGAGAGGGTGGTCTGTAGGATGCTATAAACTGAAAAGCAATCTTGCCCACTGTTAGTTGCACATGGATGGTCTCCGATACTTCATGCAATGCCACTAACCTGGAGGTGGATATCCTTGATAAATATGGAAACTCCCCCTCCTTTTGTGGTTCGGTCCGGGTTTTGGGGCCGAAAAGCATGATACGAGGTATAGCCTGGTAGTTCTGGGGTGCTCTCTGGAGCCTTGAACCAGGTTTCTGTCACTGCACAGATATCAATGTTCTCCATACTGAGGAGAGCTTTGAGTGCGTGCGTCTTGAGGTTAAGACTTCTGGCGTTTAGCAGCATTACCCTTAGTTTCTTGTTCCTTGTGCTATCTATGGGGGTGGATTTGACTTTTGAGCCTTGCCTAAAAAAGGCTCTATGGGGGTGGCAAGAGCCTTTGCCAATATCCGAAAGCCCAGTGGTGACAGGTGCAAGCCGTTCTTAGCGAAGCAATGTGGCTTGTCGAGCATGTCATCCCAGGCTGACAGACACTGGATCCCCTTTGAATGACACCAAAATTTTAGCCAATTGTTAAAATCGATCATTTTGTCTTTGTACTGTGGCATCATTCTAGGTAAGGGTAAGATGCTGCTCAAGATCAGGGTCATACCAGCCTGGGCTACATGATCAGAGAGCTCCTCTATGTCTCTTTTCATGTAGTCCAGGGAGGTACGTCTCAGGTCATTCACACCAGCATGCACAATGACTGAGTCATATTTGTATTTGCTTTGGAGTGACCTGAGTGCTTGTGTTATGTGTCGGATCCTAGCACCCGACAGGCAGCTCACCGTGACCTTCTCTTTAATTCAGCCTGGTGAGCAGGACGTCAGTGTGTCTGACAATAGAGTCACCTATAACAAGAGTATCAGGTGTGTTATTCAGCCTTAAGGGCTGTGGCTGCTTGGCACACTGACTTTGTGGGTTATGTGTTGTGTGTGTTTTGTTTTGAGGTAGTGTTTGCTTGGATTAAAAACACTTAAAAACTTTCTTGATACTCTACTGTAGCTTTATTTAATACCTTAACGGGCAATCTTAATTACTAGCCTGTTTTTAGCATCAACGTAAAAAAACCTAACTAAAAATTGTTATTACATGTAAAACTTTAAATTCAATCACTCCACTTACTTGCCTCTAAGTATAATAATATCCTAGGATTCAAACCAGAAAACTGTTCTTACCATGGGTAATTCCCTTAAATCCTGCAATTGACCAACAAACAAAGAAGCCTTTACCTTGTTTTAACATCACCCACTGTGTTCAAACCTCCCTAGAAGTCCACAAACAACCTTAATTACTAGCCTGTTTGAAGCATATTGGAAATAAAATTAAAATACTAACATTCCAATCTGTTGGCCAAACTTAATACAAAAATTGCCCCAACTTCTCTCTACAAACAGCATACTTGCCTCTTAGCATAATATCCTAGGCTTCAAAAAATCACAGCAACTGATCTTACCACAGATAACTTCCTTTAAGGCTGCAATTAAATCAAAAACAAACAAAGAAGGCTTTACCTTGTCCTAAGATCACCCACTTAGTTCAAACACTCACTCGAAATCCACCGATCAGTTGCTCAAAGCTACAAGCTGTTCAGGTGGGGATCAAGAAGACTGATTTGGTTTGTTCCCAGCCTTTTTCAATCCTTCCTCTAGCCAGCCCATCCCACCTTAACCCTCCTACCTATCCTGGCCCTACTTGCCCCCCACTGAAACCTGAGTCTGAGCTGACCTGCCTCAGACAAATGGCAGCTTGCTGCGATTTGGCTTGCAAGCTGTTGTTCCCTTTGCATCTTTCTTATGCAGAGTCCAACCAGTGGAATTTCCAACCTAAAAAACCTAGCAAACAAAGAACCAGATAATAACAGCATGGTGCTGCTTAATGCTAGAAGTCTAAATAACAAACAAAGCACCAGATAATAACAGCATGGTGCTGCTTAATGCTAGAAGTCTAAATAACAAACAAAGCACCAGATAATAACAGCATGGTGCTGCTTAATGCTAGAAGTCTAAATGACAAACAAAGCACCAGATAATAACAGCATGGTGCTGCTTAATGCTAGAAGTCTAAATAACAAATTGCCTAACCTCGAAGCCCTCATGCATTTGGAGGACATTCATGTGTGTATTACTATTGAAACCTAGTTTAAGAGTTCAGAAGGCACCCCCTCCTTATAAGAGTTTTATACCTACCACAACTTTAGACCCAGTATCCATATTTGTTAAAGAGAACATTACCTCAAGACAGATTCCCAGAAACCCACAAACTGAACTTATTGAGATTCATCTCAGCTGAAATAAAACCAACTATCAGATCTTGTTATAGGACCCCTCAATAATCCCCAGTCATGTCCATTTCTTAAATATGTTCCATGAACTTCAAATATATAAATATATCATCTTGAGAGACTGTAATCTAGGATACCTATACCTCAAATGGAGGCTATACCCAAAAATTCTTTGATTTCAGAAACAGGAATTCCCTGGATCAAATAGTCAAAGAGCCCACTAGACTTCAAAATGTTTTTGACCTGGTCCTTACAAATATAGCAGATATATGTCACATATCCCTATGTCACAGGGATGGCCTCTCCAGTCAAGTCTGACCACAAATAGGCAATCTTCTGTTTCAAAATCTCTAAAGCTGCTGAGGTAAATATCACAACATTCAAAGACTTTAAACTTACAAACTTTCTTACTTTTGTGATGAAGTCTCCAAGTTCAAATATAACTCTTGTTGACACTGCTGGTAGTTAAGGTAAATAATTTCTATACTCAGATAGAAAACTGTATAAATCTCTCAGCCCCTACCAAAACTAAACAAAAAGGAAAAGGAAAGTGTTGGTGAACCTCATGTATAAATAAACAACACAATAAGAATTTGTGTCTTTCGGCTTTTCCCGGTTAGGGGTCGCCACAGCGGAACTCCGGTCTGCTAATGATTGGCAGTTGATTTTTATGTACCGGCTTGCCAGGCCTGACGCACAACCTTCAACGAAGGTATGCCCATTCATGCATGTCTCCACGCAGAAGACGCTCTAGCTGAGAATCGAACCAGACAGCATCTTACTGTGAGGCGACAACGCTACCACAGCACCACCACCGCAATAACAATAAACCTCATTAAAATATATAGCAAAATTAAAGATCTATAAATCAAGGTTAACATCAAAAGTTTTTCCAAGATACTGTAAAATACCATCAGGAAAATTAAGAACTTAGGCTATCGTTGGAAGCTAAGGATAATTGCAATTTTTTCTTTACTATGACAGAAAGTTATGAAATAACACCCGACATTTCTCTGAACTCATCAAAAATGGTAAACAAATTCAATGCTAACTTCACCCCAGAAACATCTATACCAAACCCACATATTCTTAAACCTCGGACACTTGTTAAAAATAATTTTCAAAACAAAAAACTACATCCTGTATCTGACCTGACAACACATTAGGATATCTGCTGAACAGCATTAAATATACATTGCTGGAACCATTTCTTTGACAGTTCAAACTGAGCTTATCTATTGGCTTTGTCCCCAGGGTTTGGTGCACAGTAGTTGTGATGCCTCTTTACAAGGGTGGCCCTACAATGGACCCCAGGGATTACAAACCCATTCACCTGACCAGCCTCACCTGAAAGGCAATGTAATGGGTCATAGTAGACTTGATAAACTTAAAAAAAAATGGACAAAAATTCCTCAAGGCTAGGCATATTTGCTAGCACACAAATAGAGCAGGCAGTATTTCACATCATTTAAGCAGCAGCAGTTTTAATTGTGCTTACTTAAATGATTGCCAGCAACCATGATAACTTTTCTAGAAACCAGTCAGCATCTCTTTCATGGTTTTTATTTTGCCCCGTTACAGTTTGCATTCTGGGAAGTTTCTTTTGCTCCACCGTAGGTATATCTGTGCCTGTCAGTGTAATGACAAAGTAAACTGAGTGGCCATGACAAATGTTGCTGAGATACTTCCACCCATATATCAACAACTCGTTTTCATATCTCTCTCACTTCACCACATATGCACCAGGTATCTGCAGCTTCTCACAACTCCAACACTATCTGCTCCCTCTTACCTGCTTTCCTCTCAAAACTTCTGGTATGCTAAAAAATCAGTGTACCATCTTATGTATGTGTCCCATACAAGCCACAGCATGCTTTGTTTTACATAAACATTCATAAAATTCTCACAGAGATTATTCTGGTCTATTGCCATGGCCTGCCTACCTCAAATGCAATGCAGTGTACTCAGTAAGTATTGCCAGTCCTTCAACTCAATCCTTTTAGAAATCATACCACCTCTGCCCTTGTCCATATGTCTCAACTTAACCCAATCCTTTTGTAAGTCATACCACCTCTGCCCTCGTCCATATGTCCCCACTTGCCAAATGTATTCTTCAGTCCTGTTTGCTTGCAATAAATACATCTGGCCATATGCATTTATTCTGCATTGATCTCAGTCTATAGTGTCACAAGTGATATTTCAACTGGAGGTCTAATTTATCCCCTGCATTAATAAAATAAGGACATTCATGGCTTTTGCTTTGAAACTCTTTGTTAGCAGACTTTCTTTCCAAAGTATAACCCATTTTTGTGAACTGTCGAAACATTAGCCTCTACTTTCACAGTTGTAATCCTCCCTCTTCTTCACTGTAAAGCAGATTCGGCCAGTTTTCTCAAACCATCTCCCAGCCCAGCAAAGACACTCTGACTCTAGTTACCTTCCGCCTTCCACCTCTTCTCGCTTTCATTTTTTTCTTGATCTTCTATTTAGATTAACAGTAACTGTATATAACATAAAGTCGGACGTACTTTGCCATCCCAACTTCCTTCTCACTGTGAAACAGTGTTTGCTGATTGAAACACCTTTGTCTCTCCATACAAAGCAATTGCAAACCCATTGTCATTCCACCACACCTTGCCATTAAGGAAACAGCAATATGCACAGTCTTGTCCATTATTAGGATAAAATCATGATCTTGGCAGTAAAATTTGGGGAGCAGAAGGATAAAGCTCTGACTGCAGTGCAGATGATCAGAGATGAAGTAGTGATTAAGCCTTGGACGAGACAATGAAGTAGGGTTAAGAATAAGCAGCAGATACCAGTTCACCTATTCTGGGGGAAGGGGGGGGTCAAGCCCACTGCATTGCTGGCATCCACTAGAGAGAGAGAGAGAGAGAGCATTACACTGCATGCAAAGCACCGGCTGAGGACTTGTGTTTGGTTATAACATGCTACTTCTGCACAGTGACCATCATTTGAAGGAATGTGTGTGCACATCACTTGATGTGGGAGGGTTAGGGAAGAAAACAAATCTTTTCATAGCTGCATGGATGAAGCCATGGCAAGACTAGCTTTTGCTCTAGTAATGGGACACCAGTTTTGCAATTGTGGCATAGGCTGGATGATTAACAGGCATGGGAATAAAAAGAGTAAAACGGAAAACAGAAAAAACACACCATAATCATCATTATATGCATCTTACCCATTCATATATGTACTTTATTGCTTTACTTATCCAGAAGTTTCTGATTACAGCAGCTACATCAGAAAGCTACCCTGCCTAGTCTATTGCAGAATCAAAATATCTCTTAGCCTAAATAATTCAACCCTTGCTATGAATCTCTAATGTCCATCCTACAGCCTTAACCATGACCAACAGGGCTGTTTCTGGATCTGGACCCATAAGGGCACAATCCTATTACTTCACCAAACTCAAAGAATATTTCAAGTATAGGGAGCAATAAACTTTCAACATTTTGTAATACTAACATCCAATTATTGATAAATTATCGCTTTAGCTTTCTGCTTTCTCTAACTAGAAACGTTTGCACCTGCTGAACCAAGGTTTCCATCATCAGAATGAGAATCATCAGTGACAGAGGGCATTCTTGCCTTGTTTTTCTACTGATGCTGATCGTTGCAGAGATTACTCTGTTTACAGCACTCTTCATCCCTATATTTCAATACAGGAATCTGACCTGCTGAATATAGTTCTGTTCCAACCCAGCATGTTCCATAACCTCAACTCTTCAGTGCATCAGTACTTTCTGTTAACTATGCCAATCTACTCTGCCCCACCATTTCTCTTACAAAACCCTCTCATTTACTTGTATATTCCTTATCTCCTAATGTAGCCTCACTAACTTATGATAATTGTCCCTCTTTGTCATCCCAAGTTCATTTGTAATTTTCCCCACACTATGCACCCTTCTTACTTCCCAAATATTCTTCACAGAGCCATAAGTTATCTAGTACCCTGTGGAATTCCCTGAACTGATGTCCTCCTCACCTCAAAGTTGATAAGCAAAAAAAAAAAAAAGTCTTTTCAGAGTTGATATTGCATGGTACAAATGTAACAAGCAACTTTTTACAACGAAATCACCTCCTAAATCACCACACACTGAGAGTTTCAGATCTTTTTCTTGACTGCAAATGCAGTATCATCATTCATTAATGAAGCCGCAATATCTTTGGGACTTCAAAAGCAATGCTGGTACTGCATCCCTGCAATATCGATACTTGCCAGTCATGCCCCATAACAATTTGTATCGCTTTGTCCCACCCTAGTTATGGGTCTGAATTTTCATCCCAGTCCAGCTGTGCTGAATAACATCATGTACCATGGTCTGTGCCCACTCCACCTCTGTTACCATGTATATACTACCTCTGCCATTCTTATCAAACCCTCAGTCCATCATGGCCAGACATATTTATCCCTGCTGTCTGAATTCCCTTTACTCACCGCACAACTCCATCTATTGAGCACTAATCCATTCTACTCACTGCCACAGTTCATTTCTGAGTAATGTGTATGCCTTCTGCTTACTATTTACTGTCAAGATATCCGCAAGGCCTTTTCCTCTATCTTTAATGCTTCTTGACAGTTTTTATGGCACTCTTTTCTTCCAAGTGGCCTATCTAGCCCAAGGTCTTCCACAGTGTTATAATAGTTATAATACCTCCCCCAATAAATAGTGTAATTCCATCCATACCCAATTCTGTTAAACACTCATGTAAGTTACTAATGCCTTTATTTTTGTCAGTGTTTGACTCATAAACATTTCTAACTACTATCAGCATTCCCCAGCTTTACATTTCATCAATAAACACTTGCCCCATTACTTCTGATTTCTACAATTTCCTTCTGCAGTACTGTCTTGCCCCCATGATAACCACAACCATCTTCTCTTACCTTTTACAGTCCATCCTGAGTAGTTTGTAATCACTGTGTTTAACTTATTTGCCTCTCTCATCTGCCGTGTTATGTCTAGTAACATAACACTGCAGACGAGAGAGGTAGTGTTATGTCCCATAACATTAACACCTTTTCCCTTCCCTTTCAGCCTCACCACCACCATTTTTACTCTCTTTAAGTGATTCAACTCCCCCAAGTAATTCAACAGACATTAAAAACTTCCTTCTTCCACCCCACCCACTTTCCTGACTAGCAGCCCTCCATGCTAACTAAGCCAAGATGGCCATTGAGACTTCCTGTGGACCACAATACCTGCTGCTAGGCAGTCAGCCTCTCAAGATGTTTATTATTCACACAAAACCAAAAACCAAGAGTATTAATACTCGTACCTTCCTCGTTCTATTTCTTTGCTCCATAGTCCACCAGAGCCTAACCACATTCCATCAGCTGTTACTGCAAAGTCTCTATTAGCTATTTATATGACATTCCTTCTTTGTGACCACCAAGACCCTGACATAAGGTCTAGTACATAACTCACCCACAACCCTTGTTTCTCCTAGGTATATCTCTCAACTATTCAGATTTTTGCAGAATGTTCACATTTTTGCCTTATATTTTTGTCTGTTCGTCATAAAATGTGTGGTTTTCTGGCAAATCACTGAGGATTAAAGTCACTAAATAATGACAGACATTTGATTTTCAGACTTAATATCCTACAGAAAATGTATGCTAACATGAAACTTGTTATTGGAGCAAATTTCAAAATTTATACAAGCAATATTTAAAATCTGTCCCTAGTTTTGACCTTTGTACCTGCATTATGTTTGCCTTTGTCGAGATTTCTTGCACTAGGAGGTTGAGAGGTAGGCTCCCAGGCCATAGGACAAAATAATTCACATACACAGAATGACCCAGATAAACATGCTGAAGATATTCCCTCTATGAATGATGTCCTATTTCCTCTGGATCCTGAGCACATAGTAGAGAAAATCAACCATTTCCCTCTCTAAGAGATTATACACCTGAGTTCACCTCCATACTTTTCCCCAACATGTCTGATATATCACTGTAAAGATCAGGCACATTTACTTCACACACATTCCTTCAGCAAATTCAAGTACAGCATTTATTTAACCCTTCAAGCGTGGTACCTTCTCAGAGAAGCCATCCCTTATGCACCCTTGAATATACCTTCTCTTCTAGTCTTCATGAGGATTAATGTGTATCTTTCTGCAAATTCATTACAAATCTGTGCATGGTAACAAGCATTGTAATAATTAGAATTATTTTAAGGACAAGCAGACAATGATCAAAAAGACAGCAAGTTGTGTACATAAAATTAAAGCCTGATACCCAAAACATAAAGCTCACCTTCAACCTAATTAGCACAGATAATAAGCAAGCAATATGAAAAAAAAAACTCATTCATTCTGCAGATGTAGGGGGTTCCTATAATGGAACATATATCATTACATTTTGCATGTCAGACTCTGAAGAAGCGTCCAGAGTAGACGTGAAAGTGCTAACAACCCATGGAATAAAGTTCTTTTGCTGTTCAAGTATAAAAATTTTTTATTGATTTTTGCTTTTTTGGTTGATGGTTGGCTTCGATAGTCGTGGAGTACCTGCACCTTGATATTGACATTTTTTTGTTTGGGGACATAGCAGGTACCTTACCCTGAGAGATCTCTGTTTATTTATTACATTTTGCATATCACAGTATTTAATGTGACATATACATACAGAGTAATCAGTAGCATTGTAAGATGCCCACAGCACATCTTCAGACAGAGAAAGCTGTTTAATTAAGAAAAAAAGGTCACAATAAACTGGGTCATATTACTAAAACATAAATTAGTTAACATCTCACATATCCTACAACTATACTGCAAGCTTTTAAACAAATATGGAGCAGTCATCAAACTTAACTTGCCTCTTTGAGAACTTGCTACTAATTATTCGAAATTCCAGGCTAAAGAATCTATCTGGTACCCGGGTAGGGCCCAGAATAATTTATTTTGAGTGTATATAGTGATTTTTTTTTAACATAACAAAATTGGGACTGCTGTGTGCATGTACTGAGAGACATTTTCTGAATTCCCTTTTGGAATTAATAGTACTTTTCAGCGAATCTTCTAGTTTATTGGTAAAGCTATCAAGAAAACAAAAAAATCATTACTTTCATGAGTAAGAGCAGTACCCATGAAACATATACAGTGTAAAGTACTGAGAAATATATTGTCTGAGTAACTTATTCCCTGGGATTCAGAAAGGACTACCACCAGTGGTAAGCCCTGACGTGAATATTTTATTGATGGTGGTAGCCACTTCCAATTCATAGACAGCCCTTCTGCAGAGCTGCTATGCAGTTAGTAGAATTAGCATGGTGGGTTGTTCCCACTGCTTAACACAGATGTCAATGAGTGACACTTTCCGCAGAAGTGGCAGATGCTGTTTTCTAGAAGTGCCCGTGGTAAGTGATTTATGCTAAAAGATTCACAGAACTGCTCAAATGAGTTGATCAAATCTGCCAGCCATGTTAATTAACTTGGTCAAATGTTCATGTTCACCCATTGCTTTCAATGGGAGAGATAGTGAAAGAAGTAAGTGTTGGGGAATTTAGTTGAGAGATAGCGGTGGAGGTTGTTTTTGCATGTGTGTATATTTATGTATGTATGTGTGTGTGCTTGTTTGTAGGGTTATGAGTGGTGCCAGGTGAGTGTGTGTGTTTGTATATGTATATGGATGAATGGGTGAGGGTGTGTGCTTGTGCGTGTTTGTGTGTGTGTGTGTGTGTGTGTGTGTGAAGGTGGCTTCCATACCTCTCAACTCCCCCTACATTAGTAAGCACTGTCTGTAATACGGGGGGCACTAGACACATGGGACACTTATTAAATATTACTTTAATTCACTTAAAAAGGTAATAGAACAACAGATTTTGCAGCAAGGAGCTGCAATTGAAGGATTAGAAGTATGAAACTCTGATGTCTGGCATTATTGACCAACTGCATAATTTCATCCATATCAGGGACACAATGAGTATAAGGGGCAAAATCATATAAGTTCTGTTAAATCAGGAGCAGCTGAGAGGTATGAGGAAGAGTCCCTCTGTGTGGGGGTGGGAAGTGTGCATGGGTGGGTGCCAATGGGTCACCAGCTTTGATTTCTACACCAAAATGTTTCTTAGTGCTTGCAGTTATCACCCAGTAATTCAGAATAATGCAAATTAACTAGTAATGAGGCATTTCCTCAATGTGGCTAATGTGTCTGAATCACTGTTTTTCACGATCATTCTAAAAGATTCCTTTTACTACAGCATTTACTGTGTGTGGCTGGGTTCTTTCTGAATCCTAGCCATAGTCTTGGTTGTGTAAAATGTAAACCGTTACATGATGATATATCTACTTTTGATGTTAACCATGGGAAATGTTGCAGCCGCAGTAGTGATAACAGTGCTGAATTGTTAACCTGTTTACAAGACATCTATGAACAAGATATTTGTCTGTGCAACAGGGTCAGCCTCTTGCATTCCTTCACAAAAGTACTATAGAACTATCTGCAAAGAATGTAATAACCAGTAACAAAATAAAAAGAAAGAAAAGGTGGTGGCCTGTGCAAGGAAGCTGCTTTATTGTGTAAAAAATAAATGCTTTTATTCTACATGTATCAGGAACTTCATCAGAATGCATACAACACATCTTTCATTTAAATTGAATTTGCAAAAAGTTCAAAGTTCATAATACCACCAAGACATTAAAAAAATGACAACCATTTAATGTTCACAAAGATCAGTAAATAATGAATTTTATTAAATAAATCAAAATACGTATTCATAATAATAAAATGGTCATGAAATAAAAATATACAGTTAAAATAAAAACATGAATTAAAAAAATGACCATAATTAAATTTAGACTGGTTAAACTCATAATCAGAAAAAAATACTTCAGGCAAATGCTGTTTAACAATTAAAAAGCTTACAAAATATAATGGGTCTGGCCTACTAAGGTTTGGTCTAATTGACCATAATGCATAATGTTTTTGACATAAATAAGTGCTGAATGATAAGTATTATAATAAGCAGAAAATGAAATGAATTATAAAGAGAAGGTATTAAGTGTACATTCATAATAAAGCCACTGTCAAGATTAACAAATTGTTTATGGAAATGTTATCATTGATCTCTGGAGGATTGGAAGCCTTCAAAAGGATCTGCCAAAAAGCTCTCTGCATTCCAGATGAGCTTCTCAGTTGCCACCTCTTGTATGTAGCGTGAAGCTCTTTCCAAAATAAAAAAAAAAAAAACTTCACTGATTTGTGAATCTTTGGGATCCTAAAAATGGATTGACCTAAAGGTTTTGATACTTGTAAATAATACAAAATTGGGAGTGGAAGGTAGTATTCCAGTATTAAATCATCTGATAACAAAATAATCCTCCTGTATGCATTATGCATTTCTTTTGCAGAAGCAGTTGTGAAATAATCACCATAATTGAGATAATCCAACATTTTTGTGAATAAATAAATCTGTCCATAATAACAGCATTCCACCTTTATCAGGCTTCATGATACATATGCTCCTATCAGAACTTAATTTATTCATTAAGTCCCTTTTCTGTTTAGATAAGATCGGATAATTTATTCATTAGGTCCCTTTCCTGTTTAGATAAGTTCTGATTATATTTATGCTTGTTCAAAATGAATTGCCTGATATCTTGTTCACTTTTTTAAATAATAGAATAGAAGATGCTAATGGTGGGTTGACTGTACCCCTCCTCAAGGGTACTCCATTAATTTGCTTGTTGGGTCCCTCACTGTGGAAAGATAACTTCAGGTTAAATTTTCTAGTGTACAATTTTAAACCTAAAATTGTATCCAGTAAAGGTAGTTTCATAGAGGGAACAAAATTGTGTGTGAGTAAACATTCTGAAAAGGAGTATTGTGTTTCATGTCAAATAATAACCTGTCATGGAGCAGTTCAAACAGATAATGTGGTTAACTCTTTTTTTGTTGTTTCAGTTTGAGACAGTTATACTGGACTTTTAAGCAAACACAGGCGCTCTTCTTCATATGATTAGTGATGAAATAGTGATAAAGTGATAAAGATGTAGAGGTCTGCAAACCTTTTATTCATTTTGATAAGGCACAGACAAGCATTATAATAGGCATATAATGGATAACTGTCAGGTTTTAGTGGAGATAAACAATAAAACAGCTACAGAAGAAACTGAAAATACTAATTTAGATAAATTTAAAAAGTATGGCACAAACAGATGTTATAATGAAACTGGGGACAGAGACACAGAGAAGGAACAGTTAGAAAAATGAGGAAAAAGCACAGAAGTGCTGTGGGTGGCGCTCCTTTAAGAAATGAAACCTCAGTGTATTCAAAGGGGGGGAAGCTTACCTGATGGACAGGTGTTTGACTGTAATATTACTGGATTGAGAATGGATCCAAGCAACAGCATATGTATTGCCAAATAACTAGTTAAACCTAGTAGCAGAGTACTAGCTATAGGTATTGACACCTGACTGGAATTAAAAATGTATTGCCAAGACTTAAAGGAGAACCGCAACCAAAAACTGAAAGAAAAAAAACTGATTTTTAGCAAATCTTGATGTTTTCTGCATTACTAATATGCATCTGTATAAAAGTAAATGTTTGCTATTATTTTTTAATTTATTGTACCCCAAAATAATCCTTTAGGAGGCTGCCATGGCTAGCATGATTTTGTTTTACAGTCAATGTCTTCACCTTCCTGATGCCATGTTAGAAGAAGGGAAAGAAATCCTTATGATGAGGGGATCATTTACCATAGTTTTCTCTCTCATCAGTTTACGACATTGCTGTGACTGCCATCTTTTCACCGCCAGCATCAAGCTGTAATTTTAATGACTTTACTTTCTTTGATTTTCATTAGTGGCCATCTCTATTATAGCATTTTAAGGAATGTTGCAATAGCAGGCTTTAAAATGTCCCTCAGTTAATCAGGAGCAGCCTTAGGTCAACTGGTGCCCTAGGCAAAAGGGCTCCACAGTGCCCCCCCCCCACCATACCACCCAGTGCCCCCATCCTGGTTTACCTACATTAAATAAATACTGAAAAAGCACCCCTGCTAGAGCGGCGCCCTAGGCGACTGCCTAGTTGGCCTATGCCTAAGGCCGGCCATGCAGTTAATTGTTCTTTTCAAAGTAACAACTGTAGTTCAGTGTTCAAGCATGAGAAATCTGACCCCTGTGATTAATAGGTTTTACTTGGGTTGAGATGGTTTGTTTTGCATTCAGTTTTAAATATTGTAGCTAGAATTAAAGTCTTTGATGTTACTCTTTCCCCAACTCACTGACTTGTCTCAACAAAACAATGTATACAATGCAAAAAAAAATGCTATAACAAAACACCAGAAGGAATATGCACTTTTACACAAATTACAGTGTAGAAAAAAAGCAAAATCAAATACTGACAGAAAATAAAAAGAGTTAGATGAACATATTTTCTTTTTGTGGCATGAGAGTTTGATTAATGAGAAAGACATTTGTATCTAAAAACTTAGCTTGAAAGCCCTGCCTTTGTTTAGACTGCAGGTTACACTATTTATCTGAAGTGTGAAGCTGGCAGTCTGTAATCAATAAGGAACATTTAAATGTCATTCTTTAAGAGGCATTGTTTTCTTAGTGTCTTTGTAGTTGGATAAATGACCTAACTTAAAATTGCTCTGCCACTCAGTAGCCTTTGTGGTATAACAGATGAAACAAATGCAGGCAAGAAAGGCAAACATAATTATTAAATGATGATGTCCTTCCATCATGGCTGGCCTTATGCATAGGCCAACTAGGTGCCTGCCTAGGGCGCCACTCTTGCAGGGGCACTTTTTTCAATATTTGTTTATTTTTTGTAGTAAAGAAGTGGTTTCTTTAAAATATGTTGAATGAATACAGAAAAAAAAACTGAAGGGTAGGACAAACTGTGAGAAAAAGGAAGAAAAAAGTAAATCTGGATGGTGTAGGTAGACCAGGATGGGGGCACCGGGTGGTGGTGGGAGGGCACTGTGGAGCAATTTTGCCTAGGGCACTAGTTAACCTAAGGCTGGTCCTGCTTTCCATATCACTGTTGCAGTATTCTTTACATAAGGGAGCTCCTGCAAAGGGTAGCCCCAGAGTCCATCTGCCATAGGAATTTATAGACATCGCACATCACATGTATGCATCCCATGCAAGGTGTAGGGCATAAAGGTGACATACAGATGTACATACCTCAGACCTTCTTTGCCACCAGTCCAAACCCCATCATTGATCATCAGTCTGAATGCTCCTTCTTCTGTGCTGGCTACCAAGCCATGTTTCAGATAAGTGCCCTTTGGGGTTTTTCTTATCTCCTATTTTTTTTTTTTTTTGGTGTGTTTATGTGACATACAGAAAGGGAAAATGTGTATGTGGAAGGCAGATCACCATAATGATCATCACAAGCAGTATCTCTTCTGTTTGGGTGCTTCTCATGACCATATACCGTGTTTCATCTGACGAGCGTTTGTCCCTAAGACCCTATGTTATCATCTCCTCCTTGTTAATTTACCTTGAGAACCAATATCTAAAATTGTTGGGACAAGGTGCTATGGCAGAATCTTCCCATCCTGAAGGTCAGCTGCCTGCCAAGAAAAAGGCCAAAAAAATTAGATCTGATTCTGCTGCTGTCCTGCCTCTCCCAGATGTCTCTCTTGAGGCTGGTGAATGCACAGAGGATGATCCAGTTTTTGTTTTGGATTCCTCTGGTGTGATCCTGTCAGAGACCAGTAAGGATCTAACTTCCTGCACATCCTTGGAAGCTTTATAAACATCTTCTCTGGACATTGAGGGTGAACCTTGGCTGATCATATCTGAGAGATTGTGGGGAATACCACAAATCCAAGTTTGGGAGGAGATTCTTACTATGTTAGTTGAGCATTGACAAGGTTCTGAACCTTCTAGGGTTTTTCGAGCAGACATCCCTCAAAAGAAAAAAACAAAAATCTAAACATATTTCCCCTGCTTTTAAAGATCCCCAACATGAATGGCATGATTTTATTCATGGGTTGTTTAATGCCTTAATGGCCTTAAAGCCTCCTCAGGTAGTCTCTGTGCCTGCTCCTCCCTGGTCATCTACTCCTTTTAAGAGGCCCGGAGAACAGAAGTCCTCTGAAGAGGATTTGGATTCTGGGGAAGAGTCTTTGGCATATTCTTCTCAAATCCCTTCACCTTTGGATTATGGATCTGAGGAGAAATATTTTATTAGTCCAGATTCTCCATCAGAAGAACTCTCCTTTGGTGACACTATTTCTCTTATGGTGGAATATTTAAAATGGGGCTGTTCTCAGGTTTCTGATATTCAAAAGAGGTATTACGAACTCCTCCAGATAGAGTCTCTCAAACCCTCTGCAGTTCCTCCAGTCTTGGTTGAACTCAGATACTTTTTCTGCAGCGTCTGTTTCTCCTAATTCTCAGTCTTTAGCTCCCAAGAAACCTGACAGATTTTACAAGTGCCGGATGATTGTAAATTTTTGTACAAATATCCATTTGCTGATACTTCTGTGGTGTCTGTCTCTTCTGACAAACCTAAACTTTTGCCATCTACTAAACTACTTTCTTCAGATAAAGAAGTAGAGCCATCAAACGGCTGGATAAAAGGATCTGTACTACTGCCACCCTAGCTTTTAGGGCTATTAATTACCAGACTCATATGACCAGGTATATTTTAGTCCTTCTTTCTCAGGCTTCTCAGGCAATTTCTAACCTCCCTGATTCAGAAGGGAAGTTCTAGGCCCTTTCTTTACTGTGTTCTACCTGTCAAGTGGCTCGTCATGCTATTAAATGTAATTAAGATGCAACTGATGCTTCCTCTAGGGGTGCAGCATTTGGTTCTGTTTTGAGATGTTACTCTTAACTTCGTCTACAGCCTTTACCTGATGACATTAAGGCTAAATAGTTGGATGCCCCTCCTGATAATAAGAACCTTTTTGGCTCTGCTGCTGCTGCTGAGCTTTTTAAGTCCCTCCAGGATAAAGGGAAGGCCTTGCAGGATTTGAAAAATACTTTTGTCTCTCATCTCTTAATTTCAAAGGAATTATCCATCCAAATCTTCTTTTATTCACAGACAACCTCACCCTCCTCCTAAAAGTAAAAATGGTTTTAGGGGTGTACCCCCTGCTAAGTCTACTGAGACACCTACTTCTCAGAAGCCTCCTTTTCAAGACAAACTAGGTTCTATCTGACAGTTTGCTTCCCCTTTCTCTAGGCCAGGTTCCTGTATCCCTTAATTTTCCCTGTCCCTTCCCAATTGGTTAAGGGTCACTCAAGACTGTTGGGTTTTGTCCATCACCTACCACGGATAGTTCATGGTGTGGAAATCTCTTCCTCCTTTTCTGGGCATCCGTCAGCCTCCTCAGGAACAGCTTCCTTTCTTTCCAGAACTGCTTTCAGGGCCTTCTAGCTCACGGCACCACTCAAGTTGTACCCCCTTGCCCAGGAAGGGAAAGGGTTTTATTCCAGGTTGTTCCTGGTTCCCAGGAAGGAAGGTACCTGGAGACCCATTCTTGACTTTTCTCAGCTCAGCACCTTTCTAAAGGTCCCTTCCTTTCAGATGTTGTCCCTTCAAACCCTATACCCTCTTTTTCTTCCTCAGGCCTTCTTGATATCCATGGACCTCAAGGATGCCTCCCTTCACATCCCCATTCATCCCCTTTTCAAGAAATTTTTACTTTTCTCTGTTTCCTCCTTGCATTTTCAGTTCTCTTTTTTGCCCTTTGGCCTTTCTACTGCCCCAAGGATATTCACCAAATGCCTTGCTCCTGTCATTGCCTTCTGCAGGATGAGAGGGGTTCAGATCTTTCCTTTTCTAGATAACCTGCTCAGTCAGGCTTTGCCCCCTGAAGTCCTATGTCAGCACTTCCAGTTTTCTGTTTGTTAAAAGGCCTGCTGTTTACAATAAACTTTCAGGAAATTAGTCCTGGTTCCTTCTCAGGATCATGTTTTTCTCAGTTGCAGGATCCAGACCACTCCCATGCTGGCTTCCCTGCCTCCACCCAAGGCCCTCTCTCTGATCACCTTTTTTCAATCTCTTCTTCCTCTGGCTTTAGTGACAGCCAGGGATTTTCTCAGGGTTCTAAGACTCATGACTTCCACCATTCCTGTGCTGCCTCTAGCCAGGCTCCATATGAGAAAATTAAACTGGTTCCTCAAGTCAGTGTGACTTCAGCACTTTCATCCACTGGATTTCCTAGTTCCCTTCCTTCCATGTCTAAATCTCAAGCTTCAATGGTGGATTCATCAGCTTTCCCTCAACCCAGGACTTACTTTCCAACATCCAATCCCATCTCAGGAACTTTTTTCAGATGCATTCGACAAGGGGTGATGGCCCTCCTTTAGTTTCCTCAAGGTCCAGGGTCTCTGGCCTCCCCAATCAGAGGTCAGATCACATCAACATCAAGGAGATGAGAGCTGTCCTTTTAGCCCTTCAGGCTTTTCATTTCCTCTTTCTTCCAGGTCTCTCAAAATGTTCACAGACAATACCACATTGATGTGGTATATCAACAAATGGGGGGGGGGGGTGGGCATGGTGCTACCTTCTTTGCAGACTTGCTCTTCAGGTCTGGGATCTAACTGTCCAGTATCAAGTGATACTTTAGGCCATCTACATTTCTTCAGAGGAAAATGTAGTAGCAAACTCTTTGAGCAGGTCCAACAGACAGGCTCATGAATGGATGCTTCACAGAGATGTCTTTCTAGACATTGTTCATCAGTGGAGTATTCCACAGGTAGATCTTTTTGCCTCCCCTCTGAACAGACAACTTCCTCTTTTTTGTGCTAGAGTCCCAAGCCCTCTGGCTTGGAAGGTGGATACCCTATCCTTTGCTTGGAAGGGGATGTTTCTCTACACATTCCCTCCCCTTCCCCTGATTCTGAGAATCTTGCTCAAGATCAAGCAATTCTACCCCAAAATCTTGTTGGTCACTCCATTTTGGCCCAGACAACAATGGTTCCCCCTTCTTCACTTAGCCAGAGGCAATCATCAAGTTGCCTCATTGGGTGGACCTTCTCACACAAGACAAGAGGTCTCTTTTCCATCCTCACTTATCCATTTTCAGCTGACACTGTGGACAATAGGGTCTTGATTCCTTTTAGGCACCTCTTTTCTGAGGATGTGTCTAGGGTTCTGCAGGAGGCCAGGAAACCATATTTGTCCAAATGGAAGAGATTTTCTGTCTAATGCTTTTCTCATAACCAGGATACCTTTTCAGTGGGGATCTCTCTGGTTCTCTAATATTTGTGTTAATTGTTCCATGCTGGGTTGGCATATTCTTCAGTTAAAACTGACTTCTGAGCTATTTCTTCTTGTCTGCCCTTGACTCGTCCTATAGCCTCTAGGTTTGAGGTCAAACAATTTCTGAAAGGCGTCCTTCATATCTGGCCTCCCAGGAAGCCTAATCCACCTTCCTGAGACCTCAGTTTTGTGCTTGAAAAATTGACTAAGGCTCCTTTTGGAAGACTGTTCTTCTTTTGGCCCTTTTCAGCTAAGAGGGTATCTGAGCTTCAAGCTGTTATGACTGTTCCTCCCTTTAGTTTTTCATAGAGACAGGGTGGCTCTTCGTACTAATTCTTTTATGCCGAAAGTGGTTAATGAGTTTTCTGTTAATCAGTTCTTTTTTCCTTTTCCCAGTTTGCTAGTGAGAAGGTTCTTTATACCTTGGATTTACATAGACAGCTCAGATATTATTTGGATATGACTAAGGCCATTCGCAAATCTGAGCAACTTTTTTGTTTCCTTTCATCTCAGGTCTTTGGGTTTAGCAGTTACTAACCAAACTATACCCTCCTGGGTCTCTAAGGCCATTTCTTTTTGTTATTCCTTTATTGGTAAATGCCTTTCTACCTCTGTAAAGGCTCATTCTGCTACAGCTGTTGCTTGCTCTGGTGCCTTTTTCAAAGGACTGAATACCAAGTCCATCCTTGAGGCTGCTACTTGGACTTCTATCCATACTTTCACTAAACATTATAAATTGTATGATGTTTCCAGAGCAAGAGCTGGCTTTGCCAGAACTATCCTGCATGGGTTTATAGATGGCTCTTCTTTGCCTTCCTCCTCCCAAGTTTTCTCTTGAGCTTTTTTACTTTCCCTTATATAAAGAATACTGCAAAAGTGATACGGAAGGACATAGTACAGTTGTGTAAAATCATACCATAACAGTAGATGCCCTTCACTGTTGCAGTATTCACTCCCTCCCTCCTCCCCTTCTTCTGTGCCCTATTCCTTCTGCCTTCCTGGCCAGGAATTATTTTCTTTTTTCTCCTTCTGGATACACATATTCCTCCTAGATCCTAGGGACAATTGTTCCTCCCGGACGTTTCAATTCTGAGGTATGTATGTCCATTTGTCACTTTT
The DNA here is from genome assembly GCF_019279795.1 of Protopterus annectens. Classification (NCBI taxonomy): domain Eukaryota; kingdom Metazoa; phylum Chordata; order Ceratodontiformes; family Protopteridae; genus Protopterus; species Protopterus annectens. The sequence continues at coordinate 614,419,760 of NC_056748.1, forward strand.
CTGCTTTGCACGGGGACCATACATGTGACATTTGATGTCTATAAATTCCTAAGGCTTTGGAATATTGGCTGGACATTGGGGCTACCCTTGGCAGGAGATCCCCTATGTATCTACTGTTATGGTAAGAGTTTACACAACTGTACTTTTTTCTGTATATGAAATGGTTAGTGTTGGATTGCAGGGAAGGAAAATAACTTTCTAGAAAGAAAACCTGACTTTTTGGTGGAGTTTTCCTTTAATCAGGATATGGTAACTTTGTCATCTCTCCTAGGCAGGGTGATCTTGAGCAAGCATGGCTTCTTTCAGTTGTCTCTCTGTTTGTGCCTCACTAGAACAAATGTGGTGAAATCAAAGCGTTTAACTGCAAATAATCAACGTATTTGTGCAGAAAGAAGTCATGCTTGCTCAAAGGCACTCTGCCAGGGAGTTTGACAGGACAGTAGACAGAGTAATACAGCTACCATGAAAATAGCTGCTCCTCTGTGACAGAGTTCTATTGGTGACAACATATCATTCAGAACTTAAAAAAAATAAAAAAGATTGTAAAGAACCTCCAACCAATATGAAGATGACAAGGTGATAAACAATTTTCAGTCACTTCCAGTGCTATCAGTCAAACAACCGACAACTCTAAAGAATCTTTTTGTGAGGAGCATGCTTAGACCAAACAAGAACATAGTCCAAAATTACGCAACACATTACAACCATCCAAGTTGCAAATCATGTCAGGTGAGCTATGCAGTTTCCAACTTAATTTCGCAAAAAATAATTTCCAGAGTACAGAGTTCATTTACTTCTAAACATGTGGCTTATCTAATCAAATGCAGGAAATTGTTGACAGACAGATTATTTAGGAGAGACAAGCAGCCACAAAGAACTAGGATAAATGCCCATAGACACACAGTTACAAGCAAAATGACTGACAAGCTAGTGGCAATGTACTTTTCCTATTCTGATAATGTAATATCAGATATGCAGTTATGGTTCTTCAAGGACATTTCTCTTCCTCTTTAATACTCTCACTAGCATCCTCCATACATCCACACAACAGGCCTCCCTAATACAATGTGACGATGACTCCACAGTCATATGCACATTTGACAACCTAGGATATCTCCAAAAAACTACTCAGGAAGCTTTAACAGCCACTTAAACATGACTTTGTAACTCAAATCTAAATTTCACTCCTCCCCCCAAAACAACAAACAACTGCTTTCCCCCCAAAATCCCTCTCCCATGAAAAGAAATATTTTAAAATCCTCTCTCTTAATAATACAACAACTGAAGTAATTTCTCATAGTAAATTATTAAGTATGATAGTGGATGATAATCTTAAATTTGACCTGCATATACAAAATTGCTTAAAAATCACCATGAACTAGGGATGCTTTACAAAGGCAAAAATTTTCTCGCCAACAGAAATATGTACCTCCTCCTGTCACACCTTTATGGCCCTTTCATCCTTTTTAACCTCCAGGCATCAGAAAAATCAAAACTTGAACAATGCTGTTATAAAGTGGCTAAATTTGATGCACATAACCCTTTCAGAATCCTCCACTGTATAACACTAAAAAGCCTATAATTGGTTGTAACTGCCTCATCAAGTAATATATACACAGCTTCTTTCCACCTATAAAATTATCCAGCATTCATCTGCTTATCTGGCATTAAATACCGTTCTACACAACTAAGTTCCCAATTGGTCATTACAAACCAATGACCAAAACGTTCTGTCTGTCCACAAGCCTATCAAATCTGCTGGGTGTGGTCTGTACTCATACTATGTTGCTAAGGCCTGGAACTCCTTACCTATATTCCTCGGGTCAATAGTGTCCCTCCAGTCCTTTAAAACCATTCTGAAAGACTTCTTAGCCAAGAATTGTCTCTATTCTTGCTGAACCACAGGATGAACTATACCCCTAAATATGAGCAAGTACATAGTCACACCTTACACCTCCTTACTCTCCTTTCTTCACTCACTTCCTTACTTCAATCAATTTTTCACCCCTGACTATTTAAATATGCTACTAGCTTGTTTATTATCTTATTTCACATTGCAGCTCCTGTTTGCATTATACTAACCTGCCTATAATTTCTCTATAAACTGACCAAAATTTCTCTAAATATTAATTCATTGCCATATGAGTTATATCTATAATTAACCAATGTTTTCACATTATTACTAATTTGGAACAATGTAGATTTTTTTTGCATTATTTTTGAAGACTGTAAAATTATTGTTCTTAAAAATGTTTTTGTAATACTTTGGAGCTTTTCTTCCAGAGCCTCCACTGAAATGGGCACTTCCCCATTTGGGTTTTCCTGATAATCAAGTATCAGTCAATCAGTAAATAAATAAATACATAAATACAGTACACATCTGAAAAGAAGAGGAATGGAGATTAAGCTAACTCACTTGTTTAGATAGTGAATAGATTGAACCTGAATATTGGTTTTATGAGGACATATAGCATATAAGAACTTTTTCCTCTGAGCAATTAATAACAGACACAATGTGTAGTATAGAACAGCAAATGCTTCTTTTTCTGATAATGCATGCTTTTATGATGAATTTGTCTTGAATCCAAACTGCTGTCTCAAAGTTAACATTAACTGTAAGATTACTAGAGTTTACATTTTATTATGTTTTTTATTCAAGACGAGGGTATTTATTTTCGCAGAAGGTAACATTCTAGTCAGAACACTAGTAACCACAAACTTAACTGTCACTAAGACCTTAATGTTCAGACAGTTTTAACGGTATAACATAACGCTGTCCAATGTTGCTGCTCTTTAGTGGTATCTGTCAGAACCTCAGACTATAGGTCAACACATTTTTTTCTCTCTCTCTGTCTTTCAATTAGCTAAACTACAACCTTTGTAGTGTACTAACTGCACAAAATACCCCTAAATTCTAACCTTCTATCTTATTTTCTCTGTTCTGCTTGATTATCTTACAACACATCTCTTCACCTGTGAATTGGATATTATTGTAAATCCTGTTAATCAAAACGCCAATCTCACAAAGATTGCTTGTTTAGACAGATAAATTATAACTTCTAATTGTACTTATTTGCATTTACCTAATCTTCCTATACATCTCTTGTATTGTGATTTATTTTTTTCATTAAAAGCCTTCCCAGGTGTTATCTTCTCCGTTGAATGAACAATGACTCTAATGTAACATGCAAGACCATGATTTTTATAGCAGGTACAGTTCCAGATGTGATATCTCTCTCTCTCTCTCTCTTACACGCACAAACATATTCACAAATGCGCAGTGTATGTCTCTGAGGTGTAATGCCATAAGAAACCTTTAAGCTACAAGTCATTTTATTTATTTATTTTTGCCACATTGTCTTTTTTAGAAGACTGGAGATAAATTATCTACTTTCCTTCCTTAGCCACAAGTGGATATTTAAGCACTGTATGTTACATCAGTAAACTTAATAACTCCTAATGAAGGGCTCTTGACAACCCAAAAGTTCAAATAATTGTGAAACGTATTTCATTTTTAAAGGAATATCGACCACTTTGAATCAGAAGAATCTACTTTTCCTGTCTTAATTATTTAACTGATATGGAGATGTAGTAGCTCTGATGGCAGCAGAGCTGGTGTTAATATTTGTTTGGGGGGGCAGCAAGTTTCAGTTCTAGGGAGCCCCACAGGGATTGTGCTACCACAATCCCTTCTACAACTATCCCATCCTCACTACCTTCTCCATCACTATCTTCCCTTTCCCTCCCACCTCATTTGATTCCCTGTTTCACTTTCTTAATTCATATGTTTCCTTACTTTAGGAAACTCATACACAGGTGTATTTTGTTGTCAAATAATGCACTCATAAACTAACATTTAGTTGGAAAAAACTCAATGCAGACAAACCAAATAACAAAAAATGAAGAAGAAGACTACAGAGGAGAAAACCACAACCTACTAATTTTATTTGTTATGTGTGTTAAGCACTTTCGTCCGTTAGTGTAATGGACTTCATCAGAACTTACATTAATGGACGAAAGCCCTTAATGCATATAACAAATAAAATGAGTAGATTATGTTTTTCTGCTCTGTACTCCTTCTTCATTTTTGTAACATGTAGTTGTATTCTTATTACAGACTTCTGTGTCACACCTGGGTAGCAAGCTACACAGACTGTACAGTCATTCTAGTGGCATTCATACACACCTGATCATTCTCATGGTCTTAAAACGCTATCCTTGTCATTATCTGTTACAGTATTCAGCTTCTTATTCTGACTGACCAGCTCATCACAGCCAGTAACATTTATGGAGTTATTCATGTACAAGGTAAGGATGGATTAATCAGCCAGTACATAGTATTCTTCTCCATATATGTCTCCAGTAAACATGAACAAACAAAATTACTATCGCACCATAGAAACATATTGATATGTTTTACTTACAGTGCCGTAACAGAAATGTTAGCAAATATTTTAGCCAAAAAAAGTTTCAGCAAACTAGCACAATGTGCATTACTTACCCCTCACAAATATATACTCTGTGGTCAAAATACAATAATAGAAGCTAGCACACTTAGTTTAATGTGGAATGAAACAGTCAAAAAATCATGACATATCAAACTTCTCTACTTCTTTTAGTAAAAAGTTCTTGTTTTCTTATTTGTACAGACAAAATAAAGCAGTAATATGTTTAAAGCTACAAGTAATCAACTGACTACATACATCATGTCTCTGAGATGGATAGCTATAAAACATTGTTTCACATTAATGAGTTCTATTTATTTATTTATTTAACATTTGTTTTAAATGGATAGCAGGCTCAGTTTTACAGTTTTGGAAACCCCTACAGACTTAACAAAGTCATGGGGAAGTAAAGCAATAAAGAAGTCAGACGCCACTCCCTGAGAAATGACAAATTTGGGGACCAGAACTAACAAAATCAGTCTGAAATCCCAGCAGATAATTGAGAGGGGGATTTCAACAGGATTAAGAGAAATGGGGAGTCTATAAGGATTAACAAAAGTCAGACCCTTGACTGATTTAACTGAAATTAGAGGACTCATTAACATAGCCAGAGGTGTCCAGGCAAAATTGGTTTTATTGACCCACTGAAGTAAAAAAAAAAAGAAGTCAGATGGCCTTAGCAAGCTTAATAGAATCAGGAGGCCTCAGAAGACTTAGCAGTAAGTAGGGCCTTAAGCAGAATTAATAAAGTCAAGGGATCATAAATGACATTAAGTCAATTAAGCTCCAGTCATAATTAACAGACAAAGCTACCACATACCAATTATTTCCATTTTATCTAGAAATCTGAAAGCCGATGAAGGAACTGAGGAAAATGACTGTACAATCCGAATATCAAGGTTTTCAGCATCAGCACCTCAAGACATCAAGTTTTGTTCAAACATCTCTTCAGTGCCATGGGATTTCGTCTGAGTGAGATGTGAAAAAATACCAAGACAGATATTTTACATTCCACAGTGATGAGCAGAGGTGTCCATTTCTATCATAAAGGGTCATGATACAGTGGGTATGAAAAAGGGTGGAGCAAAAATCATTGCTTTTGTCAATTTTTTTCCTCTTCCAGTGGGGGCACACCTATTAAAAGTTTAAGGCGTGTATATTACTTTTAGTGTAGATGATACCCTTGACTAGGATTTAACAAAGTGAAGGGAGCCTCGACAGTGGTAAACCATTTAATGAAATCATGAAGCCTGCTACTTGACAAAATAGATATACTCATAATTAAGTCCATCACTACAACCATATTTGAATTTTAAAAGAGTAGAGCATCAGTCCTTGGGATTCTTCATCCTACCACAGTTTTTATTACCCACTTGACTGATTTGATAGACATGATTGCTCTACTAGCATTTGATAGTTTGACAAATGTAGCAACATATCAAGATAAGATAACTTATGCTTAGGGATCTCTTAGTACCAGAGAGCCCCAAGTGATCATGAGGTCTGCTGGTGCCTAAAACCGGCTATGTATTATAGGGGAAGGACTTACACACACTGCTAGGGCTCATTGACATTTGACTTGAATACGTTACTGGCTACACTACTGGCAGAACAGCTGAAGGAACAGCATTGGTGCATTATGTAGGTATCATATCTATGACTTTCCTCAGCTATGAAGTACAAACCCAGAGCTTTTCCAAGAAGTAAAGCTGAAACAATACAGCATTATAAGAGAATAAATAAAATAACCTGCTCTGCAGTATTTTATTTTATGTGAATCACCAGGGCATATGTGGTGATCAAGGATTTCAAGCTGGCTACTCACTCTGTAGTTGCTTACACTGTGGGGAAAAGAAAGGGTGAAGCCACAGTAACCTCTTTGCATCTACTTTATTGTCTTTATTTTCTGTAGTGTATAATTAGTTTACTGATCTAATTTTTTGTTCATATGATATCTCAGCAAAAAGGAGCTATATTCACAAGGTTGATTAATCTGTGGATACAGTGAACAAACATTTGCTGATGCTTCAGTATCACTGACATCACCCTTTTAGATTTTAATTGAAAAAAAAAAAACTGTTTTACCCAATATCCCACTTTAAGAAGTAACGCATTCCATTATCATAAGGTAGAGTAAAACATAAAGAGAGAGATATAAACAGTTTCTCTTTAGGACTCCCAATAGTTGTCTGTGAAAGCTTACAGAATCTGTAGCATGCTACATTGTGATTTGAGACATTGGTATTAGTTATTCCTTTAACATACAGAGGCGAGACTCTATAGTACATCACTTGGCTTCACAACATGATCAGTCTTCTACATAAAACATCCACCAGTAGAATGGTTGCATCAGCTGCAAAAATGTTAGGCATAATAAGAAATTAAAGTTATGCAGTAATCATATCTATGCGTGTGTGTTGTCCATTTTCATTCTTTCTCAACTGATGGGTCTCAGATCTGACTGCGGATCTGTCTCGGCCACATTTACTAGACTTTTGGATCCAACTCTCAAGCTCCTCCCTTTACCCATAATGCCTCAGTCACCCTAAAATACCTCATAATGAGTTTGCTGACTGATAGCCAATAGAAGGAGCTAACCTCCGGCTAAGATAAAAGGAAGGCTAATAGAAAAGACTGAGGCTCAAACCTGGAATAGTGATTCTACAACAACCATTACATCACTCCAACAGTTAAATGGAAGGGGGAATGAGGGTGGGAAGTTGAGGAAGAATGAAAATGGACAGCACAGATGTATAGTTATGGTGAGTACATAACTTTAATATCTGATGTTGTCCTTTTCATTCATTCCTCAACTAATGCGACAGAGCCCCCAGTTATGTGACCTTGGGTGGCCTTCATGGAAGGCTATTCCGCAGTACTGCAGAACCAAAAGCAGCCTTGCTTTTGGAAGTGACATCCAATTTGTAATGAGTAATAAAAGTATGCTGTTTAGACCCCTAGCATTGATTATTAACACCTTCAGATTTTCTTGGTTTTGATTTGCTATGATGGAAATACTTTCAGTTTGGCATTGTCTAAAAAAGGCACTATGGGGGAGGACAATGTTTTAGCTGATATTTGAAAACCTAGAGGGGAGAGGTGCAGATAATCCCTGGCAAAGCAGCGTGGTCTGTTTACCAACTCCATCCATGCTGACAAATATTGCAGCCTCTTAGAATGACACCAGAAACTAAGCCAATTATTAAAGTCAATCATCTTTTGTTTGTATTGTGGCATCATTCTTTGAGAAGGTAAAATGCTGCTCAATGCTAGGCTCATACCAGCCTGGATACACATTCCAAGAGCTCCATGATGTCTCTATTTATATGGTCTAGGGAGGTATGTCTCAGATCATTTACACCCACATGGACTATGACTGAGTCATACTGGTACTTGTGGTCCAATGACCTGAGTGCATGCATAATGTGGTGGATCTTGGCCGCTAATAAGCAACTGATTGTGACTTTCTCCTTACCCAGCCTGGTTAGAGGGATATTAATGTATTTCACAACAGACTCCCCAATGTCCAGAATGTTGGATTGTGTGGTTGCTAGCCTTATGGGCTTAGAATTATAGACTCCATGAGTTGTGGCTGTAAGTGCTGATATGAGGGTGTTTGTTATGTGTACTTCATCTAGGAGGTCTTTGGGGTTTAGGAAGGTTACATTTAAGTGCCTCAGTATATGTGGGTCTATATGTCTGCATTGAACTGTATGTGATGGGTGCAGCGTCTGTACAACTGGCAACCTTATTGACATTAGGAGTGCTTTAATGTTTGAGCTTTGCCTCCAGTGACATTGTGTAAATACATCTCTCACATACCATATCAGTTTGTTTGAGAATTAACTGGTTGTCAGTAAACATGAGGCAATTTCTACATTGCCCCAGGATATCCATATCCACCAAGCTGGTAACAGAGATAGTGGGAAGGTTCATATCCATGGGAACAGACCCTTTTTTATTCATTAGACAGTTGGAGTGAGAATATAAGGTACTGTCAGGAGTAGTCAGTTTGGAACTCTGGGGGCAGTGCTTGCCACTGCAAACTAGTTGTCATGTATGCAACTAGGTATTTGTGAAATATCAGTGGTGCATTTATAGGAAAAAAGTCACTCAGAGTATCTGTGTCTATACAGGCACTGCCAAACACTTGATGGGAAACTAATAAGTAGACCCTGATGATTTATGGATGAAATATTTAGTCAGATATTCTGAAGTTAAGAGGCAAATCAAGCAGTCTGAATGGAAAGATGATAAACTGGCAAGCAAAGGATAGTAGTACTGCTGGAATTGAATTCATCCTTGAGTCTTGGTGAGTACCTTCATGAGGTGGACCCTATTTTTCATAAAATCTCACCAGGATGACGCTGATATATAGACTGTATTTTATATAGGATATCATGGACAGAAGTAGGTTAAAAAAAAGAAAACTGGGTGCACAAGGCCCAGGATAAAAAAGCACCCAATTCTGTTAGGCGCATTGATGCCAGAAATGGAAAAAAATGACAGTGTAGAATCTTCAAGACATGGAAACATTCCTACAATGGGGCTAGGCCAGGCACAGTGGGAGGATGGCCCCCTGTTGTAGAAGGAAGTAGTAGTCCACAATATACACAAAAACTGATAAGCTGAAAAAGAGCCATAAAAATAAAGGAGTGGACTACTGAGAATAAGAAAGAAATGATGTATTGTTGCTATTATGCAAGAAGCCCAACATTTCCAGACATAAGCTATACAAAAAGGTTAAGAGAGAAATTAGAGGAAAGAAAGATACTTGCACAAGAAAAACTGTCAGATGCTTCTGTGATGGCTGTGCCCTGGCCCAGCAATCAAGGAGCCTCAATCCTCACCACTAACACCAGGGAGGCTGTCTCATAGAAGAGGAAAGGATAACAAATACATACAGTAAAGTACAATTTCCCTTAAGTGCACACAGATATCACAGTCAGTCTGGGGCTGGTTGCTCCCTTGCTCCCCAGGTCCACAATAAGACTCCCCACTGGTACAGCTAGAGGGTCCAGATCTCAGCCTAGCTGGCAAGCTAACCTCCAGTACCCTCTCTGTCCAACCAGTGCTTCATGTCCCTGCCCAGGTAGCTGACACAAACCCACTCTTTGAGATAATTATTTATACAACTTCAGAGACACTCCTGGGAAAGGCTGACACAGATTCTGCAGCTGTGCCCCTTTACCCAGACTATACAGTAGTAATTTCTGCCACCACCAGCTAACAATTATCAGCTACCCAAAGGCCCTTGAAAGGATGTCCAATTATTACTGTGCAATATTATTATCCAGTTGGTAATGTGACTATTCAGTCTAAGGCTTTTTAGAGTAGCTTATTACAATGAACTCTATAAATATGCAATGTACTCTAGAGTCTACTTTGTCTCTACACAAACTAACCACAGGTAAAGGTTTTAAAAATATTTAATAATAAATAATTAAAAACACAAGACAATACTACTACACCACAGAGATATCTAAGAGTTCAGAGATCACACAGAAACTTAAAATAATACAGTAGGGCAGGTTTGATGTCAAAGAAAAACACTTAATCTAACTTTCTAATCTTTAGCTATTCTTAAGAGAAAACACAGTGCTACAATCATACTTACAGACATAAAGAGCATAAGCAGTGCTGGGGTTGATTGTCCAAGACAAAAATGCTTGCAGTCTCTCTCTCGACAATAGTTTTTAAACTCACCAACAAACAGCTCTGCTAATGTCCTCCCAAATTACATCATTTTGACACAGGTTTTCCCAGTATGCACATTACTTCATTTTGACACTTAGTCTGGAGTTCTCAGGCCAACAAACTGCATTATTTATCAAGCTAACACCTGCTCAGGAAACTACAACAATAAAAGACATTTCAGATGTATACTCTAACAATTATTCCTTAAGTTAAGACAATAGAAAGAATGTGTTCAGCCAGCCTGCTTCAGCACCACTTTTTAGATAATTGTAACTTCAAAGAATATTTGAAATGCTTGGCTTGGTTTTCCTTACAGCAGATGGCAATGTTGCAACAATCTTGGAAGTTCACATTTTACAGTGTTTTCTTTCATTTAAAAACACAAGCCTGTATTTTACATTTATTTATACAAATAATAGAATTATGTATCAAATTCTGTTTGACTAGGCTGGCAACCTTCGCCCATCTTTCCCCAATCTTCACAGCTTCAAATAAAAAAAATTGTGTTAATTAATATAACAGATTTATATAAAATATTATACACACCAAGAAACCTTGGACCTTTTGGAAAAAGAAGAGACAGATGAACTGCCAAAATATAAAGAACAAAATCTAGAGATTTTTGAAAGGTATAAAAAAGAAACATGGACTTGGGAAAGAAAGAAAGATCTGATATGGTGCAATATTTATGCAAAGGAGAAAGCCAAATTAATCAGTACAAAAAAGCAGCCGCAAAGCAAAGATATTCGCAGAGAAATGCAAGCAAAGGCGTCCAGATATGAACATTTTCACAATACAAAAAATAAGATCACAAAGAAGGAATGTAGAACAGAAGATTTGTAAAGTAAAAGTAAAAATAATAGAAGCTGAAGTTATGGAATACCTGCGAAGTGAAGGATTTAGTACAGAAAGTCTAACACATGTTATATCGCAGCATGATGGAACAAGTTCCCCAAGTAAGGAGAAACAAGAGGAGCAGGAGACATCTGAAAAAGAAATATGGACATGGGAAAGAAAGAAAAAGAGATTTAATATGGTGTGATATTTATGCAAAGGAGAAAGCAAAACTAATCAATACAAAAAGATCAGCACCAAAGATATTTGAAGAGAAATACAGGCTAAGGGATCTGGATATGGAAAATTTTACAATACATAAAATAAAACAAAGAATAAAAGTAGAAAAAAGGATTGGTAATGGAGAAGTTAAAGAAACAGAAAATGAGGTTATGCATTACCTGTGAAGTGAAGGGTTTAGTGTAGAAAATCTAATTCTGATAACATCACAGCAGGCTAGAGCAATGGACCCCCAAATTAAGGATAAACCAGTGGAGCGGGAAATATCAGGTCTATAATGGAAGATCAAAACTCCAAAAGAGTGAATGCTCTTTAATCGAATGCTAATACTTGAAACCACACAATATCGAAGGTACGGAACAGAGACTTTTTCAAGGGAAAAAAATCGCTGGGCCATTGTCAGGACTTTGCTGTTTCCTCCACTGAGCGATTTCAAAATTGGTATATTTAACTAGAGGGTGTGGGGGGCAAAGCTCCCCACTTTATTCTGTGTTTGGATTTTTTTTTTGTAGCAGTGATTTTTTTTCCCTGGGAAAAAAAATCGCTGTTCCGTACGTTCAATATTGTGTGGTTTCGGGTATTTGAGTTTGATTAAAGAGCGTTCACTCTTTTGGAGTTTTGATCTTCTGATATAGATCCAAAATATCTAATCAGTTAACATATGGAGATACTTTGGACCATTCCATATGAAACCAGTACAAAAGTACAGCAAGGGAAGGAACAGGAAACTGTGGCAACTCTGATGCAGTTAATGTTGTGGAGTGATAGGCCATTGAGTTCCCATATGAAAGCATGATGGATGATACAAGATGAAATTAAAAATAATCTGGCACAGGAAGATGCTTTGGAGCTTTCTGTAGAATGCCCACAGGAAATGGAGAACAAAGAATGTGCCTTCAGTTTAGAAGAAAATTATCTAAGAGGAGAGTTTCTTGATTTAATACAGATGGACAGACATAGTAACATCACTGAAAGACATAGACTACAGAAAGTCAATAAAATCCAAAAGGTTAGAAGTTTGTTAAAACATATGAACACAGTAATTAGGACTGTTCATAGAGATTCATGCAATATAACAGAAGTAAATAGGATATATTACTGCACTGCCAAATTAATAACAGGTAGTCTTACCAGAAAAACACAGGGCTGTATGGGAAAGGAAGGGGAGAAATCAAATGCCATCATAGAAGTATTGCATAGAGAAAACTGTAAAGTAATTAAGTGTCACTGTTAGAAGAGTATAGAAGAGGGAACAGATTCTGAAAATACTCAGAAAGATAGACACGATAAAAGCAAAGCTTAGTATCAGAATAGATCAAGATCTGTTGTGTACTATTGCAAATAGTAAACTAAAAATATCAGCACAGGCAGAAAAACTTAGAATATATGCAGATAAATATAAAGGAAACGTACAAAATAAGTAATTTATTGATGACCCAAAAAAGTTTTATAGAGAATTGAGAAACAAGGCAAAAGGAATTGAAATACCACCAAATAAAGAAAAAATAGATACATTTTGAAGAAATATCTGTGAAGATCCTGTGGAACAAAACAAAGATGCTGAATGGGTAGAAAAGGTAAAAGAAAGAATAAAAAGTTCAAATGTACAGAATATGAAATGGGATGAAGTAATGGCCGGAGAGATTGAAACAAAGTTAAGAAAAGCTCCTAATTGGAAAACCCCAGGCCCAGATGCAGTACCTAACCTCTCACTAAAAGTATTACCCTCTTTACATGAAGATTTAGCCATGAGTAAAAACTATTTATATGTACACCCTGAACAGACACCAACCTGGTTAACAACAGGAAAAACAATACCCCTATTTAAGAGTGAACCTGCAAACTATCCTAAAACTATAGACCAATAACTTGCCTTCCAATGATGTATAAACTATATATTGGAATCAGTGCCAATAGAGTTTATAGTTATTTAAAAGAAAACTCAATCATAGGACTAGAACAAAAGGGTAACAAAAGAAAGTCATATGGAACAAAAGATAATTTGTTGTTAAATAAAGTCATAATGAAGAACTGTAAAAAAGGGGAAGATCTAAGTATGACATGGATAGACTACAAAAAAGCATTTGACAGTATTCCACATTCATGGATAAGAGTGCTTAAAAATGTATGAGATACACCCCACACTGATTGATTACATTACAGTGACCATGAAACAGTGGCAGACCACTTTGCAATTAAGCCATGATGAAGGACAAATTATTATTCCAGGGATAAAAATTCAAAGGGGGATATTCCAGGGTGACCCTTTGTCACCATTGCTCTTTTGCCTTGCCCTTAACAAATTAAGCTGACAATTTAAGAGATTAGGTCATGGCAACAGTTTGGCTCCCAGAAAACAGGGAACATGTAAAGACTTCTTATCTTCCTTTTGTGGATGATTTAAAACTATAGTTCATCAGGTGAGGAACTGAAAGCTCAACTGCAAGTGGTCAAATCTTTTCAGGTGATATAAGAATGTCATTTGGTCTTGATAAATTTGCAAAAGCAACCTTTAAAGCAGGAAAGCTGCAGCACCAATAAAACAACAGCCGTGGACAGTAATGTGATACAAATGAAGTTGAGTAAGAGAGAGTGTAAAAATATTTGGGAATTGATGAAGGATCAACAATAAAATATGAGCAAATGTAAAAAACAATAGTAAGGAATATTTTAGAAGACTAAAATTAATACTGCAAACAGAACTGACATCTAGGGAACAAAATCCCAGCTATAAATCAATTTGCTCTTCCTGTCCTAACTTACAGTTTTGGAGTGATTGACTGGCCCCAAAAGGTGTTGGATCAGTTGCACAGGAATTCAAGAAGGATGCTTCATGCTTATCAAATGATTTATAAAAATCAGTGTATAACAAGATTATATATTCCTCATTCTGAAAGAGGTATGGGCTTCCTTGAAAATGATTACATGTATAGATCTGCAATCTTAGGACTGCATATACATCTACAACCAAAAGGAATCGCTGCTCAAATGTTCACCAAACACCAAAACGTAGAACAGTTTGAAGAAGGCACAAATCCAAGATCCACACAAAAATACTTTAGTAAACCGACTCTTCAGTCCAACAAACATGAACAGTTAGTAAAATGACAGTGCAGTCCACTAACGCAATTACAGCAACACTGCGTTTTCGCTTAAACAACTTCTTCAGATGGAGACAAATGCATACCTACACAAAACACTCTATTTATATACTCATTAAAATAATTAAACAATTAAATCAATAAAAGGGTGAGCTAGAAGCATCTACATTTAAAGAGCTAGTGCTCATAATACAATCAAATATAATATGTAGTATAATATACTACCTTAATTTTAAAATGTAACATAATTTTAAAATACATAATTTTGAAGTACATTTAAAATACATTTAAAATACATTTAAAGTAAAACAGTAAGAAAAATTTACATAGAAAGAAAAGAAAAGATAAAAAAATTTAAAAAATTTTAAAAATTAAAAAAAGTTATAGCTTAGCTGATCTCAGCTTAAGCACAGGCACTAAAGAGATGGCATTGTTTAATCCTGGAGGTTTGTTCGCCTCCAAGAAAAGCTGCCACAAAAGCTCCTTAGATTCAATCGAGGTCTCCCATGGACCACCTCTTACATCTTTTTCCACTACTTCCAACACAAAGAAGCTAAATTTGGCTTCCTGACAAGTTAGTTTGTGACGGAATAAAGCATTATTAGTACATTTTATTTTCATCTCATAATAATGCTCATATATTCTATTCTTTAACTTTCTTTCCGATTTCCCTACATAAAATGCATCACAATGGTCACACAAACCTAAATACACTATCCCAGAGGTATGACAGTTAGCAAAATATTTGCTCTGAATCAATCTGTCCCTACTCTCTATAAAAAAATGTATGGTTGGTACAGATATAGGGGCATTGGGAACATCTTCCACACTTACAGGTTCCCAGTTTACCTTCCTTTACTTTTTTCATATCATATTTACACTCTAAAATAGTCTTTAAACGTTTGCCCCTTCTATAAGTACACTTCAAAGGCTCAACAAAAATACATTTCAAGTCTGAAATCTGACCAAACCTATACCATTCTTCCTCCAGAATCTTCCTAATTCTGGGTGCACTACCATTGTAGTCCACTACAAAATTACCTGTACCATCACTACTATGCTTAGTGGATTTTGTCACATTCAAAACTACATTCAAACCCAAAATGAGTTTAAATTTATCATCCCTATCTTCCCTAACTTCCCTCTCTATAGACTCAAAAAGATCTTTAGGGTAGCCTCGATCCAAAAACATATTGTATAAAATTTTACACTCTTCATCAAAATCACACTCTCTTGATGTCCTACGGCTCCCCCTCACGTATTGGCCTTTAACAATTCCTTTTTTCTGATGGTAAGGGTGAGCACTATTAAATGCCAAATATGAATTTGAAAATGTTGCCTTCCTGAAAATCTTTGAATAAAAAGAACCATCCCCTTTGCCTATAGTGATATCCAGATAGTTTAAAAATTATTTGTCCTCTTTGGAGGTAAATTTTAAAAAATCAGTAGAATCTGAGATGTACTTAAAAAATTCCAAAAACTCGTCCTTCGTACCCACCCATAAAAAGCACATATCATCCAAGAAGCGCTTATAAAATTTCCAGTTGTGGGCATAATTTGAATTAATAATATATTTATCTTCCCAAGCTGTTAAAATTATATTAACATATGTGGGGGCACATCTTGCTCCCATCCCTACCCCCTGAATCTGTTTAAAAAATTCTCCCTCATAATGAATAAAGTTATTATTCAAAACTAAATCCATAAGAACAAGAATCAAATAAAAATCATTCTTATTAAATCTACCATATTTTAATAAGGCTTCTTCAAACCGCATCATCCCATCATTGTGTGGTATAGATGAAAAAAGGTCCACTATATCAATAGTAATAAAAATAATATTATCATCATAAAGAACCTGTGTTAAGCTACGCAATAAATCCCAAGAGTCTTTTACAGTCCCTTGGCCTCCCATAGATAAGGACTTTAACTTTACATCCAACCATCTAGCCAGCGGAGCAGTAACTGAGCCCTCTGATGTGACAATAGGTCTCAAGGGAGGATTTTCCACATCTTTATGTACTTTTGGTATCCCAAATATAGTGGGAACCTTAGGTTTCTCAACATAAAGATATTTAAAAGTTTCAACATCAATTGAACCTTCCAAAAGCAAGTCATTCAAAACCACAAATATTTTCCTGTTACCTATATTAATCTCATTTATAGAGGCTCTGACATATTTTTCTAAATCCCCTAAAATTTCCATCATCTTAACTTCATATAATATATTGTCCATAATAACAGAACCCCCACCTTTATCTGGTTTCATAACTCTCACTGTAACATCCTCCCTAATTTCCTTTAATAACACATATTCTTCTTTAATAAGATTATATAAAATTTTATTCTTTGAGAGTTCAGCTCTAAGTTTACTTTCCATTATGGCCTCAAAATTTCTTAATTGTGGGTGTAGAGGCGGGTTAAACAAACTTTTCCTTCTCGATACTTCACAATTCTTTCCACTACTATTTTGACCCTGAAAGAGCAGTTCTAAATTTTTCTTCCTTAAAAATAACTTAAGATCAATCAACACCTTGCTAATATCTGCCTTGGTGTTAGGTACAAATTTAAGGCCTTTTGATAATAAAGAAAAATGAACTTTGTTTAATTCATAATTACTGTAATTATAAATAGTATAGCCTTGATACTTATTAATACAGCCTTGGGAAAAAATAAAATCTGTATTAATACAATTATTCAGCATTTGTTCACCTATCAATTCCACTGTTTGAATCTCCCATTGCTGCTGCTGTTGTAGTTGTAGTTGTTGCTTTGATTGCCCCTTGCCCCTATGTACCCCCCATACTGATAGATTTTGCTGATAATTTTTATTCTCTCTGACCTCCTTAAAGGGGATATTCATCCAAATTGTTTAAGTCACCTACCTCATCTTCTCCATGCAACCCAAAATGTGCATCCTCTCTCCTATCCGTACCAAAACCATCATGTTTTTTATACGAATAGTATCTTGGTTTGGGGTAACACACTTTATCTTTATATTCTTTGATATCTCTATCTAATTTCTTACTTTTCCTAAAATATGCTTCATTTATATTATTATCAATCTTAGTCAGCATGTCAAAATACTGTTTCTGCCCTTCCTCCACAGAGAATAACAAATCTTCTGTAATTTTTTGATTAATACTTTCAATTTTACTGGATAGAATATTCATTTCCCTTTCATTTTCTTTAATAATAGCTTTTAATATTTCAAACCCACAATTATCAAATATTTCTAACAATTCCTGGTGAAAAATACTTCCTTCTTTCACTTTGTTAGGATATTTAACCACCCTCAAGCCTTTAGGTACAATTTTTAAGCGTAAACATTCCCTTAGGTATGCATTCTCCATATCATAATTTTTATATTTAAAAAGAACTTCATCTAACAATTTTATATTATAGTCAAATTTCAGTTCATGATCACCCTCATGTGATGAGGGCAATTTAAAGTCTTTAAAACAATATTGCTTTTGAAAAAAACTTTTAAAGTCAATTTTACGACTCTCATCAGCCTCTATATGTCCATTAATATATTGTATGCCTGCTGACCACACAAGTCCAAAATGCATGAAGTTTTAAAAAAACAGGAGAATACGTTTAAGAATGGCTTTCCTGTAGTTGTGCAGATGCATATAGGGTGTCAGTGGGGGGAAAAAAAAAAAACCAGAAGTAGATAAAAAGTCAGGCGGTTACTGAATGTGCCAAAAAACAAAATAAAGAATACAAAGTGAAGGAGCAGATGAGAAGGCAAGAAATGTGGAAAATGCATCAATATATTTGCAAGTATAGAAAACTCTTGGAACAACCTCATGTTGATCAGAATCAAACACAGAAATGGTTAAGGAGAGGTGAATTTAAACCAAAAGATGAAAGGTTAATATTGGCAGCTCATGATAGTGGACTATGTGCATGTTGGTTTACAGTGGACTACATGCATGTTGGTTTACAAAGTCCATTGAACGTGTGGGAGAAACAGACAAATGTAGGTTTTATAAAGCATAATTGGAAACAGTTGCACATCTTGTTGCTGGTTGTGATATACTAATGACAGAAGGACTGCATAATGGAATGCATAATAATGTGACAAGACTGTTGCATTGGGGATTGTGCAAACATTATAATATTGAAGTAGGTGAAAAATATTGGAAACATGCGCCACAAAGCATTATAGAAAATGATGAAGTTTATATCACATGGGATCACCCATTACTAGCAGTTCAAAAAATAGATCTGGGAAAACCAGATATAGTAGTCCATGAAAAAAAGACACAAGTAGCATTGACCATTGAAATTGCTACACCCAGTGATTACAGTATCTTACATACAGAGAGATACAAAGTCATAAAATATCAGGATTTGCAGGCAGAAATGAGGGCATTGTGGAAGAAGGATACCCAGACAGGTCCAATACTAGTAGGAGCAATGGGTCTTGTAAAAAAGAATTTACAGTCGTACTTAGATATGTTACCAATACATGTATCTCTATATGAATTGCAGCAGGAATCATTACTGGGCACATTGCGGGTGCTGCGAAGAGCACTTTTGGTTAACATCAAAGATTGAAACAATACTAATTTCGTGCACTTTAATCATACTTTGCATAGGAATGGGGTCCATTCCTGTCATGATGTTAGAAACCCAAATGACTTTGAGAAATTATAAAAAGAAAGAATTAGCTTGTCAAGAATGGTGAAAAGAGGGGAGTCGCCTGAATAGCTACTGCCTGGCTACTACTAGTGCTACTTTCACCACAGCTTCACTCTGCTGGGATACAATGCTATTTTGTTTCTTCTCTCACCAGAAGCAAAACAGTAGCACCAATTCCAAGAATAGAAGTAGGCCACAGCCTGTTTGGTGATCCACATTTTTTCCCCAGATAATGTAAGGTTTTGTACACTGAATGAAGCTGTATATGCACTTCCAAGAGATGAAACATGTATTCACCTTTATTAGCAAAACTAGGAATGAAAACAGGCAAATTAATAGTTTGGTTAATATTCACTTCTGAGGCTACTTTAGGCAGGAAGGATGGATTGGTTCATAAGATTACTCTATCTTTGTGGAAGATCAGAAAAGGAGATTTAGAAGAGAGAGTCTGGAGTTCAGACATTTGTCTAGCAGATGTAATGGCCACAAGAAAGACAGTTTTCCAAGATAAAAATTTTAAGTCAGGTCTAGCCAATGGTTCAAAAGGACTCTGAGTCAAGCCCTGCAGCACAATTGTTAAATCCCAAGGTGGTGTAGGAGCCTTCTGTGAGCCCTAAGCAAAAAAGTACCTTTAAAGAAAACCTTGCACAATTTTAATGAAACTAAAGATGAAGCATTTTCCCCTGAATGAAAATTAGATATCGCTGCTAACTGTACTTTAATAGTAGAAGAAATAGCCCCTTCTTGAAAAACAGATGTTAGAGACTCCAGAACAGCCTGAATGGGAGAAGTGACGGGATCTAATTTTCTCTATAGAGCCCAAAGAGAGAATCTCTTCCATTTAATTTTGTAAATATTCATGGTAGAGGCCTTTTAAGATAATGATAATATTTGTCAGACCGGGGAGGGAAGCCTGGGCTGTCTAACTATCAGTGGAACTGGAAAAACCATGCAGTCAAGTTGAGGCCTGTAATATTTAGGTGATCCAATCCCATGGGATGAAAGAGAAGGTTTGTACTAGGGTCCAGTATCCAGGGTGGATATTGAAGGTGAGACCAAAGGAAAGGGAGCCACACTTGAAAAGGCCAAAAGGGAGCAATGAGGATAACTGTGCTCTTCAATCAAAGTGCCTTCTGTAAGAATTTGTGAATTAACAGTATCGGGGATAAGCATAAAGGAGACCATAGGGTCAAACTTGGACTACAGCATCTCTCAGTGACTCTTCTGGAGGGGGGATCAGGGCAAAAACTTCCTGCACTTGTTGCTGTTGAGAGAGACAAATAAATTGCAGCAAGGTTGACCCCCATCAATGGAAAATCCTTTCTGCCAATAACTGATTGAGTGACCACTCGTGAGCCATCAGAATAGACTTACTGAGTTTGTCCACTAGTACATTGGACTTCCCCAGGATGTGCATTTCTATAAGAGTTTGTCCACTAGTACATTGGACTTCCCCAGGATGTGCATTTCTGTAAGAAAGTGGTCGGAAGAGATTGCCCACTGCCACATTCTCATTACCTCTCAACAAAGGGGATAAGATCTGGTTCCCTCTACCCTGTTTGTAGATGTACCAAATCACAGAGATCTTGTTGGTTTGAATTGCAATTATACCAAGAGGGCGGGTATCCTGGAAGGCCTGCAACACTAGAAGGACCACTCTAATTTCTAGGACATTGATGTGCAAATTTGTCCCTTCTGGGGACCATGTACCTTGGACCGTCATTCCGAAGAAGTGCCCTCTCCACCCCAAATGGGAAGGCATCCATGCTTACTGTGGCTACTGTGGGAGGGAGGGCAAGAGGGAGACCTTGATAAACCTCATTGGACTGAATGCACCAACGTAGTTAGTGTTTGCTAACTTGAGTAAATTTGACTGGTGAAGACAAGGGATGATGAAGAATTGACCACTGAACAGCTAATGTCCATTGAAAAAAGCGCATAAAAAAAGAAGCCATAGGAACCAAGGTTATGGCTGTTGCCACTGACTCTAAATTCTGAAGAATCAATTTGGCTTGAGGAGAATGGTATGAGATAACTTATTCCACTTCAGATCTGATGGTCTGTACTCTGTATAGTGGGAAGGGAGGCAATCTGACGTACTGTGTCCAAATGAACACCTGTGAACTCTAGGCTCTAAAAAGGCTGAAGATATGACTTGCAAAGGTTGACTGTGATGCCTAGGGATTGACATAAACGATGCCTGGTTGGGATGGTGAGGAGACAGTCATCTTGGTATGGAAACACTCAGAATGCTAACATTCTCAAGTGAGCTGCTACCACTTCCAAAAATTTGGTAAACACCCTGGAGGCCGTGGCGAGACCAAAGGGCAGGGCTCTGAACTGATAATGACTGGCCACCAGCCGAAAGCACAGAAATCCTCAGGATCATCTGTTTATTTTGATGTGACAGTATGCATGTTGAAGATCTCTGGAGCACATCCAATAGCCCTTGAGCAGAAATGACAGACTGTACTGAATCATGACCATTCAGAATTTTGACTTTTTTATAAATTAATTCAGTTTGCTGAAGTTAAGAATTGGTCTCAGGTCCCCTGTTTTCTTTGGCACTGACAAGAATCTTGATTAGGTTCCAGATCCTTTCTAGTCTAGTGAGACCTCCTAGATGACTATTTTGTCATGAGCTTTTGAATTTCTAGAGCTGCTGCCTCCCTCTGACCAGTTGGAACATTGGGAAGCCTTTTACTTGTGTTTGGGGAATTTGTGAAAATGGTATGAAATAACTTCTGGATATGATTTTTTAGCATTAAAGTAGCTTTTGTAATCGATGCCCAAGCATCTAGGTACAGAGACAAGCATCCTCCAACTGCCTTCAGAGATTAACAGTCAGGAAACCTTTCAGGAACACTGAAAAGATTTATCTGAAAAGGAGTCTTGGAAACCCTGATTTTGTGTGCCTCTTCTGCTGCGAGGACAGCGTCTTCTGTTTGAACTCCTCCCTCTGCCCTTGGGGGAGATATCTCCTTGTGAGTCTTGGAGAGGACCCTGGGACTTATGGAGCCATACTTTCCTATCTCCTCACTGTCTCCTGGAAAAGGATCTTTAATAGAAAAATGGATCCCTACAGCAGGTAAGGCCTTCCCATCATTCTTACTCTTTGAAACTGTTTCCTTAACAGTGGGGACAATCAAGGATGAGCCATCAAAATTAACATTGATGGATGAAGAATTGAAGGGCTCTGCAAAATCACATAAGCACATCCAAACACAAATTCCATTAGCTATGCCTGAACCCGCTGTATGTGAGGTACCCTCAGCAGCATGGGAAATTAACCTCATGGAAGCATTAGAGATGAATAGAAGTATTGCCAGCTGTGAAGAAAGCTTCTTGTGGTCCTCCACAGACATGGACTCAGATAAGGATTTGGAAAGTTCTTTATTCAAATCTCATTGCAGCCTGGTGAAATGTGCCAAGTAGTTTAGTGACTGTAAGGTAAAGGTGGCTGATGCATAAATGTGCTTCACAAATCTGTCCAATGGCCTGGACTCTGTATTAGGGAGCTGGACAGAGGAGCTCTACTCTGCCAGCTCTTTCTTTGTGGCTACCACCACAACCATGGCATTGACAGGGACCCCCTTGCTCCAGTGGGGCCTGTCCTTAGGATGGGCAAGAAACTTATTAGGATGACAGGGAATGGATTCTGCAGTATCTGGTTCCTTTCACACCTGGTAAATACTAGATTTATGAGCTCATCAGCTGGGGGAGTCACCCAATATGTAGATGGGCTGAACCCAAAAGCTTCCAGGAATACTGACTTCTCCTGGGAAGGGGAATTAGAGGACCATCCACCTTTGTTACTGAGGATTTTTAAGATGTCTCCAAAGGAGACGTCAATTAATGAAGACCTTGGGGACCCCTCACCTTTATCTAAGTCAGTGTCTTTGGTGACAGACTCCTGAGGGGAGTCTATGTGCCTTTGCTTGCATGCATGTTCTCCTATGGGGATCCTCCTCAGTTGGATGTACTGGGGAGGTGCCAAAGAGATGGTAAGTCCTCAAGAAGGACTGTGTGGATGCTTGATAGGGCCAGCTGTTGCTGTGTGATAAGTCTCTGAGGCCCAGAGCTTGAAACCAATGGTGGCAGGGCTGTAGGATCTGAAGAGGAAGAAAGAGTAGTTTTTTCTTTTGGATGGGAGAAGACCCCTTCCACCACCTTGAAAGGAGAAGGACTGGAAGAAGTCATAGCTGGATGCACTGGCCTGAAGCTCCCAGTGTGACAATACCCTGACTTTGGCTGCATCCTTGCCTCAAAGGGGGAATCAGACCTGATCTTTACAAAGTCAAAGCCCCAAGGGACAGGGATGGCCCCTACAACCTCAGAGTTGAACCAAGCCCTGTAGACCTAGTGATGATACTTCAGCTCTGAGACTCATCCTAGTCTGAGGGAATCAGCACTGGAAAAGTCAGAGATGCAGTTAGAGTCAAAGACCTAGCTGTCTTTGGATCTGATGCCAACACCCTTGGGTTTCTCGGCTCTGTAGGCTTTGAAATCACCAGTTGGATTAAAGAAGAGTAAATCACAGTGTGAGAAATAGAAGGGAGGCTTACAGATCCAATGGGAGAGCCAGGATAACCCTCATTTGAATCTTAGGAACTTCCTCATCATTTTATCTACTTCAGTTTCAGAAAGGCTCCTGGAGGATCTGATGGAGGAAGTAGTGGATTGGGACCAAGACTCTCTCCTTGGGGTCTGTTGTGGGAAAGGAGAATGGAGCCAATGAGAGACAGGGTCCGGACAGAACCCAGAGAACTGTGTCCTTGGAGAATTCGACTGATTAGGTGTTGGATCTGACTGTTTTCATTTTGGATTCAAGGGTGTCGGAGATGATTTCTTCTCTACTTTGGCAGGAGGGTCCAAAGTAGAAGGTGATTTGGAGAGCAGACTGAAGACTGCTTTCTCAATTCCTTTGCATCTGAAGAGGTCTTAACTGTTTTTGCAGGGCTTTGAGCTCCTGAAAGAGAAGAAGAGGAAGAAGAGAATGGCAGCAAACCCTTTAGGACCAATTTGTTACAAAGTTACTAAGGGTCCTAGAATTAAATCCAGCACATGTAGGGCAATCAGTGTTTACATGTGATGTACCTAGACAATAAGCACACTCCCTCTGGGCATCAGAATTAGCGATCTTGTGCCCACAGCAAGTGCATTTCTTAAATCCAGTGGGGTTGGACAGTCATAATAATGAAAAGGTTACAAGGAAAAGAAAGCACTTTTTCTTTTTTTGAAAACACCAATAATGGTAGGGCAAGGGAATTACCCTTTAAAGGGTTGGAAGAAAAAGGAAAGTACCAACAATGGTACTGAGAGCTACTGAATGGTAGAAACAGGAGGAAATTATAAATTATAACCCTAATGTGATTAAAAAACAAGGCAACTGATGTAAGGGAACAGATAAAACTATAAGAAAGGTACTGCAAAATACACTCACTGTAATTAAATACTACACCCCAAATCTCTGCAAGAAGGATCCACGTCTGTAGTGATAAGGTGGCAAATGAGATATGAGGTATTGCAGGGTGACTGGGGCATATGGGTAAAGGGAGAAGCTCAAGAGTTGGATCTGAGTTCTGAGAGTCTAGTAAATGTGGCTGACTGAATCTGACTTTGGATCTGAGACCAATCATTTGAGGAACAAATGAAAAGAACAACATCAGATTATATATTTCTGCTAAATAAAATGGCAGGAACCAGCATTTATATCTCAGGTTTTTTAGAGCTAGAAGTAAAATAGTTCCTTAAAACTGGCTGCAGATGTCAGAAATAAACCACATGAACAAAAATTAAATTGTTCTGTTTCTGTAAAAGCTTGGAGCAATATCCGCTGACCCTATGTCATTGCACCATTTTCATAAGTATTAGAGAATGGCCTATGCAGAGCAAATTTGATATAAACATGACGCAGTAAACTTGTGCCAGCTTATTTGGATGTGAAATTTTAGAGAATATGTCAACAGTATTACAGTCAAGAATACGTCACTGATAACTGATTTGCATGCTAGATGTATTCAGCCAACAATAAATGGACTCATTTGCATTACTCTGCACATGTTCTTCAGTAGTTTACAATTCACCATAGAAATAAAACTTCCTTATACATACTGAAATGTTTTCACATGAACAAATATAAACAAGAAGTTAAGTATACACATCTACAAACCGAGAGTAAATGCTTCAAGGAACTGGGTTATAGCCTGTGGAACTTCATGTAACACAGTTATAATTCATGGAGGCTGTGAAAGAGTGAAACATTCTAGGTAAACAAGGTCACAGTTTAATCGTTACTGAAGACACACTGACTGCTTTTCATGCCAAATAATTTATGGATATATATATATATAAATTAATTTAGAAACAGGTATTTGTAGTTTTGTCAGCACTACATTAACAGGATAAATGTGATTCATAGGTTCATAGGTAGGTACTAGGCTATCTGCCTGAGGGCATTTATAAGCCTAGCCAGAGTGTGTCGGCTTTCACTGCCCCATTGATTAATTAACTGATCCCCTGTCAAGCAGAGCCAATGAAGTGATCCCTGGGGTGTATTTTCTGTTACCCATCCACTCGTCAAGGTTTCTCTTGAAGAGTGTTAGTGAGGGGCTCTGCCTGATGTAATTTGGAATTTTGTTCCAAAGCATGGGGAGTCTCTGTGTCAGGAATCTATCCCTCCAGCATGTTCTATTTATTGCTGTGGCAAGGTTTAGCTCACTAGAGTGCATGGCTCGCAGTGACTTGGATTTCTTTAGGTGGAGCATGTCCATCAGTTATGAGTTGGACATGGCTTTGTAAGTCAGGCAGAGATCACCTCTTAGTAAGCGATATGCCACTGAGCACAGCTAGAGTTTTTTCAGTCAGGCTGCATAGGACATATGTTTGAGACCAGTAATTCTCTTGGTGAGGTACTTTTGTGGTCTTTCCACCTGTTGGAAGTGTCTTGTGAGGTACATCCCAAATGGGGCATTGTACTCTATGATGGGTCTAATGTGTGACGAGTAGAGGGGCACTATAACCTCTTTATTTCTAGATGCGAACCCTTTAGTAATTAGATGGGCCACATAGAAGGATTTCTTAACTACTTTGGCAATATGATTGTCAAAGGAGAGATTACTATCTACCTGGGTCCCCAGATCTCTTATTGACTCTTCTGTATTAAGGGGGCTGCCACCTATCTGGTAATTCGTGGGTGTTTTCTTTTTCCCCAACGGGATGACTATACATTTTTTGGCATTTAGCTTGAGGCCATGACTTTGACACCATATGTCTGTCTCAGTAAGGCCCTTTTGGAGAATGTCCGTGTCAGCCGGAGAGTCAGTTATGGCTCCCAGTTTGCAGTCATCGGCGAACTTGTTTAGCCATAGTCCTCCTGTGTTTGCCTGTACTTCTGATAAGTATATGCCAAACAGTAGGGGTCCCAGGATCGAGCCTTGTGGGACACCACTTGTGAATGGTTTAGAGTCGGACCTGGAGCCCGCTATTCTTACCGTGTGAGTTCTGTCTGTAAGCCAGTTGGCAACCCATTTCGGGACGTAGGGGTTTATGTTCAGGCTGTTGAGTTTTTCTGTAATACTCGAGTGGGGAATGGTGTCAAAAGCCTTGGTGAGGTCAAGGTAGGCTGTGTGAACCACCTTTCCCTCATCTATGGCCTTGGTGACTGTCTCGAAGAAGTCAATCAGGTTTAGTAGGCATGATCTGCCCTTAACAAAGCTGAACTGAGTCGGTTCAAGTGTTTGGAGGTTTTGAGGAGGATCCCCCCTTTAGAGGTTCCTAAAGTCTTTGCTAATGAGTTCCATGATGATGCGCTCCACAGAATTGCAGACGAGGCTAGTCAGGCTTAGGGGTGATAGTTACCAGGGTCAGTTGTGGCCCCTCCTTTGTGGAGAGGAATAACTGTTGCTGTGTGCCATTCTATGGGCACATAGCCTGTGAAGAGACTGAGGTTGAACAGCTTGTTTAGGTGGGGGTTTCGTTCGTTCTGTAGTTCGTGCAAGACGCAGCCTGGGACACCATCTGGTCCCATTGAAGCTGTGTTTTTGGCTTTTGAAAGGGCTGTTTTCACCTGTACGTCTGTGATTTTTGGGACACAACACTTTTCCGCTATTGTTGTGGGCCCTTTTGGAGGTGAGGGGGGGGGTGAAGTTTTCACTGAATCTATCTGCCAGGATGTTGGCAATATCAGTAGGTTCAGTATATTTTGTTCTATTTTGCACTAGTTCAGTGCATATCTGCGAGTTGCCACTTAGATTCTTAACATAGCTAAAGAAGGCTTTGTGGTTATTTTTTGAATTCTTGGCTATTTTTCTTTCGAAGTTAGCCTTGAATGATTTCATGAGGGGCCTCAGTTTCTTACTGATACTGATCAGGAATGTCTTTCCTTCTTGGGATTTGCTTTTTTCTGAACTAGTTTCCTCCTTCTATTGTATAGCCTGTTTATTGCAGGGGTCCACCAAACTGGTTTCCTTCTCTTAGAGGAGTGAGTCTTGGTTTTGCTAGGGATGGCATGATCCATGCATCCTTGTAGGTGCTCATATAGTGCATTTGTAAAGGTTTCTGCATCTTGGGCAGCGTTATCCTTTAGTGTGGGGGCTGTGAAACTTACCAGCTCTGTCTTAAGTAAGGTGGTTTGCTTTAGAAAAGTTTTTTACTCTGGTTTCCTTAGTTAGGGGTGGTGGTGGGGTGTGGACATCCAGAGTGATTAGTTTATGGTCTGATCTAACCAGTGACAGGTTGACCTCCGGTGTGGAACACCTGTCACCCATGTTGGTGATGACCAGGTCCAATATGTTTTCACCTCTGGTAGGGGAGTTTACCAGCTGATCCAGGGCATTTGAGTTGATGAATTCCAGGAAGCGCTGGGCCTGGGAATTTGTACTCGAGTAGTTTTACCAGTGACTGGTAGGGTAATTGAAATCGCCCAATATCAGGGTATTTGGTAGGACCTTCATGTTTTCCAGTGTCTCCAGAAAGGTGGAGTGGTGGTCCTGGGTCATGGAGGGTGATCTGTAGCAGGGCCCAATTTGCATTGCAGATTTGCCCAATGTTAGTTGCACATGGATGATCTCAGAGGTATCATGCTACGCCACTAACCTGGAGGTGTAGGTATCCTTGATGAATATGGATACACCCCCTCTTTTTGTGTTTCAGTCCGTGTTCTGTGGCCGAAATGTGTGGTATGAGTTGTAGCCCGGTAGTGCTGGGGTGCTCTCTGGAGCCTTGAACCAGGTTTCAGTTACTGCACAGATGTCGATGTTCTCCATACTGAGGAGTGCTTCGAGCATGTGCATTTTGAGATTTAAACTCCTGGCATTGAGTAGCATAACCTTCAGTTTTTTGTTAATTGTGCTGTTTATGGAGGTGGGTTTGACTTTTGAGCCTTGTCAAAAAAAGGCACTATGGGAGCAGCAAGAGCCTTGGCCAGTATTCGAAAGCCTAGGGGTGACAGGTGCAAGCCGTCTCTTGCAAAGCCACGCGGCTTGTCGAGCATGTTGTCCCAGGCTGACAGACACTGGATCCCCTTTGAATGATAGCAGAAGCTTAGCCAATTGTTGAAATTGATCATTTTTTTCTTTATACTGAGGTATCATTCTTGGTGAAGGCAGGATGCTACTCAGGGTCAGGGTCATACCAGTCTGGGCTACATGATTAGAGAGCTCTTCCATGTCTCTTTTCATGTAGTCCAGAGAGGTACGTCTTAGGTCATTCACACCAACATGAACAATGGCAGAGTCATATTTGTACTTGTTCTGGAGTGACCTGAGTTAATGCCTTTCTGTTATTACGTTTGTCATTACTTGATTAAGACTCCCTGCTCTTACCTATTTCTGAAGAAACATGAAAATCTGTTGAAGCCATATTTTCAAATATTTCATCATTTTACTTAACCTGGAGTTATAATGTGAATAGTATTGTCTAACCGCACCCTATGAGGCATATATATGTATTATACATACATATATATATATATATATATATATATATATATATATATATATATATATATATAAAATATATATGTGTATATATATATATATATATATATATATTTTCACTTCAGAAGCTTGAAAGAAGAGGGGGATAGTGATTATGTTTGAAATTTGTTGTTATACATAGAAACAACTTTTATTTTGAAATATGGGACTTTGGTTCCATAGGGTCTGAACACAGACTGCTGCTGGAAATGTGTTATTTAGAATGTCATAAAATATATGTCTTTAAAGTGAAGTGTTTAAATATGCAATTATTATATTATTTAATTGTATAATTGTTTAATTGGCAACTGTGGGATATAAATGATAATGTTTTGAATGATGAAGGTACTACTTGAAGGCTTATGTTAAGCTGAGGCGCTAGAGTGCTACTTCGTGTTTTATGCTACTTGTATTGTATTAAACATTTCTTGACCATACTGGAATTTTCATTGTGCTTCACATTTTGATTTTTGTTGCTTTGTGATTTCACCATTTTACTTCACCTGGAGTTATAATGTAAATAGTATGGTCTAAATGCACCCTATGAGGCATATATATATATATTCACTTCAGAAGCTTGAAAGCCCAAAAGACTGACACCAAAATCTTGACAGTTCAAAAGACTGAAATCTCAAAATACTGAATCTCAGAATACTGAAAACACACAGGATACCAACACTTACTATATTCCAGCACAACTAAATAGAGAAACAAATAAAAGATAAACCATTTACCACTTTTCCAAGTATAAGAAGGGAGGGGGCAAGCCCCCCTGCACCCCCCACACCCCCTGTTACTGAAATATATCAACTCCGAGATCGCACTCCACAGAACAAAATTGCAAACATACCATTACGTATTTCATGACTGCCTGTCGTAACTTTAGTCATGTTCCCTTCTAACTTGCTATACTACAACATAACTCATGTTAGTGTAGTGAAGTGCAATCTTGGAGTTGATATATTTAAGTAGCAGAGGGTGTGTTTTTTTTTTTAATTCTTTAATGACCACGTTAGTCCTAGTAGGCTAGTAGCCTCTTTTCAGTGGAGACCTGAGGTGGTATTTATACGACTAGATGAAATTTGGCCATGGCATCAGGGAATTTCCGACACTCTTTTGAATAGGTGCAGTGCGATTTTTTTACATCTACTTGAGCTACCACCAACTCAGGCAGATGGGGCCTCAGTTTAACATCTCATTGACTAGAATGACACACTCAAGCGTGCAGCACCCCCCATTATGCTACACCACAGTATCATTAATCCATTAACTTGGTGTGGGAATAGAACCCACAGGCTTATGCACCAAAGTGTGCTACCAGTTGTGCCACTGATTATATCAACTTCTACAATAGTCAGCCTTACCATTGGTGAACATAGCTGTGTGACTACACACTTAGTCAGTTTAGAAAGACACAACTAAACACATCACTTGTCATTAAAAATAAACCTAGGATCTATAACATAGCATGTTCCTGTAAACTGGGTATTCTAAGAACTAATCACAAAAGTTACAGTAATTACGTGACTTTTGTAATTGGACAATAGACTTCACACAAACCCACATATACAAACACACAAAGTCTTTTTTCACTTTGTAACCACTACCAGTCACATCAAATCGTTACAAATTCTAAAGCAATGTAAAAAAAAACATATAAACATACATTGACTACTTGCAAGAACCTTGCCTTCATAACACAAGAAAGCCGCTACTAAACTAGATGTCATATAAAACTCTTAATGAAATAATTTATGTGTGTGTGTGTGTGGGGGGGGTGGTGGTTCTGTTCCCAATCTCTCAAAGTGGGAGGCCTTACCTCAACACCCCTTACTTATAGATAACTCCATGGTATTGTAGCCAAGTCTGCAGAGCACTACTGCTGACCACAGGATTGTAGTTCACAATATTAGAATCACCATACACTTAGATTAGGAAATTAACTTTTTTCCACTGTAGTGCGATCTTGGAGTTGGTATATTTAATTTTTGGGGGAATGTGAGGTGCAGAGCCCCACACATGGGGGGTGCAGGGAGGCTTGCCCCCTGCAGAAACATAGCAGAAAGTGTGTTTGTTAGTTAGGCATTGTTGTAGGTGGAGGGGATTTTATTTACTTGTGCAATGTAGTTTTCAATGTTATGAAGCACACTTTCAGTGTTCTTATTTTTCTATGTTTTGGGTTTTCTGTGTTTTGAACTTTCAGTGTTATGGTCTCAGTGTTATGAAGTAGACCCATATATCTATCTATATATGTATATATATATATATATATATATATATATATATATATATATATATATATATATATATATATATATATATATGTGTGTGTGTGTATATGTATATATAAAATTAGTGTAGAACCCTGCACTGTCCACTGGATTGCAAACTGGCTGTCCAACAGATCCCACGTGGTATAAGTTGCTTGTACCCTCTCCAAATGGAAAATTGCTAATAATGAGGCATCATCCAGATCAGTAGTGGGTCATATCCTGTTTGGTATTTATTTTTTTGACATCCAAGCCAATATCCCTTTAGTGTGATTGACCAGGTTTGCTGATGACAGTAAGTTGGGCATTTTTATTCCCTCATCCACTGATACTAAACCATAACAAGGGCTGGAATATGCAGATGTCTGGAGTATGGAAAATGGTCTTAAGCTAAATGCTAAAAAGTGCATCTTAGCAGCATTTGGCAAAGAACTGCACCTGCATCATACATTATAAGTGATATTCATCATCAAACATGAATAGTTATTAAATAATATACATTAACAATTACACATATATTTGCTAATTACATTACATTCATATTAAAAAAGAGACAACTATTAAAATATAAAAGATACTAATGCATTAGTAGATGTTGATCACAGAACATTTTAAGAGGTGACATAGTGTGTTTGTCAGTGAGATAATAGACCATGTGATTAATACTTAGAAATTCAAAGAAATGTAGGTGAGAGAAGGATCTAGGCAGAACAGAAAACGTCAATATTGTTAAAAATTAATATTGATCATTACGTTTCTATCATAGTAAGGAAGCCCTTATATCTAGCCCAGCTAATTTCCAAGGAGATACCTTCAAGATCCAGAGAGGTCAACTTACCACTGTTTCTTCTCTTATCAGAAACATCAGTGAACACAATGACCCTTTTGGTATAGACAAATCCAAGCATATTGCTCAGTTGGAAAGACCCCAACACTTTTTAACCAAAACATAAATAAATAAATAAATAAATAAATAAATAAATAAATAAATAAATAAATAAAAGCATTAAATGCTTTAACTATCTTGATAGATTAGTACAACTCTTCTTAAACTGAGTAACCTACCAACTGCTGTGTGTGTCACTTTTTGAGCCACGAAGGACCCAGTCCTATTCCGTCTCTTACATCTTCCCAAAACCAATGGTTCTACAAACACACTTACTAAAGGCCTAAGTTTACACCAACAAATAAACAAGACTTGCAGGCAAGATAGGTTCCTAACTTGGTGTATTTCCAGCCCACAGTATAAGTTACTGCTACAGGTCAAACAAAGTAGTCCTCTCTCTGCATTTAATGCTAGTCTTGATGACTGGATGGGTAAACACAACTTTATACCAGGGCTATCATTTACAATCTTGCTTGATTTAGGAGGTGAGCACTATTAAGTGCTTGTAAAGCATAGCATGAACTTTTAAATGTGCCTACTTAAAGGGATATATGGCTGGACATATTAATGTCCTCTGTGGTCTTACTTCTCAACTTCTAACCTCAAGACGTTTGGGCAAAGCTAAAATAATGGGGGTATTGTTAGAGTATATTCTTTGTGAATTCACTGTAGTGCATTAAGGTACAATATGGCCTGAAAATATAGAGTCAGACATGTATGCATTCAGTTTCAGAGAAAGACAGGTTATTATTTTATTTATTTATTTTTTTGGTAAATCATTGATTTCAATCATCAATGATTTACCAAAAAAACAAAAAAAAAAACACAAATTGTATGAGGAACAAACCAAAACTATGAGGCAAATATCCGGACATTCTGCGAAAATCTGGACAGCTGAGAGGTATGCCTATGATTAGTTGCTAGTATTGTTGCTTTATTCCTAAGTTCATAAAAAATAATTTCCAACAATTTCCCACAGTTGGATGAAATCTCTTATTGAAGGATATTAAATTACTTCTTTTAAACTGGAATTGTTTAGTTGTTTTTCTAGGTAAAATCTTTAAAGGTGCTTACTTTTCAATCTTTATAGACATACTACATATACTTACTGACTGTATCTTCTTACATATTTTCCTTTGACTCTTATCTTCTCTCCCTTTTGCCCTCACCTGCTGTCTTACTGATTTCAAAAAGTAATGACGTTGATGTTTTATCTGCCCACCATACTGATTCATATATTAATGTAGAGGAGAAAGCTGCATAGCCCCATCTTTTTTCTAAGTTAACTGTATAAAAAGCAGCCACAAATATGGATTTCATCACAGCTCTTGAACTGTCGCAAAGCTGCAGTTCACTATTTCAGTTTAGCATGTAATGCATGAAATGTGTTATTCAGGTATTTATATAGGTGTTGGTGTCACTGGACATCCCTTGCTGTATGCTGTAAACAAAACTTCTTAATCACTCATTCTTATGAAACATTTTGCAGCAAGTCCCCTTCACAGTGTCATACTAATGAAAGTATACAGGAACAGGATGGAGTAGGACTCCTTGGGAGACAAATAAAAATAATGCATATGATCATGAGTGGGAATTACAGAGGCAAATTATAGTGGCATGCACATATCATAAAGTTTGACATTTTTCTAGCTATTGAATATCCCTTGTCTGCCTAGATCCTGCTTGATAAACAGTTTATATTTTTCCTCCAGCCCTAAATTCTGTGATTGTTATTGACTCAATTGTTACTTCAGGCAGGTCACTGAAAAACAAATTACTCATGTTTCTCTGGAGTGTCCACCTTGCATCTTATTTTGATATTTATTTAGCAATTTCATTTTGTGAGCATCAACTAATACAACTGATTCAAAGGGCTTGCTTATGTGGGGAACACTAAAAAGAAAATCTCTACTTTAAAACAGCAAGAAGTCAACACAAGCAGTATGGTTTCTGAGGGAAAGTAGCGTACTCCTACACATATGTTGAAAAGCATGTATACTCCTACTAGACAGTAACTGGTGGACTAGAGTTACCTGTGGCCATGAAACTGATAGGAATCAACAATGCTAATTACTGAGCTATTACTTCTAAGTGTGTTTTTTTGAAAGATGAGAACAACTTGGACTCTTCAGCAATAACTATTTTTTTATTATTCCTCTCCGCTTCTGTCTTCCTTTCTTCAGGACTGCATACAATAAGCTCTTTTAGTCCTTCTTTAATGTAGCATCTAATATAAGCTTCGCAATATTTTTATTACTGCACATTGGTCTCCATAGATCCTGTCTAGATCCTAGAAAACATATGGTTCGATGACCTGCATATAGTGCTGTAATTTTTTTTTTTTTTGCAGCTGCTCATAAAGAGTATAACATCTTCTTGTTTTTTTGCTGGGAATGCCTCTCTCCCACCAACATTTCTTACTACTTTCACAAGTACCTTGATTGCCTTTAGGTCAATGCATGTACTTGCCATGGGAAATATTCCACTTTTCTTGTTCCTGCTGTTTCATCTTCAGTGATGCATCCATGTTGCCATGACGATGATTGCGATTATTACTGCCATTCTCTAGTCTTGTTTTACATCGTGTTATTGTAACATGTATGTATTTTAATCTTAGGCTTTCTGCAGTGACACTTAATTAGAAGCTAAGGGTAGTGGTACTAGTATTAATATCGACCCTTCTATTAATACCGCGGTAGTAGCCATGCTTCTCTTTGAGCATACTCTGCTTATTAACTTCATTATTCTAGAGTCTGGTCCAGAGCTTTGTGCATCCTACTACAGACCCGCAGACAAAGGGGGAGGGATTGTGTTACTTAATAGGGAAAATTATGATAGGTATATGCAGTCCATGCTTAGTGATCATTTAACATATAAAAGCATAGATGAAAAAGATTTAGATAAAATACTTAGAGATATTAATGACACACTATATGATTTATTGATGTGTCGACAGATCAGCAAAGACATATATGAGTTTTTTCATACTAGCCATCCTCAACTCCCAGTCATAAAAGGATTACCAAAAATGCACAAAGGGATATATCCACCTCCCATATGTCCCATAGTCTCGGGAGATGGATGGAGTACGGAAAATATTTCCATCTATTTAGAAAAATGTCCGAGACCCCTTGTTAATAATATCTGACTGTCTTAAAGGACACCTACCAACTTCTGGAATTTTTGGATAACCTGGAAGTTGAGTTATGCAGAGATAGGCATCTTTTAATAACCATGGATGTCCAGAACTTGTTCACTTGTATCCCAAACGACAAGGGCATTGATCTAATTAGAGATTTATTACAAGCCTCACCATCAATAGACTGCAATATGAAGTTATTGATTTGCCAGCTGCTAGATTTGGTCTTAAATAACAATGTTTTTTGTTTTAAAGAGCAGATATTCTTACAACTAGCAGGGGTTGCCAGGGGCACCCCCGCGCGAACACATATGCCAATCTAGTGGTTCATCAGTGGAAAAGGAATTTTGTTCAGTCATGAATCTTTCAAAAATGCTTGGTTTATAAGCGTTTTGTGGATATGTCCTTGTGGTTTGGGATGGCAGTGAGCAAGATTTTCTTTTGTTTGTATCATACTTGGAAACTACTACTAGCTTCTTAAGGTTTACCATAGAAACTTCACATGACACCATAAGTTTCCTTGATGTAAATCTTAGTATTCAGAATAATAGGTTATTGTCTTCTCTGCACAGGAAGACTTGTTGGAAGAATGCCATATTACGATATGACAGTATGCACCCTCGTCATATCTTCAAAGGGATAGTGAGATGCCAATTTCAGAAGTTATTGAAATTATGTAAAGATCCCATGAATTTGAATATGGAATCAGAGAAAATGGAACTTATTTTCATAGAAAGGGGTTATGATGCTAAACTAATAAGGCGTATCAAATCTGAAGTATTGGGAGAGCCTAGAAATTCAGAAAATCAAATTATTACTAAAACAGGCTATG
Source organism: Protopterus annectens (assembly GCF_019279795.1). Lineage (NCBI taxonomy): Eukaryota > Metazoa > Chordata > Ceratodontiformes > Protopteridae > Protopterus > Protopterus annectens. Next base: position 614,455,831 of record NC_056748.1, read on the forward strand.
GAAATAGGGCTAATAGCACCTTTTCTAGCAAAGCCATGTTTGTAACTACATACAGAAATGACAGTCTAAATATTAAGAAAATCATTTCCAAACACTGGGGTATTCTAACCCTAGATGATAAAGTACTAAATATAGTAGGGGCTACACCCAGACTTGTATTCAGGAATAATAAGAATTTAAAAAGACTGCTTTGTGTTGATCACAATACTAGAGTAAGAGATATTAGCATAATGGACAGGAGTATATCACAAGAAACTGGGACTTATCCATGCAGGAAATGCAATTATTGTGGTTATATATCAACATCACAAAATTTTATACATCCTAATTTAGATTTTTCCTTTACCCCTAGGTTTACTGCCAATTGTAACACCTCAGGCCTTATTTATTTAGCAACATGCCATTCTTGCCCTGCGTTTTATGTGGTCATGACTAAAAGGAAACTTAAACATAGGCTATACAACCATATATATGATATAAGGAATAATAATCAGGTAAATGCCCTAGCTAAACATATCTCTATCTATAAAGAACATGGTTTTGTATTCAGAGTACTTCAGATTATTCCCCAGAATCATCGAATGGGAGATTATATGAATTATTTAGAGAGCAAAGAACTTGGATGGGTCTTTAAGTTAAGAGCCCACTACCCTCCAGGCCTTAATAATTATGTCTCTTTGCGATCTGTATTAAAATCAAATAATATCTTATGCATTATTGTGTTAGTCATATTATTTACTTCTATGAGTTTTAGGTTCAGCATTCTGTACATAAATATGTTTACATTATATGTCTTTATGCATTTATATATGATACAGTGATTTTGCACTTGTACATTTTTGTATTTGTATTTTTATACATCTGTATTTAGGCATTGTTTATATTTATATATGTATACATACATATATTTTTACATAGGTTTTATGTTTTTGGATGATGTACTATTTTGCAATTTCATTTATAGTTTTTTATATACGAGTTTAATTTGATTTATATGAGGAGGCTTTATTAGTCATGTATTTAAACATATTTGAACATCTTATCAGTGTTTGTTACTGATACAGGATGCCTTTGTTATATACTCTTTTATCAAGTTACTGTCACTTTATCTGGCAAGTTTTTTAGGCACAGGTAGTTCAAGGAGAACTCAAAGAGGTGTTTCAGTTAATCAATTGATGATCCACCCTACCTTTTGGCTATTCGCCATTGGAGAATTTGAATTAATTGAATAATTGGAATGTGTTTACGTAAGATGGTTTGTTCCCTAGTCTTTGATCTGAAGAAGCGAGTAATAGAAAAGCGCCATCCACAGTTTTATTCTAATAAAAGATTTTGGTTTTTACAACTGCTGCTGCCGTTCTTGTGCCTGAGACTGTACGTGTTTTGTTGCTCCTACATTATAACCTACTCAACTTTTTTTAAATACCTTAATGAACTTGTGTCTAATTTATTCATTAACCTTTGTCATACCAAAAAAACTGCATTAGTAAAGCATAAGTAGGGAATGTCCTTAGCCAGTTTCTGCTGTACTATTCCACTAATGTTGTTAAGAAACTCACTGCATTTTATCAGCATGACTTTCCTAGTGTGAATTTATGCTGCTTCAGAAGTTCTGCCCATTAGATTTTACATGCCTTAATTATTTTCTTTGACAATGATTTTATGAGTCCTGTACAGATGTGGTCACACTGATGCACCACTAGTTTCTGATCTCTGTCTTTCTCTCAGTGTTGAGAAAGAGAGTCATATCTGAGATCTTCCAGTCTTCATTAACTTTTTCTTCCTCAAGGAAAAGCATGTTTAATATTCACACAAGAACGTTTATTTTTTTATACATTGAGGGTGGTTGACAGGTGGAATGAATTACAGAAAAGACATCCAACCCTTTAAGCTTGCGGTTTTTGCAGAAATATGGCAGTTACCTTAGGCCAGTCACAACATACCAGCTGACTAGGTAGAGGTGCAGTACCAGTCACCTTTTCCATCTACTTTATGGAATCAGTTCTTAAGTAGGTTAGAAGCAGAGATTGTAAACTTTAAGAATTTTTTCATTACGTTAGAAAATAGGAGGAGTGTATTAGCTAGACTTTGTCACCAGCTAGCAAATTATTTTTTTGACTTTCCATAAAGTTTTACCACAGCATTTAAAACAGTTTTAAGTATTGCAAAGTAACATGAAAACAGCAGGACATTTATCCTTTGAAGATATATTTAACTCAGATGTCTTAGGTTGAGGGAACTTTACAGGAAATGCAGTAGTGAGTGCTGATGTATATTGTCTATAAAAAGCTCATTTCACCATGTCTCAAAGAAAAAAAAATCACTTCCTTTCTCATGTTCTGCAAGACTGAAATGTTTTACATACAGCATGAAGTACCTCGTACCCAAAATATTAAAGGATATGACAAATGCTACTTGGACAGAAGAATAATTCTTGGAAAACAGTGGAATAAGTTAAGAACGTTATCAGTTATTGAAGATTTTTTACAGTAGTAATCCACTTACTACACATGCATATTTGAAGACAAAAATATACCGCTGTTCCTTATCAGCTTCATACTGCACAATTCTGTGGATATTATTTAAAGCAAAACATTACCCAGAAGGCATTGGCATGAGCTAAACTCCCAGTTCTGCTAGTCGCATCCATTGTTAACAGCAGTGGTGTATCTGTACTTCCTTAGCTCTCTCTTCCACTGTGTCAGATATCAATACTTTACAGCATGTTCATTTCTTATTTTCATGCTGAAACAGCATTTATTGATTCTGTTGAGATTGTTTGTGAGGAAGGATTTTACTTTAGTAGGCAATACTGGTGACTGGCACAGAAGCTCACAATTGCTGCTCCAGTGATAAACTCTTTGTCTATATGCACTTTGTTGTTGTGCTTTGTCAAAGTCTTTACATTGTTATCTGTGGTCCCAAAATATGCACTGCAGAAGTTGCATTTAAGGTAGTGACTCTCTATGTGTGTGTGTGTGTGTGTGTGTGTGTGTGTGTGTGTGTGTGTGTGTGTGTGTGTGTGTGTGTGTGTGTCTGTGTGTGTATGCACCTTTATATGCTGGGGAATTATTGACTAGAATGCTTAAGCATAGGATTTGCAGATGGCGTCATAACCGGGGATTCTATTTTGAGGATGGAGGAGACCATCTGAGAAGAGGTACAATGAGGCTCTATGCCTTTGTTAACATTTTTGGGGTCCCTAGAAAATGTCAAGTTGGGAGACCCTAGACACTTTGGTCTAAGTGTCACCCTATTGCTTCTGCCCCTTCTATACAATCTTTTAACTTAAAGTTGAAAGCATCTGGAATAGTATACACAGAATGAACTGCAGTTAGAATTTTCTTACATTACAACAGGCCTGTGTAGGCACCATGTTGGCTCCATCCACGGGAAGACATTCAAAATAATTGGCATTTACTTATAATAATGTTAAATTGAAGCAACCTTATGTGCAGGGCTGGCCTCAGGTGAAATGGTACCCTAGATAAAGGGTTTCATGATACCTCCTCTTGCCTATGCCCGCCCCACACTTGCACATACCATTTAGTGTCCCACTATCCTTCTAGACTGGGGAGAATGTGAGGACTTAAATGGCCACAGTCATATATTTCAAGTGGTTGCTGTCAGACTTATACACAGCATGCCTCATCACCCCTACACCCAAAAGGCAACCACCTTCTGTGTACTCTTCTGATGCCAGACTGGGACAAAAACTTAAGAACAAACAGGACAAAGTAATACATTTCTATCTGTTGCTATCAGATTTACATAAAATGCATGCTTCCTTACCCATACTACCATACATCTATAGATGTGTCTAATGTTTGATTGAGAGTGAAGTGAAAAAAATAATGAACACAATAATGTATTTCAACTTGTTTCTTTTAGACGGTATATTACCCCTGTATAAGCTATTGTGATATTTTGTATTCACCTCAGACTTTGAGAAAAGTTAAATAAATAAATAAAGACCACACTATCCCCATATATGGGATTGAAGGCAGAGGCCACCATTTATTCCATGTCAAAACCCATTTATACAGTTTAGGGTTTGGGAAATGCCAGATCCTTATAAGCACTAAGGGTCTGTATGTTCTGCAGTACATTTTTATGCCTTATTTTTGAAAGATACTGACTTGTTAACTGTATTTCTTTTTGCTGCTACCAAGAATAGTTATGTGTGAGGCTCCTAAGATACAAATCAGTAATACATTTTTCTCTTTCACACACACACACACACACACACACACACACACACACACACACACACACACACACACACACACACATGTTCACCTTCAGGCAAACTTGAAGAATGGTAATTCACCTACATCATATCTTTATGGTGCTGGAGCAAAGCAGAGTATATGAGTAAACCCATATAGCCATGGGGTGGCACGCAGGTTCCACACAGAAAAAGCAACAGTCAAGAACTCAACCCAAACGAAACACTATCAAATGACAAAGATACTCATTGCTTCACTGTGCCAGTGAGCAGTTGCTTTCACACATATCCTGTTTCTGCTAAACCATGAAAGATAGACAGCTATCTAGTGAAATAAATATGGCCAACTTGCTGCTAAATATACAGCAAGTGTAAGACATAGTAATAATTTTACACTGATTTCATCAAATACGATACATTGTTTGACACAGCTACTGACACACTATATAAGTGCTGAACCGAAATCAAACAATAGCAGTGATAATTCACATTTATTCACAGCGGCATCTGTACTAATCAAGTACAGCCACTTGAATGACTGTGCAAACACCTCGGATGTCTTTTTGCAGTAAAAATAATAATAATAGCAACAATAATAATAATGGTAATAATAATTCATGTTTGTTTCATGCAGACACCCAGTTATCACAGGAAAACATTCCATTTTACAATACAGAGATGTACACCAGTCCCCCAAAGCCACATCAGTGGGTCAACCAGGTAGTTATAATTACTTCAGAATATGTTTCAGATATTGAATTGTAATGAAAAATGACGGCCACTTAATGCTAATTTCCACTAAATTCCATACAAACAGCAAAGGATTCCAGGTTGCTTTACTGAAATCATATTAGTCCTGCAAAGCCAAAATAATGAGCAAACAGCAACAGAAAACCATTTTCCTCCACTGCCACCTCCAGCAAATTTTGCGTATATATATATATATATATATATATATATATATATATATATATATATATAGGTATATGTGCATATACATATATGTGTGTGTGTGTGTGTGTGTGTGTGTGTGTGTGTGTATATGTGCGTGATAAAAGGGCAACACTATGATGCATTCAAATAGCTGTCAGCCCAACTTTCTTCTTTAAAAGATGGAACATTACTTCCTACAATATGAAACAAATTTGCAAAATGTGGATCACTTATTGTCACCTTCACCTAGGAATTTTATAGCATAGTTGGAACTGCTTCTAACTACAAACAAAAAGTAATTTTGATAAAATAATATGATTTAGCATTATTTACAATGGATATGTGTTCATAAGCAGTCAAGATAGGTCCAGGGGGAATTTGAGTGCCAATCCAATTGTCTACATCAAACCACAAACACGCAGGTACCGGAAGCCCTCTTCCCAAGAAAAACTTTATGCCTAACTGTCCAGAGGCTCTTGCTGACCCAGTAGAAGTGGCAACAGCAAAGTATGCTTGAGATTGAGATTTGAGTCCCAGATGAGCTAAGATTTTCCTTCCACTTCTGTCTAGGTTAGTCTTGAATGCAGCTAAAGTAACATAGAAGGGCAGTTTTTCATACAGAATGGAGCAAGTCAAAACACATAGCTCTTTTACACCCATCTAAGCTATCAGCCAGGTGACAGCCCAGCCTTATGTTCTACTGTTGTTAATACCAAAGCACAATTCCAAGCATCTAGTGTGTGGAAGCATCTCTGTAGCTGTAGTACATAGAGTTAATTAGGTCAGTGTCTTGACTCTTCCCCCATCACAAACTTACTATCAATTTAGTCTGGTGGCTTTTGAGTTTGGTGAATTCAAGACTTAACTCTCCCACTTGTTAAGCATGTCTTTAACCCTGGTGGTGCTTTGATTTTGATTTACATCACTTTTGAAGGCATTTTTATACTGTAAATATATCATGTGTGGTGTAGCAATGTAGAGGTACTGGATTCTAATGTGGAAAAACAGTGAATGGAGTTTGCTAGTCATCCTTTTCCTTTTATTGTGGAGTGTCAGAACTTGCTAAAGAAACTTAAAACAAACATACACATTTAGCTGTCTAGTTTCAAACTAACTGTTAAAGTGAATACTGCCAGTGCATTTCCAGGGTCTTCTATCAGAACAGATTATATCATCACAGGATAACATATTCACAAATAAGGGGGAAATAGTTTGATCTTTAGCTTTTCAAATGCACTACGCTGTGAAATATGATCACAATTTCTCCCCACCAGAAAGGCAGATCCAACTATACATTTTGAGTGATAATGATGAACATTGGACTTCACCAATGAGTTTTTGCACTGATTAGATTGTTACAATGGTTGCATACTTTTTTACATCTGCCACTGTAACATTCTGACAGTATGGGCAAGTGCAAAGTAAAAGAAGCAAGCAATGGTAACTGTTTTCCATCCTTGGCAAAGAAATATTTCTTATGCATGTACAGGGTATGTATTATTTATTACCCTACTAGAAAGACAAACGTTTGTACCAATAATGTGAGAGAGAAAAAAAATGAAACTGATGCTACAACAGTAAACATATGCTGCAACAAAACCAAGTTCAGCCAAATTTTACTTTTACTCACCAAAATAACAGTTCTTTGAATCTCAAACAGCTAACTCCACTTCAGTGAACTTCCATTCTATCGAAAGCATGGACTAGTAAACTTCATTCCCTGGGAAATGAACCACTTGGCCACCAGGGTGAACTTTGTCCTTTTCCTCAGTGTAGTGCGATCTCAGAGGTGGTATATTAAGTTAGGGGTGGTGTGGGGGACAAAGTCCCCCACTTGGGTGGGTTTAATTTGTTTCCGCTCAGTTTTTTTCCTTGGTGGCCAAGTGGTTCATTTCCCAGGGAAAGTAGTTCAGTAGTCCATGCTTTCAGTTGAATGGAAGTTCGCTGAAATGGAGTTAGCTGTTTGGAATTCGAACAAGTGTAATTTCGGTGAGTAAAAGTATATATATATATATATATATATATATATATATATATATATATATATATATATATATATATAGGTCTACTTCACACAATCCACATTTTAAAACATTAAAATTCATGTGGTTAAAACCATATGACTGAAGTTTTAAAATGTCAACCTGAGTGTACTCAAATTGAGGTTCAGTGAAGATAAGGAAATTTGTCCCTTTCCCCACTGCAGTGTGATCAAAATGTTAATACATAGATTTAGCAGGACACATGGGGTTGGATACTGTTTGTCCTGTTATGTTTTGTTTTGACTTTTTAAAACATCAGTCATATGTTCTCGACCATATACATTTTGATGTTTTAGTAAGTCTGTCATGTAAACTACATACATACATATGCATATATAAAACAAGATGATAGCCCTGGCAGCCACAGGAGAAGAAAAACCAACAGAGCTAATTATGACACTTAATATGAACCAAATTTTGGATATTCTGAAGCATTAGCAAATATCAACAGAACTTTATGTTGTATTGCTAAAGACATGGAACCTACAAAATTTGACGATTTTTACTAACCTTTCAAAAAAGAACCTTAACAAACTGGAAACTTCCTATAACAATATTGCTAGGTTTGCTACAGGTAACCCCTACAGAACCCACCATTGCATAAATATAAAACAGCTTGGATGGCTGGAACTACAAAACGTGATTAAACTCCACCAACTAACCATTGCCCATAAAACCCTTTATAAACCTTCTTCTACTCCTATTCTATCCACCCTCATGACACCATATACAAATCTGAAATCCCTACGTTCCTCTCACAAAAACCTTGTACATACCTCTAAACCCAATAACAAGGCTGGAGAATCTCTCTTTTCTAATGCTAGTGGAAAAACTTGGAATCTTCTCCCCAGTGATCTTTCCTCTCTCCCCTCTCCCTCACTTTTAAAAAACAAACGGAAACTTTACCTAACAACACAATGGCTGTGCCCCTGTTCTAAACCAGACTAGGCATCTAGCCAACAGATTTACCTAAGTTTCTGCCATTATTGACTACATATGTACTATTTTATATTCTTAACCTGTAAATACCACCTTTTATACTACTTAAGAACAAATACATTTTCTTTACTAGTAAACAAAGTTCTTTACTATTAAACAAAGTTTCTCTCTCTAGCCATACTATCCCGTCTCTCTAAATTCTCTTTACAGAAGATTTTCTTTCTTCTATACTCTAGTTGCATATTTTACATAATTACTCTTTCATAACTTGTCCTTCTTTATTGTATAATTACCTGCATTTCACACTGTTTTGTTATAATATTCTAGCACTAAAGCTCTTTGCTTTGTCCTCTCGGATTTTTACATTATAACCTGCTAGAAGCATAGTACATAATGTATGCATCTACATAGTTACCTTATTACTTTTTATCCTTGCAAGGTTTTATTTTGTAATTTGCAATGTATATCTTAATATGTCTTATTCTTCTTCTAGTCCTATGTTAAAATGATTTCAAGTTTTTCACTATCTTGGAGTTTTTCTCCCCGGGCCTCTACTGAAAATGGACATATATCCAGTTAGACTAGCTCGGTCAACAAATGTAAAATAAAAATAAAATAAAATAAATAAATAAAGATGAGATTCCGCTGAATAGGGCTTAAGTTAGCCTAAACATGGAATGCTGTGTTCAGTTCTAGGGGTCATCTAAGAAAAAATCAGTTAAGGTGGTAGTAAAAGTACAGAATAATGTTTCCAGATGAGAAGGGGAAAGGTCAATTGTCATACAAAGAGAATAAAGAGATGCTAGGAATGTTTATACTGAAGATAACTCAGGAAAAAAGAGAACATTATGGATGGTATTCACAGTCAATTACACAGATGTGCTAAGGAATTTGTGGGTAAGAGCAAACAGGCACAGCTGAGCTGTGATTCATAAAGGCCATTTATGCCAATTCATGGTGTCCTTGAGTGTAGTTATGCAAATGAGCATATAATGAGATGGAAATGAGAAGTGATGTAAATGTATGCTGATTAAGACTATTTTACACCACTTGCAATTCAGTCAAATTTTCCTGCTTTCTTGCGCTTGTCATAGATGTGCTATAAAAATGGAAGCATTTCCACATCTGTCAGAGTTGCACTTGGTGAAAATGCTATCTCTTGTGGCAAGTTTTTCTATTTCTAGGTCTTAGTCGCTTGTCTTGGCCAGGCCAAAACCACCTGCACTCAGTGGCACTTGCCAATCAAGAAGGTGAAAATATAAGCAAAGTATTACTCATTATAACTTTGATAATCAAGAAATCCTTCAGTGGTTTAGAGTGGACAGGGACATTATAAGAGTCTTCGTGGGCATGTTTGACACCCATGGAGCATTGGAGGAATGTGTAGACTTCCTATTCCTGTGGACATCAAAATATGTAAGGCCTCACCATACTTGCTACAGGGACCTTCCAGAGACAGACTGGGGACACACTGGGGGTCACATAGGCTTCTGCCTTGAGGATACTGAAGGTTTCCTGGTTGTTCTCTTTTTACATATAGATCACTGCCTGTTGCATTCTGCATAATATGATCATGCACTGTTCTGGTGGTGAAGTGTGACCCATACTGTCACTGCAGCTCCCAGTTCTAGTCTCACTTTGACTAATGATAACCAGCTAACAGCAGTAGTAAAGGACCCCATGTGGCAGACTTGTGCATGGCATGCAGAAGCACAGGTTAAGAGCCAGCATCTCATCCAGAGCTAAGGACCAGGGCATTCAGGTTAGTGTTCCTTTTTTGTTAAAAAAATATATATAGTATAATTGATACATGCAGTGATACCTGTGGGCTATGCCGTATGATGCATTGTCTGCTGTGACTGTTTATTTGACATTCCTTCTCGTCTTTAAATAGCTTTTTTTTATTACTTCATGTTTGCCTGAGTGTTCACTGGTTTCTGTTCAGTGATGCTGAAAGGCATCAATTCAATAAATAACTCAACAGCTGCACATGCTGTATTTAATAACTTTTGAGTTAATTATTTATTTACTGTCACTTGTCACTGTGGTACTGGCCACAGTGACAAATTTAAGTCGCACATGCCATTTGTGTGTAATAAATTCTGTTGCACTGCACACCAGATTTCTTTTTTACTGTTATTCAAAATCATTTTGACTTCTGAAACTGTCTTCATTTGTGCAGTGATGAGGGTGCACTGACAGGAGTCACTTGGGATATGGCAGGATGATTATTTTTCAGTATGTCACTTTTGTATGCTGTAGTGGATCTGGAAATGTTTGCTCATTGCTATTATGATTTCTTATGTAACTGTAAGCATATGGAATGGTAATGTATGCTTCATTTGTTTTTGCCACACTGTTTGTTTATGTACTTAAGAGATGTACATAGACTTCCCTCCTTCCCACAATCCAATTGCATTTAAACAGAAATTTAAATGATTGCAATTTCAGAGTATGGTGAAAGTCATACCTGTAAAGGGAATAAGTCCACATATATATACACTCTCCACCACCAACAAAATCTTATTTCAAATAAACATACATATTTATCAATGAATGCAATTCACAGAAGTTCTAGATCAAATGAGTCATACACATCTCCTATTAATAGGCCTGGTTATGGTGCAGCTGATCTGGAGAATGGGCTAACATGAGAACTGTAAAGTGAGTTAGTGAGATCGTGTGATCTAGAGAAGGAAGGTGACTCTGCTGTGAGTGACACTGCTGTGTGATCCTGACCTTGACCTGGAATGTGATGTTCTCATAGGTGTAGATGACCATTGACATAGCCTGTGAAAAATGTGTTGTGATTGCTCACTGTGAGTATTGACATTACTGTCTTGGGAACTTGTAAAACTGAGTCCAGCTTGACTCTGGTATGTCCTAACCAGCATATAAACAGAGGTTGCAACTGATGCTTGGTGTGCCATCATATTATGCATCAGTGACACCATGGCATTATCCCTGTTCTCTGGAAATCTGAACACATACCCTATAGGACTTTCACCATTTCTAGCTGACTCTCTGTTGTTGTGGTTTGAGCCCTAAGTATGTCACAGCACATTTCCTGTAGTGCAGCCAATGTTTTATGTGTTCCTGATGTAGTTCAAAATAATATCTGCATCTGACATGTCTTTGTAATGTTGTCACTGTGGAGAATGTGGCCTCAGACTGCCTACCTTCATCCTCAAACTGTTCTTCTTTGTCTGGAGAAACTGGTGTAGACATGCATGTTTATTCTTGCCGTACAAGCATGAGTGGAATGTTAGCTTTTGTTTGACTTGGTGATGTGGTGTCAAGTTCTGTTGAGTTACTAACATGTTGTGAGGTGAGAGAGCCTGTCATTACACTTTGAGACTGCCTACCACTTCCCTCGGATTGCCTCATAAATACAACTACATTATGATCAACACCCATTCTACTGCTGATTCACGCATATTTATTGGTACAGTTGAACTGTTTGTTTATGATGCCAAGTCTGTAAAAGAAATTATTACAACATATTAATAACAACGCAACAGCAAACAGTATAGTATGCTAACAGGAGGGGAGTCGGATTGGACACTTACCATGAAGTCTGCCTTCATTTTCTTTAGTTACTGATGTAAAAGGCTGACATCATAATAATAATAATAATAATAATAATAATAATAATAACAACAATGTTGCTGTTGTGTCTTTCGGCTTTTCCTGGTTAGGGGTCGCCACAGCAGAACTCAGGTCTGCTAATGATTGGCAGTAGATTTTTACATGCCGAGTTGCTGGCCCTGACGCACAACCTTCAATGAAGGTATGCCCATTCGCGCATGTCTCCACACAGAAGACGCTCTAGCTGAGAATTGAACAGGACAACGTCTTATTGTGAGGTGACAATGCTACCACAGCACCACCACTGCAGTCCAATAATAATAACAACAACAACAATAATAATAATAATAATAATAATAATAATAATAAATTGTGACATGTTTAATTACAGCACTGTTTGTCACTGTCCACTTTTAACTGTTTAAAAGGTGCACATGTTGATCAACCTTCAGGAGCTGATGACTGCAGATACTGCTGCAGACTTTGGTTTGATGGAACAGTGTCCATGCCACCTCTAATTATTCCAGTTGTACAGTCTTCTGTATCATAGTCATCTCCACAGATGGAGTCCAAATGGAGAGATGATAAAATCAGCAAAAGGAGAGAAGTATTACTGAAATTAAGTTCATCCTCAAGTCTTGGTGAGTATCTTCATGAGGTGGACCCTGTTTTTCACAAAAATCTTACCAAGGCAACACTGATATATAGACTGTATTTTATGTATCATTTATCATGGACAGAAGTAGGTTAAAAACTAAAGAAGATAGCTGGGTGCACAAGTCCCAGGATAAAAAATATGCCCAATCCTGGTAAGTGCACTGTACCAGGACTGGACAAAATTGACAGTGTAGAATTGCAAGACATGGAAACATTCCTACAATGGGGCTAGGCCAGGCCCAGGGGGAAGATGGCCACCCTGTTGTAGAAGGAAATTGCAGTCCACAACAATCACAAAAACCGACAGGCCAAAAAAGAACCATTCAGATGATAGTGTGGACAATTGAGGTTAAGAAAAAAATTATGTATTTTTACTATTATGCAAAAAGCCCAGAATTTCCAGACAAAGGATATATGAAAATATTAAGAGAGAAATTATAGGAAAGAAAAATAAATTTGTGCTCATTAATGCACCAGATCCATGAAAAACACTATATAGACCAAGAAGCCTTGAGTCGCTTAGAAAAAGAAGTGACTGAGGAAGTGTGAAAATTTACAAAAAACAAAATTTAGAGATTTTTGAAAGGTATAAAAAAAATGGACATGGGAAAGAAAGTGAGATCTAATATTGTGCAATATTTATGCAAAGGAGAAAGCCAAATTAATCAATACAAAAATGGCAGCCCCAAATATAATTGAAGAGAAATATAGGGAAAGGCATCCAGATATGGAAAATTCCACAATAAAAAAAAATAAGATTACAAGAGGAATGTAGAACACAAGATCAGCCAAGTAGAAGTTAAAAGAATAGAAGCTGAAGTTATGGAATAATTGTGAGGTGAAGGATTCAGTGTAGAAAGTCTAACACAGGTCATATCACAACAAGATAGAACAACTACTTCCGAGAGTAAGGAGAAACAAGAGGAGCAAGAGACATCTGAAGAAGACATATGGACATGGGAAAGAAAAATAGATTTAATATGGTGTAATATTTATGGAAAGGAGAAGGCAAAACTAATCAGTGCAAAAAGAGCAGCAGCAAAGATATTTGAAGAGGACTACAGGCAAAGACATCCAGATACGGAAAAGTTTACAATACAAAAATAAGGAAACAAAGAAGAAAAGTAGAAAAGACCTATAATGGAGAAGTTAAAGAAATAGAAACTGAGGTTATGGATTACCTGCAAAGTGAAGGATTTAGTGTAGAAAATTTAACTCAATAACAATACAACAGGATAGAGCAATGGACACCCAAATTAAGAAGAAACCAGTAAAGTGGGAAGAATCTAATCAGTTGACATATGAAGATATTTTGGAGCCTCCCACAGGAAAAAGGTTCAAATGGTGCTATACAGCAAGGGAAAGAACAGGAAACTGTGGCAACTCTGACAGTCAATGTCGTGGAGTGATAGGCCAGTGAGTTCCCATACGAAAGAGCAATGAATGACACAGGGTGAAACTGAAGAGAATGTGGTAAGGAAGAAGATTTGGAATTTTAGAACTTTCTATACAATGCCCGCAGGAAATGACGAACAAAGAATGTGCCCTCAGTTTAGAAGAAAATGATCTTAGAGAAGAGTTGCTTGATTTAATAGAGATGGAGAGACATATTAAGATCAACAAAAGAAATAGACAGCAGAAGGTCAATAAAACCCAAAAAGTTAGAAGTTTGAAAAAATAAATTAACACGGTAATTATGACTGTCCAAAGAGATTCATGTGATATAACCTAAGTAAATAGGATACATTACTGTGCAGCTAAATTAATAACACATAAAGTCCTACCACAAGAACACAGGGTAGTAAGGGAAAGGATGGGGAGAAATCGAATGCCATCATGTAACTATCAAATAGAGAAAACTATAAAGCAATTAAGACAAGAAATGTCACTGTTAGAAGAGTATAGAATAGGGAACAGATCAACAAAAATACTCAGAAAGACAGACATGATAAAAGCAATGCTCATTATTATAACAGATCAGGACTTATCCTACACTATTGCAAATAATAAACTAAAAATATCAGCACAGGCAGAAAAACGTAGAAACTACACAAATATAAAAGAAAAGTACAAAATAAGTAATTTATTGATGACCCAAACAAGTTTCATAAATAATTGGGGAACAAGGTAAAATGGAGAAGAAATAGATACATTTTGGAGAAATACGAAGATCTTGTGGAACATAACAAAGATGCTAAATGGATAGAAGACGTAAAAGAAAGAATAAGAAGTTCAAATGTACAAGGTATGAAATAGGATGAAGTAACCACCAGAGAGATTGAAACAAAGTTAAGAAAAGCCTCTAACTGGAAAACCCCAGGCCCAGATGCAGTACCTAACTTCTGGCTAAAAGTATTAACATCTTTGCATGAAGATTTAGCCATAAGTAAGAACTATTTATATGCACACCCCGAACAGACACCAGCCCGGCTAACAGCAGGAAAAACAATGCTCCTACTTAAGAGTGAACCTGCAAGCTACCCTAAAAACTATAGACCAATAACTTGCCTTCTGACAATGTATAAACTATACACTGGAAATAATGCCAACAGAGTTTATAGTCATTTAGAAGAAAACCCAATTATGCCAATAGAACAAAAGGGTAATAAAAGAAATTCATATGGAACAAAGGATAATTTGTTGTTAAATAAAGTCATAGTGAAGAACTGTAAAAAGGGGAAGACTCTAAGTATGTCATAAAAACACTACAAAAAAGCATTTGACAGTACCCCACATTCATGGATAAAATAGTGGTTAAAATATGTAAGATACACCCTACACTGATAAACTACATTAAAGTGACCATGAAACAGTGGCAAACCACTTTGCAGTTAAGCTATGATAAAGGACAAATTATTATTCCAGAGATAAAAATCCAAAGGAGGATATTTCAGGGTGACTGTCACCGCTGCTCTTTTGTCATACCTTTAACCCATTAACCTCTCTGCTTAACAGATTATGTCATGGCTATGGCTTCCAGAAAGCAATAAAGTGTAAAGACTTCTTATCTTCTCTTTGTTGATGATTTAAAACGGTATAGATCATCAGATGAGGACCTGAAAGCACAACTGCAAGTAGTCAAAACTTTTTTGAATGATACAAAAATGTCATTTGGTCTTGATAAATGTGCAAAAGCAATCTTTAAAGCAGGAAAGCTGCAGCACCAAGAAAACATCAGTTTGGGACAAAAATGTGATATAAAGAATGTGAACAAGAGAGAATGTATAAATATTTGTGAACTGATGAAGGATCAACAATAAAAAATGAACAAATGCGAATAAAACTCAGTAAGAATATTTTAGAAGACTTAAATTAATCCTAAGGACAGCATTGACATCTAGGAACAAAGTTCAAGCTATAAACCAGTTTACTCTTCCTGTTCTAACTTACAGTTTTGGAGTGATTGACTGGCCTCAAAAGGTGCTGGGTAGATTAGACAGAAAAGCAAGAAGGATACTTCATGCTCATTAAATGATTTATAAAAATCAGTGCATACCAAGATGATATATTCCCCATTCCGAAGGGAGTTTGGGCCTCCTTGAAACTGATTATATATGCATAGATCTGCAATCATCAGACTGCATACATATCTGCTGACCTCACAAGACCCAAACATAGTGAAAGTTTTCAAACACGAGGAGAATAAATCTAAGATGAATTCCCTTCTAATTCTAGCAGAAGCAAGCAGGAATGGAAATCAAACCAGAAGTAGGTAAAAATCAGGCAGCAACTGAATGTGCCAAAAAACTAAAGAAATAATATAAAGTGAAATATCAGATGAGAAGGCAAGCAATGTGGAAAATGCATAAATATAGTTGCAAGTATAGAAAGCTCCTGGAACAACCTCACGTTGATCAGGATCGAACACAGGAAAGGTTAAGGAGAGGAGTACATGTAACTATGTACGGTTACTGGGCACACTGCGGGTGCTGTGAAAAGCACTTCTGGCTGACATAAAAGATTGAAACAATACTAATTTCATGAACTTTAATCATACTTTGATGTAGGAATGGGATCCATTCCTGTCATGGTATTAGAAACCCAAAAGATTTGTAGAAATTAAAAAAAAAAAAAAAAGAGAAAGGCATTCATCATTTGGTGTTAATAAGATTCTGAGACTCGCCCCTCCCCGCAGTGCTTCTGGAAATTGCATTCTTCCAGTCATTCCTTCTAGCATGTTTTACCATATTATTTGCCCCTTTCTTGCATTCTGCCTGTGATCTATTTCTGCCTCCACCAGCATTGATTTCAACAAATACTTGGATCCATGATTTGCTCCTGTGTGCTTGTCTGGGTCCCCTTTACCAAAAATAAGTTTTGCATATATCCTAAGAGCTGCCATGAGTACTCAGTTTTCCTCATAGCTACAGTTATTATGTCTGTGCCTGGATTGCTTATTCTCCATCTATACCACAAAGGCAAAAATAAAAGGAAAAAAAATAAAAGGGCTACAGTTAGACACTTATCACACTACTTTCTGGATGACATCAAAAGTTAAACTAAAAACCACTGACTGCAATTCCTGCCACCAAGAGAAGTAAATAAATAAGCAGACAGAAATGTTATGTAAACTGCACTTTAGTTCATTCAATACTGATGAAATTAATTAGACCAAAATCAAACTGCACTACTATCTTCCATTGCCATGTATTCCTTTCTCACTGAGAGTAGTAAAATATCACTTTCATTAAACGTGTATTTCCGTCCTCTGCCCAGTACACATTCTCAGCTGCAGTAACCAGTTTTTGCATATATATATATATATATATATATATATATATATATACACACACACACACACACACACACACACACACACACACACACACACACACACACACACACACACAATCAGAAACTTTTTTTATGATCTGAAGATCATTTATTACAGTTTAAATGAACAGCACCACATGTCAAACAACTGAAAGCACTTGACCATAATTATCTGTCATGAGATGGTATTATTAAATGCACATTATACTTCAAAATGTATTGCAAGTGACCTTTATAACATTATGCAGTATTTTCTAATTTGTCTCTTAATAAATGTCTTTAATGCTCTCGCTAAGGCCAAGACCACTGCATCAATGGGCCCAGGCAATATCCCAGGATGCCTTCTAAATACCATGAAACTTAACCTATCAGGCCCTCTGGAATTGCTATTTAATTGTAGCTTCCAAAAAGACTTTGTGCCTTATGAATGGAGAACAGCAACAGTCATCCCTTTGTAGAAAGGTGGGCCATTTACAAACCTATAAGTCTGACTAGTCTTATATGTACAGCCAATGAAAGAATTATCATGGAAATAAATGATCAATAGTGATATAGTAAACCTCCAGACACTGGACCCGACCCAGTTTAGTTTCATCAAGGGTGGGTCATGCCTACTCAACCTGGATGAGAGCAAAATGGTTCACATTTCCTACCTTGACCTGGTAAGGCATTTGACACAATACCACACTCGGGCATTTTTGACAAACTCAAGAAGTTAGGTACAAATGTGTATGCTACCCAGTGGATAGCAAACTGGCTCACACACAGGACCTAGGAAGTAAGAATTGGGAAGTCCACCTCTACAAAGAGGCCAGTCACAAGTGGAGACCCTCAGGGATCGGTCCTTGGACCACTCCTTTTTGATATTTACTCCTCTGAAGTCAAGGCCAATGTCAGATGATTGCAAATTAGGAGCTGTGACTGAATTCCACACTGACCGAAATGTTCTCCAGGAAGGGCTGACACAGACAAACAACTGGTGTCAGAGCCATGAACTAAAATTAAATGCCAAGAAATGCATAATAATATCCTTTGGAAATTCATCCACCCCTGGTAACTTTCATAGTTCATAGTTCATTACTAGGCTAACTGCCCTTGTAGGCCATTTTATGCCTAGCCATTTATACCATGTGAGAATCAAAACCTACATTTTGTGTTTGTAAGGTAAACATCTTAACAATTATGCAATCTCCCATGACAACACACCCTTTAGACAGTGGCGGCTGGTGACTTCAAATCACAGGGGGGCTGCAGGAGACGCTGAATGGGCGGGGTCAAAGGGAAGGGGTGTGGTCAACCATAAAGGGGAGGAGCTATGCACAAAACCACAAAAAAACTAACTTTAATTAAATACGCTGCCCTGGGTGGCAAACCATCATTATGAAAGTCCAATCAAGACAAAAATAAGTGTAGAAGAATAAAAATATTTCAATGCATTGGCTGCATGACAGCTTACTTAATATCTAGATGGAAACAAAAGGTTGTGAGGCATGAAAAATAAATTACTTTTAAATACATTACTGGAATGCCA
Source organism: Protopterus annectens (assembly GCF_019279795.1). Lineage (NCBI taxonomy): Eukaryota > Metazoa > Chordata > Ceratodontiformes > Protopteridae > Protopterus > Protopterus annectens. The sequence continues at coordinate 614,474,522 of NC_056748.1, forward strand.
GTCAAAATCAAGTATAAGAAAACCAGAAGCACTCAACTCAAACCACTTCTCCTTGCACTGCAGTTCTAATTATAATATATTCAGCTTTATTAAAGTACCAAGCAACATGCTGAAAGTAGAAATCTATGTGATGCCCCACTTGTAAAAATGTTTCTTATCCAAAAAGACCTGCTGCCTGACAACTTGTTTCATGGGGAAAACATGATAAAAGTAAAAATGAAAAGCAAACAAGAAACAAGCTCAAGATACATTGCTTAAAGGATTACTGTACAGGTTATGGACCACACATGATTGGCATTCTGTTTAGTTTACGGGTAAAGCCTGTAGAGATGACTGGAAGTCTCCAACAAGTGTAATGAGCTTTTTAAAATAATGGAATCCTGTCCTTTAATACCCAAGGCTTATACATTATCTAGTCAAGTATTCTCTGCATGGCAACAACAGAAAGGCTTTCAATGTTGGCAATTCTTTAACAGTATGCTTATTAAAGCTTACTTGCATCTTACGATGTCAGACAAGCTTACCTTATGGTCATTAAAGCATTGCTACTTAAACACAGAGCAACAGGCACTTTGAGTAATAAGCATAAATCAACAGTACAAAAATATGACAGAAACCAGACCATTCTGCAAAATCAAGGACAGATGAAAAGCCACTGTAGTACTTATGCAGTGTGTCCTCCCCATCCAAGGTAGATACAACTACTCCTTGCCTTGCTTGGACACATCCAGAGTCACTACATGGGGAGTGGGGTGCAACAAGCATGTCACAATTTGAAATCTCTCTGGCTGACTGTGATGGCCCTGACACATTTGTCATACCTCTCAACTTCAAGAGCAAGAAATCTGGACAAAGCCATACACAGAAGTGGGACAAAGGCACAACAATAAGGACAATTTTAAATATTGCACTAATAAACTTAGAAAGATAATAGAATAGGTCTTGCATTAGTATGAATTTTCTGAAGGGTATAAAATCTGAAACTCAAATGTCTGTCATTTTCTAACTTCAGTCTTTAGTGATTTGTCACTAATTTGCCAAAAACACAATTTTATGAAAATGGACCAAAAATGTGATGCAAAAATATAAAATAGACACACAATACAGCTTCTACCTGTCAAAGAAGGACACTTTAATATTAGTACTGCTACCTTGAGCAGCTGACAAAATAAAAGAATCTACATGCATTTCAAGTAATCTATAACTTTGATTATTACAGTTATTTCTTAATTGTAAACCCTCCATGTTTTCTTCCAAAATTGCTATTTTATGGAGGGATTATTAGGGGAAGAGCAACATTTTGAGCCAAAATTGGGGACAGTTGAGAGGTTGGCTATGCCTAATTCTATAAAGCAATTTATTTGCATGTACCTCTCAACCTGTTAATGCAGTAAATCTGAACAAGGCCAAATATATTGGGGCACATATAAACAGTACTAAAAATTGCTCTTGTATAAATTGAGACAGTTGATAGAACGGCTCTTACTTTAACATGCATTTTATGAAGGTTATGAAGTCTGAAACTTATTATTTAGTGACTTCTGGCAAATCATTTAGGAATTAAAACTACAAATTTTATGAACAACAAACCAAAAATAAGAAGCAAAATCTATTCATTCTTTGAAAATCTGGACAGTTGGGAGGTATAGTTCAGCTGGGCCTGTCTGAGTTTGCTGCCCTTCCCCTGACAAAATAATGGTTGAACTGGAGCCTCTGCAGCCATTCCAATTAACCATTACTTGGCTATTTCACTCCATTTACCATAAACACTAATGTGCATACTGCTTTACTTCAATGATTGGACTTCATTTGAAAGTTTTATTTTGTATTTTACAGCACAAACATTAAGTCATCTGTTAAACAAAGCAATGCAGTCTCACAATGAAAACTTAGCATTAAAACTTCTCTGCCCTTGAAACTCACATTCATTGAAACAGCATTGAAACCCACATTCAAAGAAAATACATTTTGCCAGTGGCAGATAAAGATTAATTTTGGGCTGTTTTCAATCATAGGCCCCTTGCATATGAAACATACATGTGCTCTTTGATACACCTTCCTCATTGTACTAAAATTATATTCCTTGTACAATACAGTACACTTGTTAGAGGGTGTTTTAAATTTGTTTTGAACATTTTTCCAGTAAGCAATGAAACAAAACATATGCACCCATAATGGCAAACTGCCCAGTTGAGAACATTTATCATAAAAAGTCTACTCAGACTTCCACAGTCCACCATTATTAGTAAATATACACAATTCTACAGTCCACCATTATTAGTAAATATGCACAATTCCACAGTCCACCATTATTAGTAAATATGCACAATTCTACAGTCCACCATTATCAGTAAATATGCACAATTCTACAGTGCACCTTTATCAGTAAATATGCACAATTCTACAGTCCATATTCAGTGAATTCAGTTCTTGCCATAGCTGTCAACCTTAGCACAAAAACCTGGATGAAGCCAATAATGGGGGAATACAGTCCCAAAAATAGGGACAAATTTAAAATATTCATCTTGTAAACTTAGAAAATTGCTAGAAAAAAAAGGTTGTGCTACTATGTATTCTGAAGAACATGAAGTTTGAAATTCAAATGCTGGTCAATTTTACTGCGGACAGAACAAAAACAATTTTCAGCAGAGACGCAGGGATTAATACTGCAGACACGTCTTTGTAAAATGGCAGGGCACCAGAGCAAATCCACACAAATACAGGGAGGAGATGCAGACAGAAGCCACCCCAACCAAGAATCAAACCAGAAAACCTATAGTTGTGAGGTAACAATACTATCACTGCACCATCAATTATACAAGGAATTAAACATTCAGAAACCTGAAGTCTGAAATTCAAATGCCTGTCAATTTTACTGCGGACAGAACAAAACAATTTTCAGCAGAGACGAGGGATTAAAACTGCAGACACATCTTTGTAAAATGGCAGGGCACCAGAGCAAATCCACACAAACACAGGCAGGAGATGCAGACTCCAAACAGAAGCCACCCCAACCAAGAATCAAACCAGAAAACCTATAGCTGTGAGGCAACAATACTACCACCGCACCATCAATTATGCAAGGAATTAAACATTCAGAAACCTGAAGTCTGAAATTCAAATGCCTGTCAATTTTACTGCGGACAGAACAAAACCAATTTTCAGCAGGGATTAAAACTGCAGACACGTCTTTGTAAAATGGCAGGGCACCAGAGCAAATCCACACAAACACATGGAGGAGATGCAGACTCCACACAGAAGCCACCCCAACCAAGAATCAAACCAGAAAACCTATAGCTGTGAGGCAACAATACTACCACTGCACCATCAAATACGCAAGGAATTAAACATTCAGAAACCCTTAAGTCTGAAATTCAAATGCCTGTCAATTTTATTTAACATTTTTAATCAGGACAGTCTGACTTGGAACAAATAAACAATTTTCAGCAGAGGCCCAGGAAGAAATAATGCAGACATGTCTTTGTAACATGGGAGGGCACAAAAGCAAACCCACACAAACACAGGGAGAAGATACAGACCCCACAAAGAAGGAACCCCAGCCAAGAATCAAACCCAAGAACCTGCAGCTGTGAGGCAACAATGCTACTACTACACCATCAAATATCAAGCATTGCAACATTTACAAACCACAGATATTATGAGGAACAGATCAGATCGAATATGAGGTAAAAATCTGAAATTTTTTTACAAATGGTGGTGGGTATGGAACTCAAGTCTTTAACACCTGCATACAGGGTACAGGGTTCAAGCCTGAGGCATTCCCTACCACACCACCATAAGCACCTGGGGCATTTTCACACACACACACACACACTCACTCTCCAGTAAAGCACAAGCACCATACACAAACTCCAGTAAAGCACAAGCACCATACACAAACTCCAGTAAAGCACAAGCACCATACCCAAATAAAAAGCACAAACTCAATAAAAATAAACATTGTAAATTAAAAGGCACCTTACCCAGAGTTAACGTCCATACATACATCCTTCCCGCGCAATACTGAAGACCCGCGAGATCCCAATGCTCCTTCCCGACGCCGACGAGATCCCTAAGGCTCTGTCCCGAGTCCCTGCTGCTCCTCTTGCAGTCCGGACGCCATAATCCCTGGCGGGTCTGTGCACTGTAAAGTGCACAGACGTCTCCTTGTGTCCCCTATGGGACGGGCCGGTTGCCTTGAGCATGCACATAGACCGATAAGTCGGGACTCGGTCTATGCATGCGCCAAGTCCGAATTTTAAAAAAATATTTTTTTTTATTTTTCATTTTTTTTTCTTTCTTTTTTTATTTTTGAGGGGGCTGCAGTTCGGCAGCCCTATGCCACGAGCCGCCCCTGCCTTTAGAGTTGACCCAATTGTCAGGGACTTAGGGGCACACATCAACAGTAATCTAGATTTTGACCATCATATGTCTACAGCAGTGAGGAAATCATTTTATGTTGCCCAACTTATAAACAAAGGAATGGCATCTAAGGAAGTCATTGTTCCACTGTATTCAGCATTTATCAGACCTCTCATTGAGTACAATACCCCCTTTGGTATGTATCTAACCAAGCATATCCAGCAATTGGAATGCCTACAGAGGTTCCTCATTAAAAGAAAGCAGGATGTAAGTAAAATGTCCTATGCAGACTGCCTCAAGGCCCTATCCCTGTATTTTGTCTCCTACAGGCATTTGAGGGGAGATCTATGTCTGGTATACAGGGCATTTTTAGACCCCACTCTGATGGACTTCCTGCATATACCCAAACAAGCAGCACCAGAATAACTAATTTTAAAGATTTAAATCTTGCCTGTGATATAAATAGGACATGCTGGAGAGACAGGTATGTATACCAGAGACTACCCCATCTCTGGAATAGGCTCCCTATTCATGTGAAGCAGAGTTTCTCCCTAATCCAATTCAAGTACAACTTGGAAAACTGGAGGGGAAGAGGAAATTCATCCCTGGTTTGGCACCTATGTCTCTAATGGGCACAAGCAACCTGTAAAAAGTTCATCTCCCAGTCCCCTGCTTGTAAATGGTTCATCTCCCAAGCCCCTGCTTACATTTATCAAGGGTATCAAAACTTGCCAGAGATTTGGGATGCATGGCTAGGGTTAAAGATGCCCTTGTGGTCATTAGCCTAGTAAACACCTATGAACCTATGCTAATTACCTTACAAAGTTTGCTTACTTTTTGATGTCTGTGCTATTCTAACAAATGTGCCACCTGTGTTGGCTATTAGCAAGTCAATATACGCAGCTCAGTGTTATGGCATAAATTTAGGCTGATTTACATATTTAGTATGCAAATTAGATTAGTTCATATGCATGTCGATAAATTGCAGTATTAAGCAAATGTGTTACAAAGCACATCAGCATATTTTGGATTTTTCTGATTATGAATGTGCATCCCACCATACATAAATGTATCTGAAACCGATGTGGACACGCTGCGGATGTTTATGAATTCCACAGCAGTCCACAGCAATGCCAAGCTGTTTGCGGTTATGTACTGTTTGGACTAAAGTAGCCAGTATAAAAATATACTAGCAAAATTCAAAACAGAGTCATCTTAATGTGAGTTTGAATACAATATGAAGTTTAATCCCTACCCATCCAACATGGTATGTGGGACCCTAACAAGTGATGCATATTATGAAGTTCTAAAAATGTTTCACATTACTATTGACATTTCTTTCTCAACCACCTTTGTTAAAAAAGGGGGGGGAATCTGTACCATTTCACTGCATGACACATTCTGCTGTTACAGTAAGATTGAAAAACAAATGTAATTTTATCAAGAAATATTACTGTTAACACTTATTATAGACAAACATAAAAATAGTCCATTACTAATGGAAAGGTCAGTTAAGTTTTCTTCTTTAAGAAAAAACTGTGTTTGACAAAGCAGTTTTGGCTTTAACTAACCTGGCAGTGTTATCAATACCTGGTCTTATAGGCATGCTAGCAAAAAAGGGTTTGGTCAAGGTGATGTCACACCCAACAGGGAGTGGTTCTAACCCTCCTTAGAGAATGGGCAACCTGTAGATTGGCACCCTGATTTCAGAACGAACATTCTCCAGCAGGATGTTAATCTACAGGTAATGCCTGTTGAATATTAAACTACCATTAAGCTCGGACTGAATGTAACCTAATGGTTTCCACTATTTTGCACTCTGCAAGCAGAGCTTTTGATGTTTAGTGAGTGTAAAATAAAACAAAAAAAAAAAAAAAAAAAAGCATGTGTGTCTGTATGTGACAGTGCATGCATGAATGAGCATGAGCTTGATAGAGCTATTGCTTTACATGTGCTAAGCAGTACTTTTGTTGCTTAGCAAGTGTAAAAAATAATTGAAAATGAAAAAAGTGTGTGTATATATGTGTGCTTATGTTTCTGTCTGCATGTGTAACTGTATGCATGCTTGTGGAAGTGTGTGTGTGTATGTATGTACGTGTGTTTGTGCAAGCGAGAGTGAGAGAAAGTGTAAAAAGTGAAAGCAATTGAGTACTGGCAGCAACAGCAGCAGTTATGAGGTTTGCTTACCGCTCGACCTCATAGCTCAAGATATCTAAAGTCTAAAATAAAGGGGGAACAAAGGCTCAAAATAGGAACATATTTTAAATGTTGCTGTTATAAAACCACAAAATTGCTTGAATAATAAGCAGGGGCGGCTTGTGCTATAGGACTGCAGGACTGCAGCCCTCTCACCTAGAAACAAAACTATTTATTTTTCACGAGTCCCGGAACTCACACAGACTGCCCCACAGATGAGCTCTGGACTGCTTCATCAGAAGACAGGACCAATCAGGAGAGAGGTGAGTTTTAAGCTCTTGCAGGGGGATTACGTTCATCATGGTCTTGGGTCTTTGAGCAGACTACTTGCTGCTTCATGGACTTGAATTGTAGTGTGTGTGTGTGTGTGTGTGTGTGTGTGTGTGTGTGTGTGTGTGTGTGTGTGTGTGTGTGTGTAAAATGCCCCAGTTGCTATATACTGGTGGCTAGAGCAAAGTCATGGTGGTGTGGTAGGGAATACCTCAGGCTTGAATCCTGTATGCAGGTGTTAAGGGCCTGAATTCCCTACCCACCACCATTTGTAAAAAAATTGCAGATTTTTGCCTCATATTTGATCTGTTCTATTCCTCATAATATCTGTGGTTTCTAAATGTTTAAATGCTTGATATTTGATACTGCAGTGGTAACATTGTTGCCTCACAGCTGCAGGTCCTCAGGTTTGATTCTTGGCTGGGGTGCCTTCTGTCTGGAGTCTGCATCTCCTCCCTTTGTTTGTGTGGATTTGCTCTGGTGTCCTGCCATTTTACAAAGATGTGTTTGCAGTATTTCTCCCTGGGCATCTGCTGAAAATTGTTTTTGTTCCATCAAAAGTAAAATTGACAGGCATTTGAATTTCAGACTTCATATTCTTCAGAAAATACATAGTAGCACAACCTTTTATTCTAGTAATTTTCTAAGTTTATAAGATGAATATTTGAAATGTGTCCCTATTTTTGGGACTGTATTCCCCCATTATTGGCTTCATCCAGGTTTTTTGTACTAAGATTGACAGCTATGGCAAGAACTGAATTCATTGAATATGTTTGAGGGCTGTATTCCCTAATTACTGGGTTTGTCCAGGTGTTTTGTGCTAAGAGGTTGACAGCTATGGTGAGAACTGAATTCACTAAATGATGGCCATTTAAGTTTCAGTCTTCCTCTCTTTCACAAAGCAGCTGATTAGGTGTAGTGGTATGTTGTTCTGACTGTTTTGCACAGGGACCTTGGCAGTAAAATGTATGGTGGTAACACAGCATTTTATTCTAGCAACTTTCCAAGATTATACAAGCAATGTTTAATGTGTCCCTGGTTTTTGACCCCCTCCCAATAAATTTTGGCTTTTTCCAGATTTCTTGTGCTGCGAAGTTGAGATGCAGTTGAGTATTGAGTAGATTTTACAAGGAGCTGAGAGCTGCAGGGGAAGAGAAGTTTAGTGCTGCTTATGCTAAGTCTGCTTGCATTGTTAATAGCGCAAGTTGTGTACTTGCTTTTGATGCAGAAGGCTGTGGGTTTTACTCCCACAAGGGGTGGATGCTGCCGTACTGAGAATATCTTCCATGGCGAAAATACTAACTGTGAGCCTGTTATCAGTTTGCCATCCATTTCCTATTGCAATATTACTAGCTTATCATTTTTTTAATGTAATATAGGCAATTTATTCCTCAGGGGCAACAGACACTTTATTTTTCGATGAAACCATGAAATATAAAGGTGTTTGCTAGCAGCAACCTCTTCATTAGTTACAGATTTCTTTAATATGGAATTATTTAGATTACTTTTACTTCTTCAGAGATTGTGCATATTTACTGATATGGTGGACTGTAGAATTGTGCATATTTACTGATAATGGTGGACTGTAGAAGTTTGAGTAGACTTTTATGATGGAAATGTTCTGAACTGGGCAGTTTTGTCATTATGGGTGCATGCATTTTGTTTCATTGTTTAGTCGAAAAATGTTCTGAATTGGTCAGTTTTGTCATTATTGGTGCATGCGTTTTGTTTCATTGTTTAGTAAATTTAAAACGCCCTCTAACAACTGTACTGTATTGTACAAGGAATATAATTTAGTACAATCAGGAAGGTGTATCAAAGAGCACATATATGTTTCATATGCAAGGGGCCTATGATTTGAAAACAGCCCAGAATTAATCTTTATCTGCCACTGGCAAAATGTATTTTCTTTGAATGTGGGTTTCAATGCTGTTTCAATGAATGTGAGTTTCAAGTGCAGAGAAGTTTTAATGCTAAGTCTGTTTTCATTGTGAGACTGCATTGCTTTGTTTAGCAGGTGTATTAGTGTTTGTGCTGTAAAATGCAAAATAAAACTTTCAAATGAAGTCCAAATCATCATAGAAGTAAAGCAGTATGCACATTAGTGTTTATGGTAAATGGACTGAAATAGCCAAGTAATGGATAATTAGAATGGCTGCAGGGGGGAGGCTCCATTCGACCATGATTTTGTGAGGGGGAAGCGTGGCAAACTCAGACAGCCCCAGCTGAACTGTACCTCCCAACTGTCCAGATTTTCAAAGAATGAATAGATTTTTGCTTCTTATTTTTGGTTTGTTCCTCATAAAATTTGTGGTTTTCTGGCAAATCATTTAGGAATTAAGTCACTAAATAATGACATACTGAGTTTCAGACTTCATAACCTTCAGAAAAATGCATGCTAAAGTAAGACCTGTTATTTTATCAACTGTCTCAGTTTATACAAGAGCAATTTTTAGTACTGTTTATGTTAGAAAAATATGTATTAGTAATATGCAATCTTAGTGCATTTGAGGTTTAAAAAGGGTTAACACATTTATTCTGTTCACACTGCATGAATCTGCACGAGCTACTAGAGACATTCCAATCCTGTTATGTCATAAAAATATGTGCAGCTATGATCTGCTTATGCTTTGGAAATTAACAGGAAAGCATTTGATTTCTGCTAATGTCATGAAAATAATAATAGGTGTTTCATTTCTACTAGTGTCATGAGACATAACAAAGAGTTATTGATTTTCTGCTGATGCCGTGAGAAAGTACACAGCTGCTGAAGCTATTGATAATTAAAACAAAGGCTGCTTGAAAGTATAAACCATAGTCAGCATTACTTGTACCTAAGCTAGAAATGTACCTTGAAATGTAACACATATATATTAGAACTGCACAATTGAAGAATAGAAAGTTTGTAGTGAGCTAAAAATAAGCCCCAAGGCCAGGTTGTTTTTCTCAAATGTTTTTTATAATCCAGTCGTGTCAGCAGGAAATTCAAGTAACATTTTCTATGTAACACATAGTGAGTTTTAAATCTGAACATGTCAGCAGGAAATCTAAGTAACATTTTCTGTAGAATAATACAGAAAGCTGTGTCTAACTACGTCAACCATAGAAAAGTAACATTTCATAGAACTGTATAAAAGAAGCATACTGCTTACTAGTAATTTAGACAAAAACCTGTATCTGCATGTTTTGTCTCCTTGCTGCAAGTAATAAAGGGTGCCATACTTGAACCTTACGTGAACTGGCCTTTGAAGTTTTTTCCTTTGAGAGTTTATATGTTCCCCCAATATATTTGGCCTTGTCCAGACTTATTGCATTAACAGGTTGAGAGGTACATGCAAATAAATTGCTTTATAGAATAAGGCATAGCCAAACCTCTCAAATGTCCCCGATTTTGGCTCAAAATGTTGCTCTTCCCCCGAATAATCCCTCCGCAAAATAGCAATTTTGGAAGAAAACATGGAGGGTTTACAATTAAGAAATAACTGTAATAATCAGAGTTATAGATTACTTTTATTTCAGAAATGCATGTAGATTATTTTATTTTGTCAGCTGCTCAAGTTAACAGTACTAATATTAAAGTGTCCCTTCTTTGACAGGTTCACAGCTGTATTGTGTGGCTATTTTATATTTGTGTACCACATTTTTGGTCCATTTTTCATACAATTGTGTTTTTCTTTTGGCAAATTAGTGACAAATCATTAAAGACTGAAGTTAGAAAATAATGACGGACATTTGAGTTTCAGATTTCATACCCTTCAGAAAATACATACTAATGCCAGACCTATTCTATTATCTTTCTAAGTTTATAAGAGCAATATTTAAAAATTGTCCTTATTTTTGGGCCTTTGTCCCACTTCTATGTATGGCTTTGTCCAGATTTCTGGCTCTGAGGTTGAGAGGTATGACAAATGTGACAGGGTCATCACAGTCAGCCAGAGACATTTCAAATTGTGACATACTTGTTGCACCCCACTCCCCCGTGTAGTAACTCTGGATGTGTCCAAGCAAGGCAAGGAGCAGGGGCGGCCCATGCTATTGGACTGCCAGACTGCAGCCCCCTCAACTTTAAAATAAAAAATAAAAAATAAATAAATAGAAAAAAAAATTTTTAAATTCACGGACTGCTGCTGAGACAGTCTGGAGCATGCACAGATGTCTCAGCAGCAGTCCTGACTGGGAAACATAGACAACAGAGCTCCCAGAAGTCTATGCAGTTTTAAACTGCATAGACTGTCCTGGGAACTCGCTGGGGAAACGCGTCGGGGTCTGACTGCAACATCAGCAGTCAGGAATTTAGTATCTCGCGACAGGCAGGGTCTGGATTGGAGTTCGCTGCAGTCTCGTCGGGGGAAGGTTGTTGGGTTTATGGACAGGATTTCGGATTTACGGTGGTGTACTTTGGAGTTATGGACTACAGGTAAGTGTGTGTGTGTGTGTGAAAATGCCCCAGGTGCAATATACTGGTGGTATGGTAGGGAATACCTCAGGCTTGAACCCTGTACCTTGTATGCAGGTGTTAAAGACCTGAATTCCCTACCCACCACCATATGCAAAAAAATTGCAGATTTTTTCCTCATATTTGATCTGATCTATTCCTCATAATATCTGTGGTTTTTAAATATTGCTATGCTTGATATTTGATGGTTCAGTGGTAGCAATGTTGCCTCACAGCTGCAGGTTCTTGGGTTTGATTCTTGGCTGGGGTGCCTTCTTTGTGGGGGGGGTGGTCTGTATCTTCTCCCTGTGTTTGTGTGGGTTTGCTTTTGTGTCCTCCCATGTTACAAAGACATGTCTGCATTATTTCTTCCTGGGCCTCTGCTGAAAATAGTTTTTTTTGTTCCAAGTCAGACTGTCCTGATTAACAAATGTTAAACAAAATTGACAGGCCTTTGAATTTCAGACTTCAGGCTTCTGAATGTTTACTTCCTTACATATTTGATGGTGCAGTGGCAGTATTGTTGTCTCACAGCTATAGGTTTTCTGGTTTGATTCTTGGCTGGGGTGCCTTCTGTGTGGAGTCTGCATATTATCCCTGTGTTTGTGTGGATTTGCTCTGGTGTCCTGCCATTTTACAAAGACATGTGTCTACAGTATTTCTCCCTGGGCCTCTGCAGAAAATTGTTTTTGTTCCGTCAGAAGTAAAATTGACAGGCATTTGAATTACAGACTTCATATTCTTCAGAAAATACATAGTAAAACAACTTTTTATTCTAGCAATAAATATATAGTAACACAACCTTTTATTATAGCAATTTTTAAGTTTATAAGATGACTATTTGAAATTTGTCCTTATTTTTGGGACTGTAATACCCTGTTATTGGCTTTGTCCAGGTTTTTTGTGCTAAGGTTGACAGCTATGGCAAGAACTGAATTCACTGAATATGTCTGAGGGCTGTATTCCCTCATTACTGGGTTTGTCCAGGTGTTTTGTGCTAAGAGGTTGACAGCTATGGTGAGAACTGAATTAATTAAATGATAGCCATTTAAGTTTCAGTCTTCCTCTCTTTCACAAAGCAGCTGATTTGGCGTAGTGGTATGTTGCTCTTGACTGTTTTGCACAGGGACCTTGGCAGTAAAATGTACGGTGGTAGGTAACACAGCATTTTTCTTTCACAAAGCAGGTGATTTGGCATAGTGGTATGTTGTTCTGACTCTTTTGCACAGGGATCTTGGCAGTAAAATGTATGGTGGTAACACAGCATTTTATTCTAGCAGCTTTCCAAGATTATACAAGCAATGTTTAATGTGTCCCTGGTTTTTGCCCTTTTGACCCACCCCAATAAATGTGGCTTTCTCCAGACTTCTTGTGCTGCAAAGTTCAGATGCAGTTGAGTACTGAGTAGATTTTACAAAGAGCTGAGACCTGCAGGGGAACAGAAGTTTAGTGCTGATTATGCTAAGTCAGCTCACATTGCTAATAACACAACAGGTTGTGTACTTGCTTTTGATGCAGAAGGTTGTTGGTTCTACTCCCATAAGGGGTGAATGCTGCCATACTGAAAGTTAAGATACTAACTATGAGCCTGTTATCAGTTTGCCATCCATTTCCTATTGCAATATTACTAGCTTATTTTTAATGTAATTTAGGCAATTTATTCCTCAGGGGCATCAGACACTTTATTTTTCAATGAAACCATGAAATATAAAGGTGATTGCTAGCAGCAACCTCTTCATTACAGATTTATTTAACGTGGAATTATTTAGATGACTTTTTTACTACTTCAGAGATTGTGCATATTTACTGATAATGGTGGACTGTAGAATTGTGCATATTTACTGATAACAGTGAACTGTAGAAGTCTGAGTAGACTTTTATGATGGAAATGTTCTGAATTGGGCAGTTTTGTTTCATTGTTTACTGGGAAATGTTCAAAGCAATAGGAAGGTGTATCAAAGAGCACATGTATGTTTCATATGCAAGGGGCCTATGATTTGAAAACAGCCCAGAATTAATTTTTATCTGCCACGGGTAAAATGTATTTTCTTTGAATGCGGGTTTTAATGTTGTTTCAATGAATGTGAGTTTCAAGGGCAGAGAAGTTTTAATGCCAAGTTTGTTTAGCAGATGTCTTAGTGTTTGTGATGTAAAATGCAAAATAAAACTTTCAAATAAAGTTCAAATCATCATAGAAGTAAATCAGTATGCACATTACTGTTTATGGTAAATGGAGTGAAATAGCAAAGTAATGGATCATTGGAATGACTGCAGGGGGAAGTTCCATTCGACCATGGTTTTGTGAGGGGGAAGGGTGGCAAACCTAGGCAGCTCCAGCTGAACTATACCTCCCGACTGTCCAGATTTTCAAAGAATGAATTTTTTGCTTCTTATTTTTGGTTTGTTCCTCATAAGATTTGTGGTTTTCTGTCAAATCATTTAGGAATTAAGTCACTAAATAATGACATACTCGTTTCAGACTTCATAACCTTCAGAAAAATGCATGCTAAAGTAAGACCTGTTCTATCAACTGTCCCAGTTTATACAAGAGCAATTTTTAGTACTGTTTATATGTTCCCCCAATATATTTGGCCTTGTCCAGATTTATTGCATTAACAGGTTGAGAGGTACATGCAAATAAATTGCTTTATAGAATTAGGCATAGCCAAACCTCTCAACTGTCCCTGATTTTGGCTCAAAATGTTGCTCTTCCCCTAATGATCCCTCCACAAAATAGCAATTTTGGAAGAAAACATGGAGGGTTTATAATTAAGAAATAACTGTAATAATCATATTACTTTTATTTCAGAAATGCATGTAGATTATTTTATTTTGTCAGCTGCTCAAGTTAGCAGTACTAATATTAAAGTGTCCCTTCTTTGACAGGTTCCCAGCTGTATTGTGTTGCTATTTTATATTTTTACATCACATTTTTGGTCCATTGTTCATAAAATTGTGTTTTTTTGGCAAATTAGTGACAAATAATTAAAGACTGAAGTTAGAAAATAATGACAGACATTTGAGTTTCAGATTTCATACCATTCAGAAAATTCATACTAATGCAAGACCTCTATTAGCTTTCTAAGTTTATAAGAGCAATATTTTAAAAATTGTCCTTATTTTTGGGCCTTTGTCCCATTTCTTTGTATGGCTTTGTCCAGATTTCTTGCTCAGAGGTTGAGAGGTATGACAAATGTGTCAGGGCCATCACAAGTCAGCCAGAGACATTTCAAACTGTGACATACTTGTTGCACCCCACTCCCCCATGTAGTGACTCTGGATGTGTTGAAGCAAGGCAAGGAGTAGTTATGCAGTGTAAATGTGCAGAGAATCCCACCCATCCAAGGTAGACACAAGTGCTAGAGTGGCTTTTCATCTGTCCTTGATTTTTACAGAATGGTCCGGTTTCTGTCATATTTTTTGTACTGTTGATTTATGCTTATTACTCAAAGTGCCTGTTGCTCTGTGTTTAAGTAGCAATACTTTAATGACCATCAGGTAAGCTTGGCTGAGATTGCAAGATGCAAGTAAGCTTTAATAAGCATACTGTTAAAGAATTGCCAACATTGAAAGCCTTTCTGTTGCCATGTAGAGAATACTTAACTAGATAATGTATAAGCCTTGGGTATTGAAATGCATATGCCAGTATTTGTAATAAAGGACAGAATTACATTATTTTAAGAGTCTCATTACACTTGGAGACTTCCAGTCATCTCTGCAGGCTTTACCCGTAAACCGAATGCCAATCGCATGGTCCATAACCTGTACAGTAATCCTTTTAAGCAATGTATCTTGAGTTTATTTCTTGTTTGCTTTTCATTTTTTACTTTGATCATGTTTTCCCCATGAAACAAGTAGATGTCAGGCAGCAGGTCTTTTTTGGATAAGAAACATTTTTACAAGTGGGGGCATCAGAGATTTCTACTTTCAGCATGTTACTTGTTACTTTAATAAAGCTGAATATAAATTATAATTAGAACTGCAGTGCAAGAAGTGGTTTGAGTTGAGTGCTGCTTGTTTTTCTTATACTTGATTTTGACTGGCATTCCATTAATGTATTTAAAAAAAGTAAGTTATTTTTTCATGCCCCACATCCATTTTGTTTCCATCTAGATATTAAGCTGTCATGCAGCCAATGCATTGAAATAGTTTTATTCTTCTACACTTCATTTTGTCTTGATTGGACTCTCATAATGATGGTTTGGCTCCCAGGACAGTATATTTAGTTTTTATGGTTTGCTACTACAGGTGTGTGTTTGTGGTAGGGAATACTTCAGGCTTGAACCCTGTACCTTGTATGCAGGTGTTAAAGACCTGAATTCCCTACCCACCACCATTTGTAAAACAATTGCAGATTTTTGCCTCATATTTGATCTGATCTGTTCCTCATAATATCTGTGGTTTGTAAAGGTTGCAATGCTTGATATTTGATGGTGCAGTGGTATCATTGTTGCCTCACAGCTGCAGGTTTGATTCTTGGCTGGGGTGCCTTCTTTGTGGGGTCTGTATCTTCTCGTTGTGTTTGTGTGGGTTTGCTTTTGTGTCCTCCCATGTTACAAAGACATGTCTGCATTATTTCTTCCTGGGCCTCTGCTGAAAATTGTTTTTTTTGTTCCAAGTCAGACTGTCCTGATTAACAAATGTTAAATAAAATTGACAGGCATTTGAATTTCAGACTTTAGGTTTCTGGATGTTTAATTCCTTGTGTATTTGATGGTGCAGTGGTAGTATTGTTGCCTCACAGCTGTAGGTTTTCTTGTTTGATTCTTGGCTGGGGTGCCTTCTGTGTGGAGTCTGCATCTCCTCCGTGTGTTTGTGTGGATTTGCTCTGGTGCCCTGTCATTTTACAAAGACGTGTCTGCAGTTTTTCTCCCTGGGTCTCTGTTGAAAATTGTTTTTGTTCTGTCAGCAGTAAAGTTGAAAATTGTTTTTGTTCTGTCAGCAGTAAAATTGACAGGCATTTGAATTTCAGACTTCATGTTCTTCAGAAAATACATAGTAACACAACTGTAACACAACCTTTTATTCTTGCAATTTTCTAAGTTTATAAGATGAATATTTGAAATTTGTCCCTATTTTTGGGACTGTATTCCCCCATTATTGGCTTCGTCCAGGTTTTTTGTGCTAAGTTTGACAGCTATGGTAAGAACTGAATTCACTGAATATGTTTGAGGGCTGTATTCCCTCATTACTGGGTTTGTCCAGGTGTTTTGTACTAAGAGGTTGACAGCTATGGTGAGAACTGAATTCACTAAATGATAGCCATTTAAGTTTCAGTCTTCCTCTCTTTTACAAAGCAGCTGATTTGGCATAGTGGCATGTTGCTTTGACTGTTTTGCACAGGGACCTTGGCAGTAAAATGTATGGTGGTAACGCAGCATTTCTCTTTCACAAAGCAGCTGATTTGGCGTAGTGGTATGTTGCTCTGACTGTTTTGCACAGGGACCTTGGCAGTAAAATGCATGGTGGTAACACAGCATTTTATTCTAGCAACTTTCCAAGATTATGCAAGCAATGTTTAATGTGTCCCTGTTTTTTGGGCTTTTGACCCCCCCCCCAATACATTTTGGCTTTTTCCAGTTTTCTTGTGCTGCAAAGTTGAGATGCAGTTGAGTATTGAGTAGATTTTACAAGGAGCTGAGAGCTGCAGGGGAACAGAAGTTTAGTGTTGCTTAAGTGAAGTTGGTTTGCCTTGTTAATAGCACAACAGGTTGTGTACTTGCTTTTGATGCAGAAAGCTGTGGGTTCTACTCCCACAAGGGGTGGATGCTGCCGTACTGAGAATGTTCTCCTTGGTGAAGATACTAACTATGAGTCTGTTATCAGTTTGCCATCCATTTCCTCTTGCAATATTACTAGCTTATCATTTTTTAATGTAATATAGGCAATTTATTCCTGAGGGGCAACAGACACTTTATTTTTCGATGACACCATGAAATATAAAGGTGTTTGCTAGCAGCAACCTCTTCATTAGTTACATATTTCTTTAATGTGGAATTATTTAGATGACTTTTACTTCTTCAGAGATTGTGCATATTTACTGATAATGGACTGTAGAATTGTGCATATTTACTGATAATGGACTGTAGAATTGTGCATATTTACTGATAATGGTGGACTGTAGAATTGTGCATATTTACTGATAATGGTGGACTGTAGAGTTGTGCATATTTACTAATAATGGTGGACTGTGGAAGTCTGAGTAGACTTTTATGATAAATGTTCTGAACTGGGCAGTTTTGCCATAATGGGCGCATGCGTTTTGTTTCATTGCTTACTGGAAAAATGTTCGAAACAAATTTAAAACACCCTCTAACAACTGTACTGTATTGTACAAGGAATATAATTTAGTACAATGAGGAAGGTGTATCAAAGAGCACATGTATGTTTCATATGCAAGGGGCCTATGTTTTGAAAACAGCCCCAAATTAATCTTTATCTGCCACTGGCAAAATGTATTTTCTTTCAATGTGGGTTTCAATGCTGTTTCAATGAATGTGAGTTTCAAGGGCAGAGAAGTTTTAATGCTAAGTTTTCATTGTGAGACTGCATTGCTTTGTTTAGCAGATGACTTAGTGTTTGTGCTGTAAAATACAAAATTAAACTTTCAAATGAAGTCCAACTCATCATAGAAGTAAAGCAGTATGCACATTAGTGTTTATGGTAAATGGAGTGAAATAGCCAAGTAATGGTTCATTGGAATGGCTGCAGAGGCTCCATTCAACCATGATTTTGTCAGGGGGGAAGGGCAGCAAACTCAGACAGGCCCAGCTGAACTATACCTCCCAAATGTCCAGATTTTCAAAGAATGAATAGATTTTGCTTCTTATTTTTGGTTTGTTCTTCATAAAATTTGTAGTTTTCTGGCAAATCATTTAGGAATTAAGTCACTAAATAATGATACACTGAGTTTCAGACTTCATAACCTTCAGAAAAATGCATGCTAAAGTGAGAACTGCTATTCTATCAACTGTCTCAATTTATACAAGAGCAATTTTTAGTACTGTTTATATGTTCCCCCAATATATTTGGCCTTGTTCAGATTTACTGCATTAACAGGTTGAGAGGTACATGCAAATAAATTGCTTTATAGAATTAGGCATAGCCAACCTCTGAACTGTCCCCGATTTTGGCTCAAAATGTTGCTCTTCCCCCAATTATCCCTCCGCAAAATAGCAATTTTGGAAGAAAACATGGAGGGTTTACAATTAAGAAATAACTGTAATAATCAAAGTTATAGATTACTTGAAATGCATGTAGATTCTTTTATTTTGTCAGCTGCTCAAGTTAGCAGTACTAATATTAAAGTGTCCCTTCTTTGACAGGTTCCCAGCTGTATTGTGTGGCTATTTTATATTTTTGCATCACATTTTTGGTCCATTTTTCATAAAATTGTGTTTTTTGGCAAATTAGTGACAAATCACTAAAGACTGAAGTTAGAAAATAATGACAGACATTTGAGTTTCAGATATTATACTCTTCAGAAAATTCATACTAATGCAAGACATATTCTATTATCTTTCTAAGTTTATTAGAGCAATATTTAAAAATTGTCCTTATTTTTGGGCCTTTGTCCTACTTCTGTGTATGGCTTTGTCTAGATTTCTTTCTCTGAGGTTGAGAGGTATGACAAATGTGTCAGGGCCATCACAGTCAGCCAGAGACATTTCAAATTGTGACATACTTGTTGCACCCCACTCCCCCATGTAGTGACTCTGGATGTGTCCAAGCAAGGCAAGAAGTAGTTATGCAGTGTAAATGTGCAGTGTGTCCCCCCATCCAAGGAAGACACAAGTACTACAGTGGCTTTTCATCTGTCCTTGATTTTGCAGAACGGTCTGGTTTCTGTCATATTTTTGTACTATTGATTTATGCTTATTACTCAGATTTATGCTTATTACTCAGAAAGTGCCTGTTGCTCTGTGTTTAAGTAGCAATGCTTTAATGACCATAAGGTAAGCTTGTCTGAGATCGTAAGATGCAAGTAAGCTTTAATAAGCATACTGTTAAAGAATTGCCAACATTGAAAGCCTTTCTGTTGTTGCCATGCAGAGAATACTTGACTAGATAATGTATAAGCCTTGGGTATTAAAGGACAGGATTCCATTATTTTAAAAAGCTCATTACACTTGTTGGAGACTTCCAGTCATCTCTACAGACTTTACCTGTAAACTAAACAGAATGCCAATCATGTGTGGTCCATAACCTGTACAGTAATCCTTTAAGCAATGTATCTTGAGATTGTTTCTTGTTTGCTTTTCATTTTTTACTTTGATCATGTTTTCCCCATGAAACAAGTAGATAGTTGTCAGGCAGCAGGTCTTTTTTGGATAAGAAACATTTTTACAAGTGGAGGCATCACAGAGATTTCTACTTTCAGCATGTTACTTGGTACTTTAATAAAGCTGAATATAAATTATAATTAGAACTGCAGTGCAAGGAGAAGTGGTTTGAGTTGAGTGCTTCTGGTTTTTCTTATACTTGATTTTGACTGGCATTCCAGTAATGTATTTAAAAAGTAATTTATGTTTTCATGCCTCACAACCTTTTGTTTCCATCTAGATATTAAATAAGTTGTCATGCAGCCAATGCATTGAAATATTTTTATTCTTCTACACTTATTTTTGTCTTGATTGGACTCTCATAATAATGGTTTGCCACCCAGGGCAGCGTATTTAATTAAAGTTAGTTTTTGTGGTTTTAGCTCCTCCCCTTTCTAGTTGACTACACCCCTTCCCCTTGACCCCACCCATTCAGCTGTCTCCTGCAGCCACTCTTTGATTTGAAGTCACCAGCCACCACTGGCAAGGAGTAGTTATGCAGTGTAAATGTGCAGAGTATCCCCCCATCCAAAGTAGACACAAGTACTACAGTGGCTTTTCATCTGTCCTTGATTTTGCAGAATGGTCTGGTTTGTCATATTTTTTACTGTTGATTTAGGCTTATTACTCAAAGTGCCTGTTGCTCTGTGTTTAAGTAGCAATGCTTTAATGACCATCAGGTAAGCTTGTCTGAGATCGTAAGATGCAAGTAAGCTTTAATAAGCATACTGTTAAAGAACTGCCAACATTGAAAGCCTTTTTGTTGTTGCCATGCAGAGAATACTTAACTAGATAATGTATAAGCCTTGGGTATTGAAATGCATATGACAGAGAGTATTTGTAATAAAGGACAAGATTACATTATTTAAGAAGCTCATTACACTTGTTGGAGACTTCCAGTCATCTCTGCAGGCTTTACCCATAAACTAAACAGAATGCCAATCATGTGTGGTCCATAACCTGTACAGTAATCCTTTAAGCAATGTATCTTGAGCTTGTTTCTTGTTTGCTTTTCATTTTTTACTTTGATCATGTTTTCCCCATGAAACAAGTAGATAGTTGTCAGGCAGCAGGTCTTTTTTAGATAAGAAACATTTTTACAAGTGGGGGCATCACAGAGATTTCTACTTTCAGCATGTTATTTGGTACTTTTATAAAGCTGAATATAAATTATAATTAGAACTGCAGTGCAAGGAGAAGTGGTTTGAGTTGAGTGCTGCTTATTTTTCTTATACTTGATCTTGACTGGCATTCCAGTAATGTATTTAAAAAGTAATTTATTTTTTCACAGCCATTTTGTTTCCATCTAGATATTAAGTAATCTGTCATGCAGCCAATGCATTGAAATATTTTTATTCTTCTACACTTCATTTTGTCTTGATTGGACTCTCATAATGACGGTTTGGCATCCAGGGCAGCGTATTTAAAGTTAGTTTTTGTGGTTTTGAGCATAGCTCCTCCCCTTTCTAGTTGGCTGCACCCCTTCCCATTGACCCCACTCATTCAGCTGTCTCCTGCAGCTCCCCTTTGATTTGAAGTCACCAGCCGCTACTGATAATAAGATTTGTGTCGCCATGCATTTTCTGAAGTGTGCGCGCGCGCGCATGTGTTTTTTGTGTGTGTGTGTGTGTGTGTGTGTGTGTGTGTGTGTGTGTGTGTGTGTGTGTGTGTGTGTGTGTGTGTGAGCAAATGTGAGTGAGATCGACCAGTGGCAACAGCATTAAAAAGGTTTGCTTAACTCTGGACCTCTTAGCTCAAGAAATCCAGATAAAGCCTAAAATAAAGTGGCAACCAAGGCTCAGAAACAGGAACAGATTTTAAATATTGCTCTTATAAAATTACAAAGTTGCTTAAATAACAGGATTTGTGTTAGAATGAATTTTCTGAAGGAAATAAAGTCTGAAACTCAAATGTATGTCATTTACTGACTTCAGTCCCCAATGACTGGCAGCAAACCACACATTTTAGAGAGTAAGTGACCATAAAATAAAGTAAATTTATGGATATTTTTAAATGTTGTATTTTGGAAATAAAATGCTTCCTTATACACCATTAACATATACTACACCAAGTTTGAAACATTAGGGGGAGGAACTATTTTACAGCAAAAGCATACATAAAAAATAATATAGTAATAAAAAACAAGTGAGTAAAAACACACCAATTTTACAGACACCCCATTCTCTAAGCACAATAACGCCCTCCAGGGTGTGTTACTGTGTAAATAACACCCTTCCTGTGGCGTCAGGCCTCATAACACACACCCTTTTGGGCATTATTGCTTGCTTAATAGAGCTCTCACCATACTTTCTTCATTCTGGTTCTGGCTCTTTGAATGTTGGCAGAACCTGTGAAGGCATGAGGCTGTCTTTCTGGCTGGGCTGAGAAAGTGACCTTAGTAATGCTCCACCTTTTGCATGACTCCTACCTGGGAGAAGATCCAGGCATGCACTTGTCACAGTACAAAAAAAATCGATATCTGGCATTTGTCAGCCCTGACAGGTATAACCCACTCCAGTCAGCAGTGCCTTCACAGGTTATGTTGACTTGTAGAAGTGGATTGGTGACCAGCTGGCCGAGTCTGTTGTCCAGGGTATGGCAAGAAGGCCAGAGATGTATAGTAAGTAAAATTTTAATCCATATATAGCACTATATATATATATATATATATATATATATATATATATATATGGTTCTACCTCAGTTAGACGACATGCCGGAAGATCGACATGGAAATCGCGAGCCCCAGAAGATCGACAGTGCAGAAGACCGATGCGACGGGCCCCAGAAGATCGACAGTTCAGAAGACCGACCCGACGGATGAAAGCACCGACGCCGAGGATGCCAACATGGGAAAAGGCTGTGTAAGTATGCGGTAGTGACGGACGTTAGGGTGCGAGTAAGGTAAGTGCGGATATTGACGGTCTGTGGGGATAGGGGTGGGTTAAGTGAGTTAGGGTTAGGGAGCGGGTCAGGTAAGTGTGCGGTAGTGATTGTGTTTGGGTTAGGGACGGGATAAGTGAGTTAGGGTTAGGGAGCGGGTCAGGTAAGTGTCTAGTGACGGACCTTAGGGTTTGGGTTAGGGTTGTAGGTAGTTGTGTATGTGAGGTTTAGTGTGGGTTTGTAGGGATTTTGGTGTGCTTGTGTTGTGTATGTGGTTTATGGACAGGGAATGTGTTTTGTTTGTTGATTGTTGTGATTGTGGTGTGTGCAGTGTATGAGGTTTCGTGTTTGTGTACCGTCGGTTATTTCGTTGTCGGGCATGTGGGGTTTCGTGTTTTTGTACTGTCGGTTATATGGTTTTGGTGATTGCGTTGTCGGTGTTTTAGATGGGTCCCGGACAGTTTGCTGAACGGCCATTTCTCCGAAACTGAAACGGCCGGGTATACTTGCGCGAAAGTGCATTTTGCCGAAAAAGGACTTTCACACACGTATGCTAATAGGTAAGGGTAATCGTGAGAGAATGGCTGTTGCTGAGATCGTAGTACAGTGGGGTTGAGGGAATATTCCCTTTTCCCCACTGTAGTGCGATCTCAGAGTGAGAATATAAAAGTAGGAGAGGTGGGGGCACAGCCCCCCACATGGGGGGTGCAGGGGGGCTTGCCCCCCTGTGTAAACATTTGTTTTG
Source organism: Protopterus annectens (assembly GCF_019279795.1). Taxonomy (NCBI): domain Eukaryota; kingdom Metazoa; phylum Chordata; order Ceratodontiformes; family Protopteridae; genus Protopterus; species Protopterus annectens. The sequence continues at coordinate 614,497,734 of NC_056748.1, forward strand.
TGTTCTCGTGTGTTTGTTTTTGTTTTTTTTTTTGTAGTGTTACTGAGGGACTTTAGCGAAAGTGCTTTTTCGGCAAAAAGCACTTTCGCTAAAGTGGATTCAGTTTTTTGGTTTCAGAGAATTGAACTTTTGTTCAATCATCCTGGACCCATGTAGATATGTATGTACATATATATAGATACATTTCGACAGTGCAGTGGTGCAGCGACAGCTTTGTTGCCTCAAGAGTTTCTCTGGTTCGATTCTTGGCTGGAGTGCCTTCTGTGTGGAGTCTGCATGTCCTCCCTACATTCGTGTGGGTTTCTTCTGGGTGCTCCGGTTTCCTCCCAAGTTTCAAAGACATACATCTTGAGCGTTTCTCCCCAGGACTCCGCTGAAAATTGGCTTAGTTCCAAGTTGGACTTTCCCAGTAAACAAACGTTAAATAAATAAGTATATATATATATATATATATATATATATATATATATATATATATAAATATGTACTCGAGGTGACATTCAGAAATGCATAAAAAAGGAGTAGCATTTCTGTAATCAGACATTCATCTTCTGAAGAATGAGAAAAACTAGTACCATGTGTTAACACTCGACAGTAATAAATAGAAATGCCAGTAAAGAATATGCAAATAATAACCTGTCTGCACTGAACTGGGTCTGAACTGTCTGCAAACAGCTAAAGTTACTTTGAGTATGTGTCTACCTGTTTGAGCCAATATTCATTTTCCCCTGGAGAGCACTTTGCTTTGGCTTGTAAGCAGCCCCCTCACACACACACACACACTCACTCATCTTCCACTTTCTCTCTTATTTCCTTCTATTAGCAAATAGTATCCATAACTGATCAATACTGTGTGTTTGTTAATTTAAACTGAGACCACAGTAGCCTACTGATACAAGGTTATCCTGTTTTTCCACCTGAGAAATGGTTAAGAAGTGACTTACAGTTTCAAAGCAGTCCTTGGTCAATTGTGATTGTTTCTTAAACACAAATTTGTCTTTGCTTTGGTTCATTAGCAGCAGTACAAAGAACTGCCTGCTCACACCCTTGTTCTCCCCTCCCCCTTCCCTGTTTATTACCTTAAGACAATCCCAAAGTTAATAAATATTACCTGTGGCAGGTACCATTTTTACAACTACAATCACCCTTGTCACTATCATATGTTCATTTATCAGTTAACTCTGTTACCTGATTGTTTCCAGCCCCTCATAAGAGCAACTAACAGGGTCTCTACCCGCTTCGCTCCCCAACCTGCCCCCTATTCCCTCCCGCCCCCTGTGGTCCCACCTTTATTACACTCACAAACCCCTCCCATCTTTCCAGTAGCCAACCACAGCACTCACCCAACACTACCTCCTCCATCTTCCCACTACAATCACACCTCCTCAACTAACATGTACAAGCATACCTTACCTATGCTCACTGCATGGACTCTCCTTGCATATCTTACATCCTACCAAAGCTCCATCATTCCCCCACTCAACCACTACCACTGTACTACTACTCACACCACCACTCATGTCTCACCCTCACTCAGCTCCCCTCCCACCAACTCAAGAAACATCCCTATGCACCCCCACATATTCTACCAACTATATTACTCAAACGTAAAGCATCCCTACAACTTAACACAGTAACCTCCCACCATACCTATTACCCAAAGAGCACAATCATAAAGTTTCCCTTATAAACACATTCAAAAACTGAGGAAACTAATAACCTCATGCATATCTAAACTAGCCCTAAGTAGAGATATCCACCCCAACCCTGGCCCTACCATCTCCAACCCTAATCCTCATAATCAGACTAGAAACCACAACTTCTCCCATATTACAGCCAATAGAAAGCCAAGTGACTTCCTTCTACTAAGCCTAAATATTAGAAGTATATCCAACAAAGTCCATGAACTCCATGCCACCATAGACTTGTACTCCCCAGATATAGTCATCCTGACAGAAACCTGACTAAAACCTCACATTACCAGTGAGCAAATATTACCTACAGGTTACGGCATACTAAGTGTAGACCGGCTAAACAGGAAAGGAGGCGGTGTAGCTATAATATTTAAACAGCATCTAAACATCCAGATCTTAAAATCATCAGTTCCACAAATAGGCAATGAAGAAATAATATATACCAACCTCAAAATAAACCAAAACAAAACCATCAAAATAATTGGATGCTACTTCCCACCTGGCCAAAACATCCCTCCACTAGACAACCTCCTCAGCTGGTCTACCCACCACCTCCCCCAAGAAACTATCATTTTAGGTGATTTCAATATTGACTGGCAATCCTGTTCTTGCAACCATCCAACCCATCATGTAAACCTTCATGGCTTCAAACAACTAGTCCAGTTGCCAACCAGGATAAATAAAAACTCCAGCAAACACACTACCCTGGACTGGATACTAGTCAGTAAGAGCCCCCAGTTATATATAACAGGCTGCTTATCAGATAGCCTCAGTGATCACTCCCCAACATTCCTTCTCAAAAAATACCTATACTAAGCTAAACCTGTCATCTACCATCTTTTCAGGCTTGCTAGTTGTTGCTGAAGCACATACCAAGGGGAGAAAATGCTGAGAGAAGAAAAGGAGCCACTTTTGTGATTTTAAGTATTTTCTTCTGATTTTTTGTTATGTTTTATTGCTTTGCCGCCTACTTTTTGGCATTTTCCGGCTTGCTAAACTTTATATCTGTAACAGTAACAGTACTTGGTACACATCTAGAGCCTGTTTACTACATTTCCTGTGTTGCACTTAATTTAAAATCATTTTTTTCTCTAAAAACTGCATTTTACCTGATTTTGGCCTAGCACTCAAGTGTGGGGTCATTTATTGCACTGTTGTGATTATTTTGCTGCTTGTGTATCTCTGCTATGTTTAAACTACAACAAAAAGAAAAAAAAAAATCTTGCTTTTTTCCCACTTTCTGAAAGTTAAGAAAGTTCAGTTACAGATTTGCTGTTCTGAACTGCTTGGAAGTTTCTAGAAGGCCAGTGCTTGCTTGGGCTAAAGGGAAGTCTCTGTGCTCACCAGTGGGAGTGGTTAACACTGAACAGCCTGCCTGTCCCTGGAGGAGTGGTTACTACCTAGAAGCTGTAGTTTTATTGGCCATTTTGGGTCAATTCTAAACTCCTTGATCTCTCTCTCTTAAAACCCGGCTGCCTCATGGTTTTGGCATCTTTTCAGGCTTGCTAGTTGTTGCTGAAGCACCTACCAAGGGGAGAAAATGCTGTGAGAGGAAAAGGAGCCACTTTTGTGATTTTAAGTATTTTCTTCTGATTTTTTGTTGTTTTATTGCTTTGCCGCCTACTTTTTGGCATTTTCCAGCTTGCTAAAGTTTATATCTGTAACAGTAACAGTACTTGGAACACATCTAGAGCCTGTTTACTGCATTTCCTGTGTTGCACTTAATTTAAAATTGTTTTTTTCTCTAAAAACTGCATTTTACCTGATTTTGGCCTAGCACTCAAGTGTGGGGTCATTTATTGGACTGTTGTGATTATTTTGCTGCTTGTGTATCTCTGCTACCTTTAAACTACAACAAAAAGAAAAAAAAAATCTTGCTTTTTCCCACTTTCTGAAAGTTAAGAAAGTTCAGTTACAGATTTGCTGTTCTGAACTGTTTGGAAGTTTCTAGAAGGCCAGTGCTTGCTTGGGCTAAAGGGAAGTCTTTGTGTTCACCAGTGGGAGTGGTTAACACTGAACAGCCTGCCTGTCCCTGGAGGAGTGGTTACTACCTAGAAGCGGTAGTTTTATTGGCCATTTTGGGTCAATTCTAAACTCCTTGATCTCTCTCTCTCTCTCTTAAAACCCTACAACTCTCTTTTTGCGCGGTTTTGCGCACTCAGCAGCGTCGGGCACCACCGCCTAAACAGGTTTAAACTATTCCAGGCTCCACAAAGTCTGCTCTTCCCTTTTTCCCTTAGAACTGTTCAAACTCTCAAAGTAATCACTCTGTTCTCTTTCTAAAGCCCTGCACTTGCTCAGCTCTTATAAGGAAACACTAACTAACTAAAGCACTACACCCTCCTTGACTTCTCATAAGTATTAGGCTCCCGATTGCTCCTTCCTAATCAAGTGAAAAATCGGTTCCCTTCCCTAATCTGATCAGTAAAAAAACAGTTCCCTATACTAATCTGGTATGCCCAAGGGTCAGTTTCAAGGTTACTCTCCAGTCCAGCTGGTGAATCTGGGAATTTTGAGGCAATGTTACAATTGCCTTATGTACACAGACAACCCGCTCCTCCTTCCAACAAACTCTAAATCATGTGAGAGATGCAGATACACAGCCAAACTGGAGGCAGAGCTCTCTCAACCCAAGACTGGCACAGTCAGTCAGGAGGAAAAGGTAACCACCCACACCACAAATCCAGTCTCACACAGACCTATTGCATCTGCATATCCAACACATAAACGCACAAAAACATACTCAGAGGCTCTAAATAAAAGTCTGCCTAAACAGCAAAGACCTCCTAAGCAGATATCCAAGCAATAGCCACCCCTCAACAATACCCACGAATCACATATCTCACAAAATCAGTGTGCCTCACAGTCACAGCCCTTAAGGCCAAACAACACACCAAATACACTTGTTATAGGGGACTCTATTGTCCGGCACACTGACGTCCCACTCACCAGACTGAACAAGGAGAAGGTCACTGTAAGCTGCCTGTCGGGTGCCAGGATCCACCACATAATGCAAGCACTCAGGTCACTCCAAAGCAAGTACAAGTATGACTCCATCATTGTCCATGCTGGTGTGAATGACCTGAGACGTACCTTCCTGGACTACATGAAAAGAGACATAGAGGAGCTCTCTGACCATGTAGCCTAGGCTGGTATGACCCTGACCTTGAGTAGCATCTTGCCCTCACCAAGAATGATGCCACAGTATAAAGACAAAATGATCAGTTTCAACAATTGGCTAAAGTATTGGTGTCATTCAAAGGGGATCCAGTGTCTGTTAACCTGGGTTGACATGCTCGACAAGCCACGTTGCTTCACTAGGGACGGCTTGCACCTGTCACCCTTAGGCTTTCGTATACTGGCCAAGACTCTTGCCACCCCCATAGTGCCTTTTTTAGGCAAGGCTTAAAGGACAAACCCACCTCCATAAACAACCCAAGGATAAAAAAACTAAAGGTAATGCTACTCAATGCCAGAAGTCTAAACCTCAAGATGCACGCACTCAAGGCTCTCCTCAGTATGGAGAAAATTGATGTCTGTGCAGTAACAGAAACCTGGTTCAAGGCTCCTGAGAGCACTCCAGCACGACCAGGTTATAACCCATACCATGCGTTTCGGCCCCAAAACTCAGTCCGAAGCACAAAAGGAGGGGGAGTATCTATATTCATCAAAGATACCTACACCTCCAGGTTAGTGGCACTGCACGAAGCATCAGAAACCATCCATGTGCAACTAACAGTGGGAAAAACTGCCTTTCAGTTTGTAGCCTGCTACAGAACACCCTCCCTATTACAGGAATTCCACTTGGCATTCCTGAGAACACTGGAGAATATGAAGGTCTCTCCAAACACTATGTTATTGGGTGACTTCAACTACCCAAACATTGACTGGGAAAACTACTCAAGCCCAAACACCCTCGCCCAACGGTTCCTTGAATTTATAAACTCTAACGCAATGGAACAACTGGTCACCGCTCCCACAAGAGGGAACAACATATTGGACCTGGTCATCACCAACATGGGGACTCTATGTTCCACACCAGAGGTAAACCCCTCATTGGTAAGATCAGACCATAAACAAATTTCCCTGGACATCCATATCCTTCCCCACCCCCATCCAAGGAAATCACTGTAAAGAATTTCTCAAAAGCCAACTTTGCACTTCTCAAGACTGAGGTGGAATCCTTCAAAGCCCCTGGGCCAGAGGATAATACAGCCCAATCCACAGAATCCTTTACAAATGCATTCTATGAGCACCTGCAGGAATGCATGGATCGTGCTATCCCAAATAAAACCAAGACTCACTCCTCCAAAAACAGGAGACCGATCTGGTGGACCCCGGCCATAAATAAACTATACAACAGAAGGAGGAAGCTACTACATGACAGAGCAAAATCCCTAAAAGGGAAGGAATCTCTGATCAGTATTAGCAAGAAACTTCGATCCTTCATAAAATCATCAAAGGCCAGTTTCGAAAGAAAAATTGCCCTAGACACTAAAGATAATCACAAGGCCTTCTTTAGTTATGTCAGGAACATGGGCGGAAACTCCCAGATATGCTCTGAATTGTTGCATAACGGTACAAAATATACCGAACCTACAGACATAGCCAACATCCTGGCAGACAGATTCAGTGCAAACTTCTCCCCCTTCCCCCCCAAAGGAGCAAATGCCTATCCCAACTGAATGTAACCTCCCTGACATCACAGATGCACAGGTGAAAGCTGCCCTCTCCAAAGCAAAAAACACAGCATCTATGGGACTGGATGGTGTCCCAGGCTGTGTCTTACATGAGCTCCAAGAAGAACTGAACTCTCACATTAAGTCACTGTTCAAAAGTAGCCTTACTATGGGATATGTACCCAAAGAATGGCGTACAGCTACAGTGGTCCCACTCCACAAAGGTGGTGCCACAACAGACCCCGGAAACTATCACCCCATAAGCCTGACTAGTCTGGTCTGTAAAGCTATGGAGCATATTATCATGGAACTCATAAACAAAGACATTGGGAGCCTCCAGACACTGGACCCTACCCAATTCGGCTTTGTTAAGGGCAGATCTTGCCTCTTAAACTTAGTTGATTTCTTTGAAACAGTTACCAAAGCCATAGATGAGGGCAAGGTAGTTCACACAGCCTACCTGGACCTCGCAAAAGCCTTCGACACAATACCCTACTCGGGCATCATAAATAAGCTTACCAGCTTAAATATCAACCCCTATATCACAAGATGGGTTGCAAACTGGCTCAGAGATAGAGCCCACATGGTCAGAATCGCAGGTGCCATGTCCGAATCCAAACCAGTTACAAGTGGTGTCCCACAGGGCTCAGTTCTGGGACCTCTCTTGTTCGGTATATACTTCTCTGAGGTTCAGGCTAACACGGGGGGATTATGGCTGACAAAGTTCACAGATGACTGCAAACTGGGGGCCATAATCGAATCTCCAGGTGACACAAGCATCCAACAAAAGGGTCTCACAGAGGTCTCCATAGGGGTTCCCCAAGGATCCATCCTTGGACCCCTACTCTTCTCTGTCTTCACCAATAATCTAGCCTCTGCCACCAAACATAGCACACTCATACAGTACGCAGATGACTCAACCATCATCTGCTCAGCCCAGTCCCTACCCAAACTGCAAAAAGTCACACAGGAAGCCTTTTCCTCTGTTGAAACTTGGTTACCCGATGCCCAATTAATACTCAACCCAAACAAAACTAAACTACTCATCTTCCAACCCACCAAACATACTCAAAAAAACTCTCACTTTAACATCACAACAAAAGACAACACCACTATATACCCAACTGAACACACCAAATTGCTAGGAGTGGAAATAGACAATAAACTAAAATTTGACATTCACATATCCTTGACCATAAAAAAAGTCCACAAAAAACTAGGAGCGCTATACAGAAATAAGCAACTTCTCACCAAAGCAGCAAAGATTTCAATAGCAAATTCCCACCTTATCTCCACCCTACTTTATGCCTGTCCAATATATACTAACCTAAAGCAATGCGATCTAAACAAGCTAGAGACCTGCTACAACAAAATCGCCAAATTCGCCACAGGGGCATCCTACCATAGTCACCACTGTCTCTCACTTGCTGAACTGGGCTGGCTTGAACTCCCTCACCTCCTTCAATGGTATCAACTCTCACTCGCCCACAAACTAGTAAATCATCCACTAAATGTCCCATCCCACCAGAATCTACTCCAACCCTATCACACCACCAGACCACTAAGACCAGCAACAAAAATCACTTGCAGATCACTAAAGCCAATAACTCTGCTGGTGAAGCACTATTCTGTTGCACCATAGCCAAATTATGGAACTCCCTCCCACCCACAATTACCTCCATACCATCATGCACCCACTTCAAAACTTTACTAAAAGTGTACCTAAAAACATGCTGGCTATGCCCTTGCAACTCCCACTCTAATATCACCCTCCCCATCCAACCACTACCTTTTTTTCAACAACACTAACTACCTTGATTATAGCAAGCTCAGATGCTCATAAGCCAGTACTTATTATACAGCAGGAACTTCTTCTTGAAACATTTGTTAATGTCTGTTATGTACTTCACAGATAAAGATTCTAGTTGTCTACTGATGTACTATGTTCTTCATCTGTAAATATGTTGTAAGTAATTGCTATGTAATTTGTTAATCACTGTGTAATCCAATGTAACTACTGTCTGTTTATTTTAACTGTGGAGCTTTTTTCCCCGGGCCTCCACTGAAAATGGACCTACGTCCAGTCGGACACTCCCGGTCAACAAATATAAATAAATAAATAAACCTGTATAGGTAACTGTATATCTATTAATAATATTCAAATATCACTAGTGCCGACTTCATGTAATACAGTTATGAAATAAAAGTTGCAGTTACAGATGTAAAGAATTGTGCAGCATTGCAGGGAAAGGTTATGAGAGATAAATATTCTATGAGGACAATTTTTGTGAGCGATATCTAAATATAAGTCAAAACAGTTGCTTAACTTAATTGTTTGTTCATAAGAATTTCTAGCTGAATATACAAAATGGCTGAAATGACACTGAGCACACTCTAGTTAGAATGCCTGTTGGGGGAGGGGAGTGGGGGTTACTTTGCTGAAAGAATGAGAAGCACATAACCTTTCAGAGATCGTGCTGATTTACTTCACTATTACTAACTATACATCAAAGTTCTGCAGAAAAGGAAATCCACACTTCCTTGAATTTATACACTTCAGCCTTTACAGAGTATTACATGCATTTTTTAAAACAAAAACAAGACATTTCATATTTATTTACTTTATTTACTATCCTACACAATTCAATAGAATATTTAAGTACTGTATTGTAATAATAAACACATGTATGTGTACAATAGTTAAAATAAGAAAGAAAAAGGGAAATAAGAAATGTTTACAGAAAATATAAGACATATGTTTATATGTGGAATACACTCAAATACAGATAAACAAGATTATCTCATCTCTTTTACTTATAGCTGAAGACGAGCTACAATATAATAGCCAAAAGCAGAAAAGATGAACACAACGTCTAGATGAGTCTTCTGGTAAGTATAACAGCTGACCAAAAGGTATTAATACTTAACCACTCATAGTACAAATTATTATACAGAATTCAGGGTAGCATAAACAGTAACAAAGCAATGTTTTTAAAACTTGATTTCAGCAGTAGTGCTGTAGACAATGTTGTCGTACTTTTGCAGCTGAAAGAAATGCAAATGAAGACAGAAACAGAAGAGAAATGAGTTATACTTTGATTTGTAACCATGATTAACCACAGTAATCATTGATTTCTTATTTTTTGTTTGTTGTCTCAGTACTGTAAAGTCTGTTTGTAAAGTGCATAATTGAAAGATACAATCCTGCAGAAAGACAAAAGCCCTTGCCATTTCAGTTAATCACAAATATGCATAAGCATAGGCACTACTCTTATACATTCTTCCCAGGTATATAAGCATTTCCTCAAGCACTACCCCCAGTTGCAAGTATAAGGACTTCCCTTACACAGGTTTATTTTACACAAGTTTTTTTTCTGCAGTGCTTTATTGTGCTTCTACCTTGAATTAAAACAGTATTGTGTGGATTTATTGTGCTTTTTCTGTTTTGTCTCTTCCCACCCTTTTTTATTTTACTTCTATGTTTCTTATCATTTGTTGTTTTGCTTCTCTCACATTTTTTTTTCTTTTATACAAGTTCAAATCCCTTAGGAGCAGACCAGGCACATACCTTCCAAGCTATGGAGAAATCACCCTTTGCCACTCTAGGGACATCCCACAGTGTTGGAGTGGAGGTGGCAGTTCTGCAGACAGTCCAGCATGTGGCAACCTGGCAAGCCTCACAGAATGAGGGCTTCACAGTTTGGCTGAGAAAGTGCTGGTAGAGGTAGTGGACAGGAGAATATAGCCAGCCAAAACCTCATTTTAGTGTGTAGCCGACAAACCTACCCAGTTGGTGCTGACCACAGTGCCAACACAAGCCTCTACCCCCTCAACATCGCAGTCCTCCACTGCAAATCCATCTGGCAGTGGACGTGTTTGAGGCTCTGTGGACTGGCATTCCAGCTGGCACTCCTCAGCCCTTATTCCCTTACCATTTCTTCTTTACCCTCTTCCCTATTTCCCACCCACACTAAGCTCTTACAAAAAAAATTTGAAAAATAGGGGAGGGAATTCTATCCCCTGACAATAACATAGTGACCATCCATTGCCACCTCCTCTAGCTCAAACCATCTTAATGTTTCCCCTTGTTTGTTTACCTCTTTATTTTGTCTCCCCTTTTTTCAATCTCTGCTATCACCCCCTTTCTATTCTTTAATGAAACCATCAGCGTATCCACAAAAGGATACCTATATATGAAAATGTTATAACCTCTTTACATTTTTTAAAAAAACTCTTAGCTGCTTTTCTATAATCCTTTCAGTGTAAATCTGCTCAACCATGCTTGCCCATGATATGCTGTGGTGCAGACCATTTCCGATTCCACAAAATACTTCACACATATGAAAAAACGAACTATGTACAACTTACACATTTACAAAAAGTAGATGTGATTATAGAAATTGCTTCACTTTTCCATATTCAATGCAACTTTGTTTTGCTAGCCTTTATTTACATATCCACGCAGTGCTGTTGTCTGCCCTGGACTGCTACACTCTTGTTAAGCTCCAGACTATGAATATTGCTTTATATGTGTACATAGGACAGTGTGAGAAAAGGTGGAGGGAACAGAGGTTAGGAGGAAGGATGATTCTGGTGTCAGATAGATGGAATCTGATTTGGAATAAAACAGTGGAATTCTGTTTTATAAAATGAGTGATTTGGGAACAGAACACCTTTTAAGAAGAGACGGTAGAACATAGGACAACAAACAGCTTTTAATTAGCAAGCATTAGTTGGAATAAAAGTGAAAATAAAATGGGAGTAAATACAATGGACATTGCCTATATCATGAAACTTGATAAATCTATTCGTCTTTGTCCTATGACATAAATAATTTATTTGTATAAAATGATGCTCTGTATAGCATGTTTATCAAAAACATTAGACTTTTTGCAACAGAACTCTTGGATTGCAAAATATAGCACCAAAGATTAAAGGCTGGGAAGGAGAAAATAAAGTTATTTTCAGTTGTGTAGGCATTTATTAGGATGCTAGATGCAATATTTAAGTTAAAATATTTGTGTTGCAATCATAATGAAACTGTACAAGTACAAATTGTTCTGGAGGGAGTGATGTCATTAAAAGGGGCTTGCCATATGGTTACCATAGGTACAGTCAGGATTAGCATGGATAGGAAGGTTGTGGTAATGAAAGACTGGTAAGATGAAATTCATTTAGTTATACGAGAAGAGGAAATTGTTGGTCAACCTCAAATCAAGATGTAATCAGTCAGAGGGAATTGTGCAATATATCATGTTATCGAATGGGTAACATGTAGACTACTCAAACTGAAGAGCAGTGTTTGACCAAGCAGGTAAAGCCAAAGTGATCAAATATAGTCCCTTCACTGTGGGTAAACTATGACTTACGCTTCAGTTTACTATATACGCTGCAGTTATATAATGACATTATTAGAAAAGAAAAGTTTTATCTTTTTAAAATAATGACAGTGTATGTTGCCACTTTGTTTTATTTTCATTTCCTGCTGCTGATTTGAGTACTGAAGATGACAGGTATGCTAGTGTCTGTGACAGCTTTCAGTGTATCAGTGTAGTGCAGGTCATTCCAGTTTTATTCTGCAGGCTTGTATGATTCTTTTATATTCAGAATAATGTGGATCAAATTTGTTTAATTTTAAAATATACAGAAAAATGTGCCCTTTCATTGTTTTATAATTGTGAACAGTGTTGAAATTTTTAGCATTTTTGAAATTCTAGTGGCCTTGCACGTGATAATTTAGTTGGCAACATTCACAGAAGTATTAAGCTTATCGCTATAATTCCTTGAATGCTTTGAACTGTTTATTATTTGCTTTGTATGATAAGCATGCTTTGGTAAATCATATAGGAACAGTGATAGTAATATTATATCCTGCCCCAATATTCAGGTAGAGACATCCTTCACTGTTGTAAATATAGGTATGACCTTACTGTTGTCCATTTCGAGGTGGATAACATTAGGCATTCTACCCTAATGGAGATGCAGTTTAACAGCTGAGCTCACCTCCTACATCTCAGAAGAAGGTAAGCCCCTTTTAGTATTCTTTCCGCACCAATAATGATACCAGTGTTCAAAGGTAAAATAATTGCCTGTAGTGATTGTCTTGTTAGCTGCTGTCATTGTAGCAGGATCCAGTGTGTGTCTACAGATGGTCACACAATACCCCATCTTTTATAGGAACAACCCACACCTCTCACCAAATTACATTTTTATACTGGCTGGAACTTTTACTTTCCTCATAGTAATGTTGTGTTTTTAAGTAGAGTTCAGCTCATGAGTATAACCACTTAGCAAATTCAGTTACAACAATACTAGGGTTATTTTCAAAATGCTGGGAAATCTAACCAAAAAATATTTGAACTTCAGGCCTTTCACACCCTCAATGATATTTATGTATGTGCAGTTACTGAGACTTGGGTTCAAAAACAATGATAGCACTCTGTCCTTACCAGGGTAGTATATCTACTATGCATTTGGGACCACTGGAAGCTGTAGAGGTGTATCCATATTTATTAGAAATGATACTGCTTTGCATGGATTCCTGCCTGATTCCAGCTTAGAACTTACAGAGGTCCTAAAGTATTGCAACAAATCATCTATTCCTGCATTGCTAATTATGGATCCCATTCCATGTCACCTTCCGAGCATATTGGTTATCTAAGTCAATTTAGAAACTACCCATTAAGCCAAAATACCATTATTATAGAAGACTTTAAGTACCCTTCAGTCAGCTGGCTAACCCACACAGTCAACAACAAATATGCCTGGTGATCATATCTCTCAACCTCTAAATGCAAGACATCTGGACAAAGATAAAAATAATGGGGAATGGGGACAAAGGCCTAAAATTAGGGACAATTTTTAAATAGCGCTCTTATAAACTTAGAATATTACTAGAATAATAAAGTATGTAACTCAAATGCATGTCATTATTTGCTGTCTTCAATCCTCAATGATTTGCCAAAAAAAAAAAAAAAAGCTTAAATTTTATGAGAAATAGACCAAAAATATGAGGCAAAAATTTGGACAGTCTAAGAAAATCTGAAAATCTGGATGTTTGAGAGGTATGGCAGAGGTTCCTTGATTTTGTAGAAACTAATTTGCCAGTGCACGTATTACCTATCCTCACCAGGGGTGCTAACCTCTTTGATATTATCCTTACAAAATGCTCCTCCAACCCATATGTAACTTCCTCTCTGGTTAAATCAGATCACATGACTGTAGCTTTTCTCTTTAATACACGCCACTCCCTCCATATGTACCCTGTCATATTTTGGGACTATTCTAAAGCCATCTTATTGCTGCTTATCAATATCCTGGACAAACGCAGATCCCCAAAGAGTAAGTCATCAATGCTCTCTCCAAGGCTAAGAACACAGCCTCCATGAGACCAGATGGCATTCCAGGCCTTATTCTTAAAGTTTTAAAACAAGAGCTAGCTACTCCATTAGGCACTCTATTCAACCACAGCCTGTGTACTGGCTTTGTCCCCACTGATTGGAAAACAGCGACTGTTAGCTCCCTCCATAAGGGAGGCTTGGCAACAGACCCGGTTAACTATAGACCCATAAGTTTAACCAGACTCAGCTATAAGGCAATGGAATGAATCATTATGGACGTCATAAATATGGCTATAGGTGATCTCCAAACCTTGGATCCGTCCCAGTTCAGATTTGTCAAGGGCAGCTCATGCCTGCTAAACCTGGTGGACTTCTTTGAGAATGTGACCAGAGCCATTGATGAGGGCAAAGCCGTGGACACAGCCTATCTTGACTTGGCACTATCCCACATTCAGGCATCATTGACAAACTAACCCAGTTGAAAAATGAAGACTTACTGATACTGTCCAACTGCAGCTTCTGTGTTGGTGCCTAGTAGAAATAAATGCAAAGCAGCTTTTTCAAAGTCTGATTAGCTGCTGATGTAGTGCCTTATAAAAACAAAGTTTGGTTAGTGCACCAGCAGTATATTATTATCTTTCTTGCACAGAACTACTAATATAACTTGTCTATATAACAGTTGACATGTACAATACTGTACAGTTTACAGCTTTAATGTCTTCAGATTCACTCTTCGTACATGAAAGATGTTCTCCATTAAGTTTGGGAACTCTCAAAGTCATTACTTTGGTATTTTCTGATGTCATACAGGCTGTTTATTAAACTTTTAGGGAGTTTCTCCTGTTTGAGAATGTTTCTGTATACTCCTTGCACTGGATGCCATGCGATCTGTTAATAAGCTCCTTTGTGCTCTGTTTCAAGGTGAATTATGTAACAGTCTAGGAAGTCTGTTGATTCTTGCACCTGGGACCTTATCTGTTTCACTTGAAGCTTGCATTAAACACTGAACATTTAGCTAAATGTCTTTTTTATCCTTATCAGCATTTTTCTCAAGCTGTAGCAGAACCAGAACATTTGTCACATTACAGATGAATGCTGTTTTATTTTATTCTTAACCAATATATGTATGCTAGCAAACAAAAATGTATACAGCTGACTATATTATTCCTACATATATTATAGCAACAGAAGTGTAAATGCACATAATGGCAAACAGAAGTACATGCATTTATAAATCTCTAAATATATATATCTAACAAAAATCAACTCGTGTGTTGTCAGATGGGTGGCAAACTGGTTCACAGATCAACAACACTCAACCAAAGTGGGAGACTTTACTTCTACCAACAGACCTGTCCCCAGTGGGGTCCCACAAGTGTCAGTACTGAGCCCCCTCTTGTTTGACATATACTTCTCAGAAGTCCTGGCCAAAATAGAGGGGCTGTGGCTAACCAAGTATGCAGATGACTGGAAATTAGGTGCTATCATTGAATCCACTAGCGATGTCAGTGTACTTCAAAAGGGGCTTACACAGACCAATGATTGGTGCCAAAGCCATGGTCCTCATTCACTCCAGTGCAACTATTTTGAGTATGTACCTTTAACTCCTAGTGAGTGTGGCCTGAGCCTTTAAAAATTAAATTATCACCTTACAATTCTAACAAATACTCATTGACAGAGGTCAAATATCAATACAATTGTGTTTGCCATCATGTATGCTTCAAGATAAAATATTTTTAAACCTTGTATGTAGCATGGTTTTGGAATTATTAATGCAAATATGCATAAGTAATATTTGACGCCTAGAGGGGCAGTAGGAAGTAACTGCAGATGCACCTGGAGGCGTTACTCGGATGTAATGACTAAATGCTAAAAAATACATAATCATTTCCTTTGGTAAAAACAATGTACCTGCTGGTTAGAAAATAAAAAAATGATACTAAGTACCAATTCCGTAGTGAGAGACCTGGGAACACAAGTTGACTGTGACCTCAACTTTGACCACTATGCTTCTACTATGGTGAGGAAGGCATTCTACATTGCTCACTTGATTAGCCAAAGCATTGCCTCAGGAGCAAAAGAGGTTATAGCTCCCCTTTACTCATTCCTCATCAGGCCTATTATTGAACATAATGCTCCCTTTGGTATGTACCGTACCAGACACCTGCAGCAACTCGAGAGACCTCAGAAATTCTACCTAAGTAAATTCAAGGTTTCCAGCAAATGTCTTATACAGACAGTCTGAAGTCACTGTTACTGTATTCAGTAGCATATAGACTACTTAGAGGTGACTTATGTTTGGTTTACAGGGCTATCTCTGACCCAAATCTAATGGAAATGCTGCACATACATAAGTCAAAAGGCACTAGAGTCACCTGTTTCAGGGACCTCAATCTAGCCTGCGACATAAGCATGACTTGCTCGAGAGACAGATGCATCTCTCAGAGGTTGTCACTCCTCTGGAATAGGCTTCCAATCCATATCAAGCAGAGCATCTCCATGACCCTGTTTAAGTGCAACCTGGACGACTGGATGGGAAACCATAAATTTCTGCTGGGGATTGCCCCAGCTTTTTTCCTGGACATGGGTAGTCCTTGCTAGAAAAACTTTGGGCATAGATGCTATCTCTCATCTAGTATTATACTGGGATTTAATGGCTAGGCTTGTTAAGACCCTTGGGTTAATAGCCTAGTAACATGCTATGAACGTTTGTCATATTACACCAAACCAGCAAACTGATTCATGATGTCATCCTTGCTTCTGCATACCCCTCACAATTTCACTCCCTCATAAATATATATTAAAAAGACTGTTCCCATCCCCCACAAACAGTGTATTAAATTCAGAAGTAAGCCTTATGATGGAGATTCTGTATAAATTATCTCTATAACAAAAAATCCCTCTTCCTCACTATAGAAGTAATCTAAAAGCATTAAGCAACTTAGATGAAACCATCAGGGAGTGAAAAGCCAGTTATGAACTTACATTAGCCACAAATGCCAACAGTAACCATGAATCTGCCCTCAGGTGCAATAGGAAACCCCAAAATCTGGGTTTGTTAAAGACAGGTCATGCCTACTCAAGCTAGTTGATTTCTTTGACAAGGTTATGGAAGCTTTAAGTGAGTGCCAAACTGCCCATACTGTCTATCTTGATCTTTGTAAGGCCAACCATTTCCCATGCAGGTTTAATATAGACAAAGTTACCAGTTTCATTGCTGTTTATTACATTATCCACTGGCTAGTAAACTGACTTACTGACAGAACCCACATTGTAAAGATAGGGGTGTATCCTTCAGCTACAGAGATGTCAAGGTTCCACAAAGTTCAGTTTTGGGACCCTTTTTATTTGACACTTTTGTCTCAGAAATAATATTGTGAATCCAAGGTCTCTGGCCAATCATGCTTGTTTCTCAGTCTAACAATGCCTGCCTTTCCTTCCTCCTTTAGCTGTTGTTTCTCTTCTCAGTTTCTTCTGCCACCTTACTTCTGGCTTACACCTTTGCTGACTTCACCATTCTTGTTGGTTGCTCACTAACGTTTTTATACTATGTGTATGCCACCTCCTCATCTAATTTTTGCTTTCTTTTGCATGCCCTATATTTTGCTTTAATTAACTTCACTTTATGTGTTTTTGATTATTCCTCAAAACCCTATCCATAGCTAAGAGTACTTTATTCCTCAACTCACTCCCATTGCTTGTTTATTCCCACAGCTTGGTGCAAGTAACCTAACTCACTTTTGAACTCCCCCACAGCTCAGCTGTTCACTTCCTTAAAGACCCATCTAACCATCTTTGCCTTTGTATTCTTAAACTACTTCCTTACTGGCAAAAACAATGGTATGATCATGGCTGGCAAATGGTGCCTTTACCTGGACATCTGTAACCTCCTCCTTCTCAGTCAGGACCACATCCAGAATTCCATATTTCTGGTATACTTCTAAACTAGGTCACTGTACCTCTCATGGTCAAGAAACATAATCAATTACCACTTCCTTTCTACCCATGAGTTTAGAATTTCCCCACTTGCTTGTGGTAGATTTAGATCCCACTGAGCTTTATTTTGTTCCTTTTAACCCATTCCTTTTTTGGACATCTGATCTGGCATCCTGTTTCCATAAGGTGCAGAGGGTGTGGGATGATACACTGTACTGCTCCACCAGCTCTGCCCCTCGCTTTCCTGTAACTTAATTGCCAGGGAACATCATTTATGTTCTAACTCTGCTTGATCTCTTGCACCCTTCATAGGGTGGTGCCCTTCTCCTTCCCTGATACTGCATCCAGAACCTTTTGTTATGTAGCTATACTCATTTACTTTAGAAATTAAGTTTCAGTTATGTAGCTTACAGGAAAGTATTTGTGCAGCATAGTGCTGGCTTCATCCAAGACACTTTTTAATATGTTTATGTTTTTGAAACAATATGAACTATTTAATCTTCTCTGCTTGCTTGGTTCAATAGCATTATCTACTTTTGTTTATAGGTGTAATGTTATCTTTTATACCAAAAATACTCCATTTTTACAACTCAGTTCTTGATTATCAAAGGCCAGTCTACATTGTGAGGCTTGGTTACTTAACAGGCTTGACAGACAGTAGAAATTTACTTAAAGAAGAGTACAATATAAAGAGATGATAGTCAGAGAGTACTCCGTAAACAATCAAATTAATTTTACTTTTCTTGCACTTTTCCAGGTGAAGTCTCAGTGGACATAGATTTTGTAGAGGAGACTAACCTACATTTTCTCAATGTAGAAATATTCAAGTTCTCCCCGGTTGGCTGAGAGATAAGCTATGGACGCATGTTCTGTGACTTTCCTTGGCCTCCTCTCATCCCTGGAATATCTGTAACAGGAACCAGTCATGGAAGGTCATCCTTATAAGTTGCCTCAACCACCACGCTCTTCTTCCTTGAGAGGGGAATCAGTTTGATTCTGAGGTTCTTCCAGCTCACTAGCTTCCTCACTGTCAAGGATAGTAAGCCCAGATAATTTTAGAGTAATTTGCTTGTACTCTGATCATGTTATTTTTGTCATTATCCATAACTCATGGCCATAGATGAAAATAGGGACATCAAATGAATTGGTAAACTGACTGCTTTGTCTGGGAACCTAGCTTATTCTTATCCATCAAAGATCAGTTCAGCACCTATAGGACTGGAGCTGCTGCCCCAGCCCAGTGGTCAGTCTCGTGGTGTCTCTTGACATTGCTTGTGTGCAGGACTTTTGTGTATATGAACTCTTCCACTAAAGGCCAACTGTTTCTCCTTGTATGACTAAGGAAAGCTACTTTAGAGGTAGTTTAACATTTTTGTAAGAGTACCACTGTGTTAGATTTGGAGGTGCTGATTCTCATCCTAGCCATTTCACACTCTGCAGGAACTCACTTGAGTTAGAGACAATGTTTAGATGAGACTTAACCAACATCATCTGCAAGCAAGAGAGATGCCACCATTAGGTCCTCAGACTCAGTATCCTCACTATCAGGCTGCGGACTGATACTGTCTCTGTAGAAATCCCAAACAGGAATACTGACAATACATCACAGGCAAAGTGATACCAGGCAGTGGTGTAGCTAGAGTTTGTGCCACCCGGGGCTGTCTTTGAGTTTGCCTCCCCTCCCCCCTCATAAAAATCATTGTCAAATGGCCCTCCCCATACACAGCCCTCCCCCCACAACCATTCCAGTGTCCCATTACTTGGCTATTTCTACCCATTTACCATAAACATTGTAATGTGCATACTGCTTTATGCTTTACTTCTACAATGATTATTTAGATTTCATTTTAAACTTTTATTTTAAATTTTATAGCACAAACACTGATAGTCATCTACTACACAAAGCAATACAGTCTCAGAATGAAGACATACTTAGTATTAAAGCTTCCCTGCCCTTGAAACTCACATTCACTGAAATGGGTCTATATTGAAATTCCGAAGAAGTAGAATGCCGAACATTAAAACATCGAACCCACAACATCGAATGATGAAAATAGCGAAGCCCCGGAACATCAAAATCTTACCTAGGGCAAGATTTTGGTGGGCCATTCTGTGGCTTCACTATTTCCTCCACTGTGGTGTGAGAGCTACGGACCTTAGGGTTAGGGTGCAGGTTAAGGTAAGTGGATAGTTAGTAATGTATGTATGGTGTAGTGTAGGGTTGGGTTTTGTTAATTGTATGTGTGTGTATAAATTTCTTTGTTTGTGTATAGTTTCGTAGGGTATGTGTGCGATAGTTACAGACCTTAGGGTTAGGGTGCGGGTTAAGGTAAGTGGATAGTTAGTAATGTATGTGTGGTTTAGTGTGGGGTTGGGTTTTGTTAACTGTATGTGTGAGGTTTATTTATTTTGGTGTGCTTGTGTTGTGTGTATGTCTCTCAGAACAGCAAATTCTTTCCCTGGGAAAAAAAAAATTGCTATTCTGAGCATTCAGTGTTTTCAATATTCAAAATTCCAAGTTCGAACATATGGTGTTCAACATTTTGGAATTTCAAATATATGATATAGACCCATTGAAACAGCATTAAAACCCACAATGAAAGAAATGCATCTGGCCAGTGGTGGATAACGTTTACCTTTGGGCTATTTTCAAATCATAGGCCCTTTGCACACATATTTAGGTGTGTTCTTTGATTCACCTTCCTGATTGTATTAAATTATATTCTGTGTATATTACAACACACTTGTTAGAGTGTGTTTTAAATTTATTGTTTAAACATTTTTCCAGCAAGCAATGAAATAAAATGCATGAACCAATAATGATGAAACTGCCCAATTCAGAACATTCCCATCATAAAAGTCTACTCAAACTTCCGTCATTACAATCCACCAATATCAGTATATATGCGCAATCTCTGCAGAAGTAAAAGCCATCTAAATAGTTCCACATTAAAGAGATCTGCAACTAATGAAGAGGTTGCAGCTTTATATTTCATTGTTTCATCTACAAATAAAGTGCCTGTAGCCCTTAAAGAATAAATTGCCTAAGTTACATTAAAAAATGATAAGCTAGTAATATTGCAATAAAGAATGGAGAGCAAACTGATAACAGGTTCATGGTTACTAGGTATCTCTTCCAAAGGAGGACATTCTCAGGACTGCAGTATCCATCCTCCTTTAAAGTACAATGCAGTACAGTATCAGCAATCCATCTATATCTGTGGTACTAAAACCCACAGCCTTCTGCATCAAAAACAAGTATGCTACCTGTTGTGCTAACAATGCAAACAGATTTGGTATAAGCAGAACAAAACTTCTCTTTTCCTCAAGCTGTCAGTTCCTTGTAAAATCCACTTGACACAACTATATCTCTCAACTTTGCAGCCCAAGAAATCTGGAAAAAATTATTGGGGGCATAAAGGCCCAAACCCAGGGACACACATTAAACATTGCTTGTATAATCTTAAAAAGTTGCTAGAATAAAATGTTTTGTGTTATCATGCATTTCCTAAAAGATAGGAAGGCTGAAACTTAAATGGCTATCATTATTTAGTAAATTCAGTTCTCAATGATTTGCCAAAAACCACAAAAGAGTAACAGACCAAAAGTATGAGGCAAATAATCCAGAGATTCTGTGAAAATCTAGACAGTTGAGAGCTATGGACTCAACTCCTTGAATCACAAGTGGTGGTATGGTTAGAGAATTAGAGAATTCAGGCTCCTGTTTCTTACATACACACACACACACACACACACACACACACACACACACACACACACACACACACACACACACACACACACACACACACACACACAAGGATAATATCAGTAAAATTCTGTTACCCACAAAGCATGAATAGTAGCAGCAAAATTCTCTTACTTGAATGGCAGTGAAATTTGAATGGCAGCAGGCAGCAATAGGAAGCATATACTACAATTGAAATGAACCAGCAATAAGAAGAAGCATGAACTGTAAAATTTAAAATTGCTTGTGCAGGTGTCCGGGAAGAACAAGATGTATGTGCAGCACTGCACAGACATGATGTGATGCGATGGGACTATTCTTAAAGAAGAACATCCTTAAAAACAGTTTCTTTTTTAAATTAAACTATTAAAGTAAATATAAATTTGGCAGTCCCAAAAGTGCCCCTCTACCCCCCCCCCCCAGCTATGCCAGATACCAGGTCTGAACAAATCTGACTTAATGCCAAGAACAAAGTCACAACTTTCCCTGCATTTGTAGAGGCATCAGAGAGCACCCCCTAGTAACCTCAATAATGCATGCTCCTACAGAAATTCCAGTAGCACATGCCAAGGCACACAATCATAATCCTTCTTCAGGAGTGTATATCTTATTTTCTTGGCTCTGATCCCTATGACCATTGAGCTTTACCTCAGCCTGTCTACTGACCCATTCATTTCCTTAAGGGCAGTAGTCTTGTGTCCTACTCATTTCCCCTTGGGCCAAGGGTAAGAGCTCTGGGAGTGGACTTCATGTTCATGTGGGGATATTTATTGTTTTGCTGTATGGCCTTACATTTTTCCCCATGCATGTCCATAAACATCCAAAGGGATGCAGTATATTGGGTTCTCCCTACATTCAACTGAATTTCTCTAAGAAAAGTAATATGTTACTGATTTTTCTAAACTGAATACGATATTATTCAAATACAATGAAAAATGTTTAGAAAGCAACCCTTTGCATCTCAGTGTAAGTATTTGTGTGTGTATGAGGATGCTCTGCCCCTCATGCACCCCTAACCACTCCACAGTCACACAACACTGAACAAATGGGAAATCTTGTAAGAAACGTATACATTAGTCTCACAAAAATAAAAGTATTTGTATGCCTAGGAAAAGTATTAGACCTTTCAGTAAAACTGGATTTGATTGATTAAATAAGTCAAACAAATTTCAAAAGTAACAAAATTCAGTCAAGTGCAGGACATCCATGCAGTGGGTCTCCATGAATGGTGTTACCTGCTTCTGTGGCTGATAACCCTCTAAGGCCCTTCCCTTCTCCTGTAACATATGCCACTCAGCATTGTTCAGTCTCTGCTACAGAATCTAACAGAGTGTGCACTGCAGGCATGTGTGTCCAACCCTCTCCCCAAGAGAGGTGAGCAGGCATTAACTCATCATTCATCTATCTCTCTCTTTCCCAGGCAGTTCCTTTACTGACCAGCCTGCAAATTGAAATGGGGTCACCATGGAAATGTATTACTTCAATACCACAGATAAAAACAGACTGGGTTATCACATACCCATGATCCCTGTCATAACTGTTTAAGACTGGTTCTTTGTGCCACAGCATGGATAGACTCTGAGCTGTTCTGCCCAAATCCATGGTCTGACAAACAGAGTCTCCTTCATAGAACTCTGAGATAGATACTTTCAGGAAGAATAAAAAATGTGCTCTCCCAATAATTAAAGAATACCCTTTTGTCCCCTTTTATGAAAAATGGGCTCCCCAGTTTGTCAGTTCAGAGGCATTGCTAACCTTCCATTCATCGCTGAAGAGGCACATTAGACATGCTATTCAAACCATACCTTTTCTAGCTGGATCTCATGAACAACTGAAGGTTTTACTGCTTTAGATTTCTCTGATCACCACCATTACTTGAGCTACTGTGATGGATTCTCACCAACTGAAGATTTCAGCCATTGCCTTTTAATGGGAGGTCATATCTACCAAATTAAGAAACTTTTTAATATTTTGTTAACCATCTGCCAGACTTTAGTCAGGATTGTACTCAGTGAGCATTAGATGGAAGGCTACCTTTTCTTACCTGTGGTGTCCACCATAGAATTATAAGTTTACCACAATGACAGACACCATCATCTTTATCTTATTATTCTTACAACCATTTTAAACCACATGGTGCTGTGAACACTTTTTGCTAACTGTACCTTCACTTGAACATTCTGGAATCCCCTACCATGATTGGGACTGCATCCAGAATTCTATTTTTTCTGTCACAGTCTTCTACCAGTGGCCCAAGCTATTCATGGCTCAAGACCTTACTAAGCTTCCATTCTATCCCTACACTTTAGCTGAAATTTTCCAGTCTGCTTTTGGTAAATCAAAATTCTTCACAAGTATAATCTTCTTTTTACTAATCCCCTCCTCTGTTATCCCTCTATCCTTCATTCTTCAACATTGATGTATCTGGAAACCCAGTACATTGTATTAACTTGTCAGCAAACTGTTTCTTCTATCATAACCTCTGGGTTGCTTACTTGTGACTCAGATCCCACTCACTACTTTGTACATTTCATGGGTTGGTGTTTCTTTTCCTTTCTAACCCCCCCCCCCTATTTGATGTCTGATTTTAAGCAGATCACTTCTACACTACCATACCATTCTTATCTGTGATTCTTGAAAAACCTATATCCCAACACTTATATGCCCTGCCTTCTGTTGTCACTAGCCTAGGTTTTTGTGATAGCACCAATGACCACCCTCACTGCCATGGCATTGGATACTGGATTCAGGTTTGCTTTGTACTGTTTCTGTCTTGACAAGGAGAGGAATGCGTGTGTGTGAACAAACCACACCATTCATCATCATGGCAGTAATTGAGTTAGAAAGCAGAATCACATGGCATCTCACATGCATGCTGTGATGGCCTCTCTTTACCCCAGATGAGTAATTAAGGAGGCTCAATCCCCACCACTGACAGTGGTGACAGACAGTCACTAAAAACAGGAAATGATTTACACAGTATTTTAAGATACAGCTCTCTGCACCAAGCAGAGTTTCCCCTAAGAGTGCATGGGGAACATGCTCCAGACCTGGGACTGAATTATCTCTCTCCAGATCCCAAAAAGACTCACTTAAGAGCACTGTGTCCCAGTTACAAGTAGCTAACACACCCACATGTGGGTATTTGATTTTCAAACACACACACACTCATGGGAAAGGCTGTTACAGATTTACTAACTGTAGCCCTTATGCCAAAATATAAGTTAACTTCACTGCAACCAGTCATCCACTCTCAGGCTCTTACAAGGGTATCCAATTATATGAGTAAAATCAGTACTAACATAAATGGTAGAAACCAAAGCAGCCAGGCTTTTTGGAGAGTTGAAGGCATCACTAAAATAAGCACAAGTATTCTCAAGATGTTAAAAGTATTCTCTAAAAGACCAGTCATAATGAAAGGTATAAAATACTTCATAATAAATTAGAAAACATGAGAATACTAAATATCTAAGTACAATAAACACCAGAGTTTCACTCACAAGAGAAATAAAAATAACACAGTTGGACAGATTCAAATAGATGCAAAAATAGTGCTTAACTACTCTCACTGTATTTCCTGACTGTCTAAAGAAAAACTGTTGCCTAGCTAACTTAATTTATACAACAAGGCAAGAGAGAGGATGCTGAGACGCTTACCTCCACAAGGCAAGGTGATGAGCTTATAACTAAACTGAACTCAACTTACTGAACTAACTCAGCTGTGATAACTGTCATAGATTTTTATATCAGTTTCCAAAGAAAACAAAACAAGATAAACTGGGTAAGTTCCATCCTCTCAGTGCTGGTTATAGAATGACATCACATTTTATCACCTGATTCTGATACAATACTCACAGAGCTTTGCTGAGATATGTTGCAGTATCAGAAAGCTATAGAAAAATTTCATAAACTTCTACTCTTTTCTTACAGAATTATTTGTTTAAACATATACATTTAATCAATTATGATAACACTGTTGATACATTTTTAATGCAAGCATCTGTACAAGTCAGTGTGATAGTCAAATGACACAAAATTATTTACAAAACTCCAGCTAACTATGCTGGTATATGTTACACATACACTGTCCTATTCTCCCTGGCACAGATGGCAATACCTCACATTGTCACCTCTATCCACCTCTTTGAAGATTCAAGCTAGTTTCTCAAGTGACTCAAAAAATGTTGCTTGAGAAGAATGGGCCTATCCGGGACCACAATAATCTATACCCTGTCTTGAAAGTCCATCTGCATTGACATTGCTGATCCCACTACGGTGCTGTACTGTTATGTCATATGCCTGCACCCCAATTTTGTTGGCTGACTCTATGTAGCTATGTTAAGGGATTGTGGTCTCTAACCGCAGTGGCAGCTGGTGACTTCAAATCAAAGGGGGGCTGCAGGAGACAGCTGGATGGGTGGGGTCAATGGGAATGAGTGTGGCCAACTAGAATGGGGAGGAGCTATGCTCAAAACCACAAAAACTGTAACTTTAATTAAATACTCTGCCCTGGGTGCCAAACCATCATTATGAGAGTCCAATCAAGACAAAATGAAGTGTAGAAGAAAAAACATATTTCAATCCATTGGCTGCATGACAGCTTACTTAATATCTAGATGGAAACAAAAAGGTTGTGAGGCATGAAAAAATAAATTACTTTTTAAATACATTACTGGAATGTTAGTCAAAATCAAGTATAAGAATAACAGGCAGCACTCAACTTAAACCACTTCTCCTTGTACTCCAGTTCTAATTATCATTTATATTCAGCTTTATTAAAGTACCAAGTAACATGCTGAAAGTAGCAATCTCTGTGATACCCCCACTTGCAAAAATGTTTCCTATCCAGAAAGACCTGCTGCCTGACAACAACTATCTACTTGTTTCATGGGGAAAACATGATCAAAGTAAAAAATGAAAAGCAAACAGCAAACAAGCTCAACATACATTGCTTAAAGTATTACTGCACATGATATGGACCGCACATGATAGATTGACATTCTGTTTAGTTTGCAGGTAAAGCCTGTAATGAGCTCTTAAAATAATGTAATCCTGTCCTTTATTACAAATACTGTCATATGCATTTCAATACCCAAGGCTTATATGTTATCTAGTTATGTAAGTATTCTCTGCATGGCAACAATAGAAAGGCTTTCAATGTTGGCAATTCTTTAACAGTATGATTATTAAAACTTACTTGCATCTTACAGTCTCAGACAAGCTTACCAGATGGTCATTAAAGCACTGCTACTTAAACACAGAGCAACAGGCACTTGAATAATAAGCATAAATCAACAATATAAAAATATGACAGAAACCAGAACATTCTGCAAAATCAAGGACAGATGAAAAGCCATTACTTTAGTAATACTAAATAATAATATTTTAGTAATACTTTAGTAGTAATTGTGTCTACCTTGGATGGGGGAATAGTCTGCACATTTACACTGCATAACTGCTCCTTGCCTTGCTTGGACACATCCAGAGTCACTACATGGGGGGGTAGGATGCAACAAGTAAGTCACAATTTGAAATGTCTCTGGCTGACTGCGATGGCCCTGCCACATTTGTCATACCTCTCAACCTCAGAGCAAGAAATCTGGACAAAGCCATACATAGAAGTGGAACAAAGGACAATTTTTAAATATTGCTCTTATAAACTTAAAAAGATAATGGAATAGTAGGTCTTGCATTAGTATGAATTTTCTGAAGGGTATGAAATCTGAAACTGAAATGTCTGTCATTATTTTCTAACTTCAGTCTTTAATGATTTGCCACTAATTTGCCAAAAAAAAAAAATATTTTATGAAAAATGGACCAAAAATGTGATTCAAAAATATAAAATAGCCACACAGTACAGCTGAGAACCTGTCAAAGAAGGGACACTTTTTAATATTAGTACTGCTAACTTGAGCAGCTGACAAAATAAAAGAATCTACATGCATTTCTGAAATAAAAGTAATCTATAACTGATTATTACAGTTATTTATTAATTGTAAACCCTCCATGTTTTCTTCCAAAGTTGCCATTTTGTGGAGGGATTATTAGGGGAAGAGCAACATTTTGAGCCAAAATCGGGGACAGTTGAGAGGTTGTTTGGATATGCCTAATTCTATAAAGCAATTTATTTGCATGTACCTTTCAACCTGTTAATGCAGGAAATCTGGACAAGGCCAAAAATATGGGGTGAACATATAATCAGTACTAAAAATTGCCATTGTATAAACTGAGACACTTGATTGAATAACAGGTCTTGATTTAGCATACATTTTTCTGAAGGTTATGAAGTCTGAAACTCAGTGTCTGTCATTATTTAGTGACTTCATTCCTAAACGATTTAACAGAAAACCACAAATTTTATGAGGAACAAACAAAAAATAAGAAGCAAAAATCTATTCATTCTGCAAAAATCTGGACAGTTGAGAGGTATAGTTCAGCCGGGGCTGTCTTTGAGTTTGCTGCCCACCCCCCCTCACAAAATCATGGTCGAATGGAGCTTCCCCCCCCCCCTACAGCCATTCCAATGAACCATTACTTGGCTATTTCACCCCATTTACCATAAACACTAATTTGCATACTGCTTTACTTCTGCGATGATTTGGACTTCATTTAAAAGTTTTATTTTGCATTTTACAATGCAAACACTAATAGATATCATATCTGCTAAACAAAGCAATGCAGTCTCACAATGAGAACAGACTTAGCATTAAAACTTCTCTTCCCTTGAAAACTCACAATCACTGAAACAGCATTGAAACCCACATTCAAAGAAAATACAATTTGCCAGTGGCAGATTAACTTTGGGTTTGGGCTGTTTTCAAATCACAGACCCCTTGCACATGAAACATACACATGCTCTTACATACACCTTCCTGATTGTATTAAATTATATTCCTTGTACAATACAGTACAGTTTTAGAGAGTGTTTTAAATTTTTTGTTTTGAAAATTTTCCGGTAAACAATGAAATAAAATGCATGCATCAGTAATGACAAAACTGCCCAGTTCAGAACATTTCCATCATAAAAGTCTACTCAAACTTCTACAGTCCACCAGTATCAGTACATATGCACAATCTCTGAAGAAGTAAAAGTCATCTAAATAATTCCACATTAAAGAGAACTGTAACTAATGAAGAAGTTGCTGCTAGCAAACAACTTTGTATTTCATTGTTTCATCTACAAATACAGTGCCCATTACCCTTGAGGAATAAATTGCCTATCTTACACTAAAAAAAATGATAAGCTAGCAATATTGCAATAAGGAATGGATGGCAAACTGATAACAGGTTCATAATTACTAGTTATCTTCACATCCACCCCTTTTGCAACACAGTACAGTATCATAAATGCATCTATCTACTGTGGGAGTAGAACCCACAGCCTTCTGCATCAAAAGCAAGTATGCTACCTGTTGTGCTATTAACAATGCAAGCAGACGCAGAATAAGCAGCACTAAACTTTTGCTCCCCTGCAGCTTTCAGCTCCTTGTAAAATCTACTCACTCAGTTGTATCTCTGAACTTTGCAGCACAAAGAAATCTGGAAAAAGCCAAAGTTTATTGTGTGTGGGGGGGGGGGACAAAAGCCCAAAACCAGGGACACATTTTAAACATTGCTTGTATAATGTTGGAAAGTTGCTAGAATAAAATGCTGTTTTACCACCATACATTTCACTGCCAAGCCCTAAGCCCAGGACCCTATGCAAAACAGTCAGAGCAACATACCACTATGCCAAATCAGCTGTTTTGTGAAAACGGAAGACAGAAACTTAAATGGCTACCATTTAGTGAATTCAGTTCTCACTATAACACAGCTGTCAACCTCTTAGCACAAAACACCTGAACAAAGCTAATAATGGGTGAATACAGCCCCCAAACATTCAGTGACTTCAGTTTTCACCATAGCTCTCAACCTCTTAGCAAAAAACACCCGGACAAAGCCAGTAATGGGGGAATATAGCCCCCAAACATATTCAGTGAATTCAGTTCTTACCATAGCTCTCAACCTTAGCACAAAACCTGGATGAAGCCAATAATGGGGGAATACAGTCCCAAAATAGGGACAAATTTCAAATATCTTATATCAAATATCCATCTTATACACTTAGAAAATTGCTAGAATAAAAGCTTTTGTGTTACCATGCACTTTCTGAAGAATATGAAGTCTGATATTCAAATGTGTGTCATTTCTAACATTTATTAACCAGGAAAGTCTGACTTGGAACAAAAGCTACCTAATACAGAGGCCCAGGGAGAAACATTCCAGGCAGACACATGTCTTTGTAAGATGGGAGGATACTAGAGGAAACAAAAACAGGGAGGGCATACAGACTCCACAGAGAAGGCAAGGCACCCCAGCCAAGAATCAAACCAGAGAACATGTAGCTGTCACGCAACAATGCTACCACTGTACCAATGTACTACTGGCTATGCAAGGACATAAAAATACAGAAACCACAGATTTTATGAGGAACAGAACAAGTATGAGGGAAAAATCTTTACAAATGGTGGTGGGTTGGGAATTCAGACTCTTGCCACCTGGGCCCATGGTACAGGGTTCAAGCCTTATTCCCTACCCACCACCATGTAGCACCTGGGGCATTACACACACACACACACACACACACACACACACACACACACACACACACACACACACACACACACACTCTCTTCTGCAGTTGACCATCAACTGCCCCCATCTATACTCCTCAATCATTGGGTCTAACAGACTGACCTTAGCCTCTCCCAGGCTCAATCAGACCACAGTCAGGGGCTGGTGAGGAGATCAATGACAGTGGTGTAGTAAAAAAAAAGGATTCTGGTGCAGTGTCATGCTGGTTGTCAAGGAGTGTGCCCTAGCTCATGTTCCCTTATGGCAGCTTTAGCAGCTCCATGATTACTGACTTTGGGTGGTGCAAGTAGAACCTTCTGACTGAGTGTCACACTGCTTGTACAGTACAGACCTGGCCAAGCCCATATTAAAGCCAGCCTTTTAGGATGCCTTCCTCCCCTCAGGATGGTTGAGCTGACATCTGCTGCTCCCTCCCACCTTCCCCCTGCAGCACTTCCAGTGCTCATGACACCAAATCGAACACAAGTCTTTTGATGCACAATAAGGACTTTATCTCTCTTTACCATGGGGCCACATTTTTATGCTTTTCACTGAATTTTATTCAGTGATTTTTTTTTTCCATGATTGATTTACATTTGCTGAATCAGTCAGTGACCAACTGTCATAGATCAATGTTCAACTTCTAGCCTGAATCGTTAATCACGTTTTCTACATTTTTGTAATGCAGCTCCTACCAAAATAAAGCACAAAGCAAAAGTAATCCTAAATAAATACACACACACACACACACACACACACACAAACACACATGCACACAACTGTGCCACACACACACACACACACACACACACACACACACACACACACACACACACACACACACACACACATACACACACACACAGTACCCAAAAGAAATAAAGTAGGCAGGTAAAGCAAGGTGCCACTGCAGGGTTCAATTTTGCATTAAACACGTGGTGTAATTACAAAGCTGTATGCTCTGTAAGCCGATTATAACCAATTTGTTCCATATTACATTGAATGCAGTTATGATGAGCTCAGACTATGAGATCAACCAATAAAGACAATGAACCAGAAAGGATTGTAGCATGAAAACAACCTGTAAATGTTTCTTCAGACATCAGAGCTACTCAGTTCCCCGCATAACAATATATGCCTTTGAGGAATTAAGCCATTGATTCTTGCCGGTTCTGATTAAACATGGTCTCCTGGCGATTGAAAGCTTATATGCAGTAAAACTTGTGTTTCACTGCAAATAAAGTACCATTCGAGATCAGTGTACTTTTCTGCTTAAACATTTTCTCTGTGAGTAAATACCACAACCTCAAGTTGTTTGGGTTGTGTCAATAAATTAAAAACAGAAGTCAGTGGTTTAGACACACACACACACACACACACACACACACACACACACACACACACACACACACACACACACACACACACACACACACACACACACACACACACACACACACACACACACACACACACACACACACACACACACACACACACCTTACCTGGGTCAGGTAATCCTTCCACAGCTTCGTTCATTGGAGCAGCACTAAATACATCCACAGCGCTCAGGTAATCCACAATGAGTTGCTTCGTTAAGCCCACGAGATGTCCTTCCCTTGCCTGCTAATGTTGCAGTCCAAATCCCTTTCTTGCGACAGTCTATGCAGTTATAACTGCATAGACTTCTGGGATCTCTGCACTTGAATGGTTTGTAATCCGGACTGCTGTTGAGACAGTCTGCATGCTCCAGACTGTCTCAGCAGCAGTCCGTAAATGCTAGTGCACATGCGCAAAAGTCTGCAATTTGCGATCGTTTTTTTTTTTTTTCTTTTGTTTTTATTTGATTTGATTTTCTTTTCTTTTCTTAATTTACAGCTGGGGGGGCTGCAGTCCGGCAGTCCAATAGCACGGGCCGCCCCTGAACCACAGTGAATTGCCTTCCATACAGATAAGACTGAAGTTTCTGCAGTGCTCATAATATGGACAGACATTCTTTGTCTAAAGCTGCATAACATTCCTCCCTGGGTTGTAGTCTACTGCTGTGATATAGAACTGGACGTTCTTCTCCATGTGAGGAAACTTGGCTGAGTACAGCCCCAACCACATGCTTTGAAACATCTACCTGAACAATAAATTATTTGCTGTAATCTAGACTAGCTAACACAGGGGGTCCTCCCAAAGCCCCTTTAAGCTTTTGGAATTCCTATTCACACTACCTTATCTGGCCTATTTTCCTTGTCAGGTCTGTGAGTGGAGCAGTTCTTGTACTGTAATTGGGAAATAACTTTTTATGGTACCCAGCTGTCCCCAAAAATGTCCTCACCTGCTTTTTGGTAACAGGAGCAAGCCACACCTGAATAGCTTCAACTTTGGCACATTCTGGCCTAATCCTATCAGTCCCTACTCTATGTCCCAGGTAGCAGACATCTGCCATACCCATCTGACACTTACTGGGCATAACGGTCAACCCTGCCCTTTCCAGTCTGCCGAGGACCTTCCTGACATGCTGAGGCATCATTATGTTAGCATAGTACAATTTGTGTAACCTGGTTCCTGCCTAGCAGGTTTACCATGTAATTAACACTACTGACATTCCTTACCACTTTGAAGGGTCCCTCCCAAGTTGCCTGTAGCTTATTGTGGATGACAGGAATGAGCACCACAACCTGCATACTCTTGGGCTAGAGCATTCCTGTCATACAATACCTTTTTCTGCTGTTGGGCTTCTGCCAGGTTCTCCAGGGCCAAGGTCATGAGCTTCCTAAGCCTTGTCCCAAGAATTAGGACATATGCCACAACAGACTCCTTGTGGGATTCACACTCGCCCTCCCAATCATCATGAATCAAATCTAAAGGCCCCCTTACCCTATGCCCATACAGCAACTCAAAGGGTGAAAAACCTGTGGATTCCTGGGGTACCTCTCTGTATGAAAACAGCAGATGGGACAAATATTTGTCCCACTCTCTCCTAAACTGGTCTGCAAATGCCTGTAGCATGGTCTTTAGTGTAGAGTTTAACATATCCACAAGACCATTAGTCTGGGGGTGGTAGGGAGTTGTCTTTAGGTGCTTCACCCCACAACGCTTCCACAGACAAGCCAGCAGGTCTGACATGACATTGGCATCTCTGTCAGTCAGTATTTCTCTTGGAAAACCTACCCTGCTGAAAATCTCTAAGAAAACATTTGCTATTTTCTCTGCCTCAGTGGAGGACAGAACCACCACTTCAGGGTATCTAGTAGCATAATCTACTACCCCCAGGATATACTTCTTCTCTGGGGAATTGAGGTACTCAGAAGCCCTATAATATCCATAGCTACCTCTGAAATGGCTCTTCAGTCATAGACAAAGGCATCAACAGAGCTTTGACCTTGCCCTTGCCTTGCCTACATTTTGGCACTGCTCACACATCCTGCAGTACCCTGTTACATCCCCCTGTAATCCCAGGCAATAAAAGATCTGCATAATATGCCCCTCGGCAAGCTTTATGCCCATATGACCTGCAAAAGCAATGTCATGGGCTATGGCTAGAAGTGCCAGATGGTAGGTTCTAGGCACTATCAACTGCTGTGTTACGTCACCCTCTAGCCCTCAGAGGCCCACTCTCTATACAGTAACCCGTTGTCCCAGTATACAGACTCCCCTTTTCCTTGAGAATCTGGTGTCTCCTTAGGTACCTCTCTCAAACCTTGTAAGGTAGGGTCCAAAAGCTGAGCCTGTCTCAAGTCTACCTTTGTGACTCCTCCCAGCTCACCTTCCACAGGAAGCCTAGTATCTTCTGAGAGCTGTGCCTCACTGTCAGCCTGGGTACTACAACTCTCCTCTGTCCTTGCAGTCACGCTGTCCACAGGAACATCAGTACCTACAAGCAGCTGTGGCTCACATTCAGGTTAACTGCTACAAGGTAGCTCTCTTCCTGAAATAGCCACATCACCAGCTCCAGCTTCAGGTGTGGGGTCTGTCTAAGTATCCCCCACGCTACCAGAATTACATACTTGCTTTCAAGCCTGACTGCATGAAACTGCATATACACAAGGCACTGTATTATCAAAATAATTCCCTGTCAAGACATATGCAGGAATATCCTCAAACACAGCTACCTGCTTACTTCCTTTTCCACCCTCCCAGTCAAGATAAACCCTGGCCAGATGTATTTAGAATGGAATCCCCTCCTAAAGCTCTGATTGGACTGAAATGCCCAAGCACGTACAGTGCCTCATTAACCACTGCAGACTTCACAGTAATTATGTCAGAGGCTGTGTCTCTCTTAGCAGTGGCCTGTCTTCCATCCACTAAAATAGGATACAAACTTCAGTGATAGTTTGCTACCCCTGTTGTCTCCAGACAACTTACTACTGGTACACAGTTATTCCCACTTGCTGGCTCCCTCACCTTTTGTTCCCCACCTTGCTTCAGTGGACATTTGTAAGCTACATACCCCCCCCTCATTTACATTTAAAACCTCTAACCCCTGATCCTGGCCGTGTACCTGAAGTAGTAGCTTCCCCTGTTACTGGTAGAATCTGTTGGGAGATTTAGGCTGCCCACCATGGGTTCCCTTATATCCATGTGCAGCACTGGGTATCCCTTTATTGTGCAGTGATGCTCTGCTTGTTAAGTAGAGATCCCCTTTTCTCCCCAGTTCATCTTCAAAGTTACACTCCCAGTCTGCCAACCAGATTTTCATGTCCTCTGGCAAAGTACTAAGGGCTTGTTCCCTCATCAAAAGGTCTGCCAGTCTTTCTAAAGTGGTGACCTGACACCCACTCACCCACCTTTGAAAATAAGTGCTTAATTCAGCAATATAATCACATACACTTTCATCTGCCTTGTGTCTATGCTCACAAAACTATTTTCTGTATGCTTCAGGTGTGAACTTATAACTGTTCAATACACACTGTTTTACCCTACCATAGTTTAAACAATCAGTATCAGACAATTTAGAAGCAGCAGTTACAATTTTCCCATGGAGTAAGGGGGTCAGGAACTGTACCCAGAGCTCTTGGTCAACATTATACTATTTACATACTCTTTCAAATATATGAATAAAACTATCAAAAGCATCCCCCTTTGTGAATTGTGGAAGAAATTTACTGACCTTTATTGCTTTTGGGGTCTGGTTATTCCCTTCCCCATTACCTCCATGACCCTGATGAAGGGTCAGCATTTCTCTCTCATGTTGATGCTGCCTCTCCTTTTCTTCAGCTTCCAAATGCTGCATTCTCTCTTCGATCTCCAAATGCTACCGTCTTTCTTTGGTCTCCAAACACCACAGTCTCTCTACTGTCTCCAAATATCACAGTTAATGCTGACATTGCTTCTCCGTTTCTTCAGCCTCCAGTTCAAATCTCTTTAACTCCAGATGAATTTTTAAGTCCTCTTTCAGAAGGCTGCACATCTCCATCACCAAACTGGCTGTCCTCCTGGCCACTGGTTCATGCTGCAGCTGTGATTAAGGCTGAAATCATTTCCACTTTAGTCCAGTTAGCATGCACTAGTCATGTGGTTTCACACACCATGGCCAACTGGTTCTTTGTAAGCTTACCATAATCCTCTGCTGAAATCTTTGTCTGCTTTCCCTGACTAAACTAAGCTAACAAAAATAAATAAAACTGTTGTGAAAATGAAACTCTGAATGTTTACCTTGTGGCTGTTGAGAGTACACACATCTTCAGTGACAACTGTGCATTGGCTACTGAAGTTCAGTCAATATCCTACCTCTGCCACAAATATGTGATGGCCTCTCTTTACCCTAGGCCAGTAATCAAGGAGCCTCAATCTCAATCACTAACACCAGTGAGAAACAAACATTAAAATAGGAATGGATTTACACAGTATTTTAAGATGGATCAAGCACAATTTCCCCAAACAGCACATGGGGAACATGCTCCAGAGCTGAGACTGGACTATCTGTCTTTCCAGATCCCAAACAAAACACACTTTGGAGCACTGTGTCCCAATTCCAAGTAGCTGACATACCCATACCTGGGAATTTGATTTTCCCATAAACACACACACTCCTGGGAAAGGCTAGTACAGATTTACTAACTGTTCCCCTTCTACCCAGACTATAAGGTAACTTAGTTGCCACCAGTCAACCACTCTCATGCTCTTACAAGGGTATCCGATTATAGTGAGTAAAATCAATACTAACATAAATGGTAGAGTGTACCCAAAGCAGCCAGGCTTTTCAGTGTGGCCAAGGCATCACTAAAATAAGCACAAGCACTCTCAAAATGTTAAAAGTATTCTTTAAAAGATCTGCCACAATGAAAGGTATAAAAATATTTAATAATAAATAGTAAAGTAGAAAACTAAATATCTCAGTACAATAAATACCAGAGTTTCAATCACAGGAGAAATAAAAATAACACAGTTGCACAGACTCAAACAGATGCAGAAAAACAATACTTAACTACTCTCACTGTATTTCCTGACCATCTAAAGAATTCCCTAGCTAACTGAGTTAATACAGCAAGGCAAGATAGGATGCTAAGATGCTTACTTCCACAAGGCAAGGTGATGAGCTTCTAATAAACTGAACTGAACTACCTGAACTAACTCAGCTGTGATAACTGTCATAGATTTTTATATCAGGTTCCATAGACAATAAAACAAAACAAACTGCAGGGTGAGTTCCATCCTCTCAGTGTTGGTTATAGAATGACATCATATTGATCACCTGACTCTGGTACAATACACACTCAGAGCTTTGCAAGATCTGTTGCAGTATCTGAAAGCTATAGTACAATTTCAAAAAGTTCTACTCTTTCCTTCCAGAATTATTTGTTTAAACATATACATTTAATCAGTTATAATAACACTGTTGGTACATTTTTAATACAAGCATCTGTACAAATCAGTGTGATAGTCAAATGACACAAAAGTATTTACAAAACTCCAGCTAACTATGCTGCCATAAATTACACATGGACTGCCCTATTCTCCCTGTCACAGATGGCAATACCTCACATTGTCAGACATACTTAGCCTTCTGGGCTACTTAAAGACACAGTGCATTCTACATTACATTCTCCATGTGTTGCTTACCTTGCAGCTCTCCAGCTTCTTAGGTATATGCCTTATACTACAAGGAACTACAACCCAGTAATGTTTGGAGTCACCCTTGTTTATTCCATAGATATAGTATCTGGTTTTTTTTTACCTGAATATGTACCCTTGTTTCTGTGTCTCTAACACACCCTTCAACCTTAATTTAAAGGGACAATGATTGGGATGTTGTTTTTCATACCAGTTCTAAACATTACTGCCCTTTCTAGGATGAGCTGAAATCTGTCCCTGGCATAAAGTTAAACTGTCTGCCAGGATTATTCATAAGTTTCTAGCAGTCTAAAGTTCATTACAATAAATATCTAGTGCCCTATTTCTCATTCCCTCAGTGTACCAGGTAATACTTCTGAGAATGTTGCTGTTGTAATATAGGTGTTGTCTTTTAGCATCTTTTTGCTTGTTAGGGGTTGAGTTTTGAAACTGATTAGGAGTGTGAAATATATGAGAGGCTTTTTAACATTTTTATGGTTGTTAAGGTCATTATCTATGTGTATGAGAAGTACATGCAATATAGATAATTAGGTTAACAGGTACAGGACAAATAGCTGTACATGTTTGTATGATAATACTCCTGGTGTGCAGAATTATTGCAAGTTGTGCTTACAATATTTTTATGTATTTATGCAGTACGGCTTCTTAACATTATTACTGATAAATCAATATAAAACTACCTCTAAATCGGTTGAGCAATAAGACTAGTGATTTAAAGAATCCAGAAAAGTGATTCTGATTTGTACATTAAGCAGTTTAGAACTGGCCATGTGCCAAATTTTATTTCCTTTGAATAAATATCTTGGGATTTGTACAATGAAACCAAAATAAAAAAGATCAACAATGGTTCTGTTATATCCAACTGACATCCAGGATCCCTGTGTACATCCAAATATTGAGTCACAGGATGAACAACTACAAAATCAAAATCAGGGATGCATGGAGAATAGCTGATCCCAGCATGAGAGTAACTAGCAGTCTGTACTTCTTTGTTCCAAAATCATAACAATCAATTAAACTGCAAGCATTCAATATGAGTTAACAGTAGTCCAAAACTTTAAAAGTAAATACTTAGTTTTAATGCATAAAAATAAAAATCACGTAGATTTTGTCACCAAAAAGACTAATTTTTATTCCATTATGATAAGAGATGTTGTCCTGTGGTCAATGTGTATGATAATGTAGCAGATTTTAGATGTAGGGAACCCCCCCCCACTTTAGCAATGCATGCTTACCTAACTGTAACCCTTCCTCTGCCCCAAAACTAACTGTGCACCTTATTCTGTATCACTGCAAAAGACAACTCAGACACACACACACACACACACACACACACACACACACACACACACACACACACACACACACACACACACACACACACACACACACACACACACACACACACCACTAAATCTATCCCCTTACCTGACCCAAACAAGCCCACAGATAGATACTCACACAGTAATACATATATTCTTAACTAATACCTATTCTAACCCTAAATCACACACAAACACATACACACAAACCCCAGCCCTACCAGAAAGACACTTAACTTTGTCAGCCAAACTGGAAATTATCCAGTCCACCATTTGGACAAACTGCCTTTCACACAACACACTCTACAGTTCACTGACAAAGTGAACTTTAAACATATATATATCATCTATCTGTCTATCTAGCTATCTAGCTATATCTGTGTGTGTGTGTGTGTGTGTGTGCGTGTGTGTGTGTGTGTGTGTGTGTGTGTGTGTGTGTGTGTGTATGTGTGTGTGTGTGTGTGTGTGTCTGTTACAAAGCTTAAGATAAACCTGACTACACATCTCTATTTTGAATTTGCTAACTGAGGTAGAGCAGTGATCCAACTGGGCCTAAGATATATATATATATATATATATATATATATATATATATATATATCAATGGGACCGGATGGTGTCCCTGGCTGTGTGCTACACGAGCTAAATGAGGAATTAAACCCGCACATAAGGCAGCTGTTTAATCTCAGCCTTACCACAGGATACGTGCCCAAGGAGTGGCATACGGCAACTATGGTCCCACTCCACAAAGGCAGTGCCTCTACGGACCCTGGTAATTACCGCCCCATAAGCTTAACAAGTCTAGTCTGCAAAGCTATGGAGAGGATCATAATGGAGCTCATAAACAAAGATATAGGGGACTTGCAGACATTGGACCCGACCCAGTTTGGCTTCAAGGGCAGATCATGCCTTTTGAACTTGATCGACTTCTTTGAAACAGTCACCAAGGCCATTGATGAGGGAAAGGCAGTCCATACAGCCTACCTTGACCTTGCAAGGCTTTCGACACAATACCCCACTCGGGTATTGTAGAAAAACTTACCAGCTTAAATGTAAACCCATATGTCACAAGATGGGTTGCAAACTGGCTTAAGGACAGAACCCACAGGGTTAGAGTTGCTGGCGCTATGTCAGACTCCAAGCCGGTCACAAGTGGTGTCCCACAGGGCTCGGTCCTTGGCCCCCTATTGTTCGGCATCTACTTCTCAGAAGTACAGGCCAACATGGGAGGACTTTGGCTGACAAAGTTTGCAGACGACTGTAAACTGGGCACCATAGTGGAAAGTGCATCGGACACGGATATCCTTCAGAAGGGACTGATGGAAACAGATAGCTGGTGCCAGAGCCATGGCCTGAAGTTAAATGCCAAAAAATGTATAGTCATACCCTTCGGGAAAAAGAAGGTAACCCCAAGCTACCATATAGGTGGCAATCCACTAAGCACAGAAGAGGTTATCAGGGACCTGGGGACCCAGGTTGACAGTGGCCTTTCTTTTGACACTCACATTGCTAAAGTGGTTAGAAAGACCTTCTACATTGCCCACCTGATCATGAAGGGATTCACATCCAGATCTAGTGAGGTCATTGTTCCCCTGTACTCTTTACTTATCAGACCAATGATCGAGTACAATGCCCCATTTGGGATGTATCTCACCCAACATCTGCAGCAATTGGAGAGACCCCAAAAGTTCCTCACCAAAAGGATAAAGGGACTCCAAAATCTGTCATATGCTACCAGATTGAAGAAACTCCAGCTCTATTCAGTCGCATACCATCTGCTCAGAGGTGACATGTGCCTGACATACAAGGCCATGTCCAACCCAGAATTAATGGACATGCTCCACTTCAAAAAATCCAAATCCAACAAAACCACTAGAGCAAGCGACTTAAACCTTAGCACGGATATAAATAGGACATGCTGGAGGGATAGATTTATCACTCAGAGACTCCCTATGCTGTGGAATAAAATCCTGGTCCATGTGAGGCAGAACACCTCGCTGGCTCTGTTCAAGAGAAATCTTGACCTGTGGATGGGAGATCGTAGGTTTACCCCGGGAATCATCTCTGTGTCACTGCTGGACAGAGGCACAACAAACTAATGGGTACAGTATTTTTTCATATAAGGGGTGGCGTAAGCCACAAAACTTTTGGATAGGCTTATAAATGCCTTAGGGCAGATAGCCTAGTATAAACCTATGAACTTATGAACCTATATATATATATATATATATATATATATATATATATATATATATATATATATATATATATATATATATATATGTGTATATAGATATATATAGATATATATAAGTTTGTGTGTTTGAGTGAGTGCACATATTGTTGAACTGTGTACTACTGCTCAGATATGAGTGAATGGACATTTGGTCAATATCTGGTTTGTGCCAATGGTACTAATGCAGAAATAATTTTATTTAGTGCATTGTGGGTTTAGGTGGTTTTTGATATGTATGTGATACTCCTGTCTGGGTTTTGTTTGCATTTTGGGTTGGTTTGTCTGTTTAGTATGCTGTATACTGTTGGGAAATCATTATTTCTGTGTTTTTACTGTGCAGTAGCAGTGATTTCTCTCTGAAGTGGTGTGACTGTGGAGTTTGCATATTTAAGTTTTGAGGAGTGGGGGTGCAGGGGCTTGCCACCCACAGAAATATTTTATATTGTAGTTTAGTTTTCAATTCAGTGTTTTTTGTTTCAGTGTAATGGCCAATATTTTTGTGTTTAATTTTTTTTTGTCAGTATTTTGGTGTTTGTTCCTGTTGCTTTTCACTTTTTCACGCTATAATCAAATATATATATATATATATATATATATATATATATATTATATATATATGTATATTATATATATATATATATGTATGTATATATATATATATATATATATATATATATATATATATATATATATTCACTACATAACCTCGAAATCTTGAAATACCGAATTTTAAAATCTCGATACTATATAGCCGAAACCCCTAAATGACGAAAGACCAAAATTGCGAAATTCAAAATCCCGAATGTACAAAAGATATACAGCACACACATACACATACACACAACTGCCCCCCTCAATCAAACATATCATCCTACACTACACACCCCCTACTTAAATATTCTAACTTTGAGATCGCACAGACACACAAAGGAAACTCACACCCACACATTTTACAGTCCCTCACATGCACACATCACAGTCACAACACACACTGACACACACTAAAGCCCCAACCAACACACTTACACAGATACTTACCTGAACTTCCACCCATCCATAAACAAACCACAACACCAAAGCGCTACTTCAATATCTCCGAACATCAGGATTTTGAATTTCGTGCTTCTGGTCTTTTGGTATTTAGGGGTTTCGGTTACATAGTCTTGAGATTTTGAGTTTCAGTATTCCAAAGGTTTGAGATTATGTAGTGATCCCATATCTATATATATATATATATCTATATATATCTATATATATATATATATATATATATATATATATATATATATATATTTCTGACAAAACTTACTGTATTCCTCACTACAATACCGACATACGGCAAACTTTATTATTGAAAAGTAGGTATAATTACCATTGAACCACATTACAAAACCAGTCACAAAATACACTGTTTATAAAACTCTGTGGAATTGACCTTAAACCCTGTTTAATAGGCACCTTATGCAGCTGTCACAAACTACTGAAGCTAATGGGAAACATTACTTTAAAAGAAAGAAGGAAATGTGGATATAAAGAGGATAAGTGGGGGGTCTGGTTTATGTAATAAATATCTTGTGAACTATACAATTCAGGATCTCCGACTGGCGTTCTTTATGATGGAACCTCTACAGTACAAGATATTTCATTTGCTATATAACAGACTTCCATGCATTCTATATATATGTTAATATGTATAATATATCTATATCTATATATGTATATGTGTATATATGCATACATAAACACACACACACTCACAAGCAAACCCACATAACTGTCCATAATCAGATGTTTCTGTTTTCTAAAGACTGAAAGGACAGCTATGCCCTGAACACAGAAGTTCCTAATCTCATTGTGTATATTACTAAAGAATTTAGCCCCTCTCCAAAAATGGGTCTTGCCTCATCCTTCCTGCTTCCAACACTTATATATGGCACTCCCATCCTCACCAATCTACAGTCCTCCTTGAAAGTCAAACTAGACTCCTGCTACAACAAAGTCGCTAAATTTGCTAGAAATGCAAAATTTTCTACCCATCACTGTACCTCTCTGCTTCAACTAAATTGGCTAGAATCCCCTCATTATCTCACTTTTCTACAATTAACTACAGCCCACAAAATTATCTACTGACCAGAAACTTTTCCTTCCCTCTCCTCCATACTGTCCATGTACCATCCTAACTGACGCCTCAGGTCTGAAAACAAAATGCTACTGTCCATAGAGAAAACTAAGCTCTCATCTGGTCAAATGTTGTATTCCTATACTGTCTCTAAATCATGGAATAATCTTCCCCCATCACTCAGAACTATCAGAAATCCAGGCACCTTTCAAAATCCCTCAAACTACATCTCTCCTCACATTGGTTATGCTCCTGTTCCCCAACACACAACCCCAACCCCTGACCTGTCTCCCTGGTGCCACAACTCTGCTATTACTATCACTTCCTTCCTTTCACTATACCCACTTACTGCCTTCCCTCCCACTCTAGACTGACTTTTTCCCTCCTTATCCCTTCTTTCGCCTCCTATTCTTACACTGTATTCAACATCCCCATTGCATTGAACCTTGCAGATTTACTACATTCGTGTGTGTGTGTGTGTGTGTGTGTGTGTGTGTGTGTGTGTGTGTGTGTGTGTGTGTGTGTGTGTGTGTGTGTATATACATATATATATATATATATATATATATATATATATATATATATATATATATATATGCATTTCATTACTTCTGTTTCCATGATTGCAATTATTTTTCACTACTGTTTTATTTCTTCTTTAAATGTAACAGCACTGCTTATAATTCTTTGTTATGTGTATTAATATTTCTTTGTATGTAATCACTATGGAGCTTTTCTCCC
This sequence comes from Protopterus annectens, assembly GCF_019279795.1. Classification (NCBI taxonomy): domain Eukaryota; kingdom Metazoa; phylum Chordata; order Ceratodontiformes; family Protopteridae; genus Protopterus; species Protopterus annectens. The sequence goes on from NC_056748.1 coordinate 614,541,227, forward strand.
TGGGCTTCCACTCAAAACGGGCTCTTTCCAGGCCCAGTGGACTTACCCAGTTAACAAATGCAATATATACATACATACATACATAAATAAATAAATATTCTTTGTGTTATAAAAGGTAAATAAAGCACGACTTAACCTGCTCTTTGGCATACTGAGATACTGCCTGATTGTGACCCAGATGACCCAGGACTGATTACTGACCTGAGTGATAGAGCAGCCAATTTGAGCAGGCAATAGTAAACTGTTAACTCAGGCTCTCCCATACTGTGAGGTCAAGACAGCCAAGAAGAGGCTGGGTTTGCCAGTTAAACAGCTTAAAGGGTTGATGGTGAGCACATGCTGGACTGTGTTTCCTGTAGCTGGGGATTTTTTTAAATGTATTTATTTATTTAATATTTATTTACACTTTGTTCACCAGGCTAATGGCCTCTTTTCAGGGGAAACTTCATATTTATACTAACTAGGGGAATTTTTCCAGAATACCAGAGATTTTCTCTTACTCATCATTGTTGCAAGTGGGACCCATTTGTAGGAGCACTTCTTGTTTCTGTTCCAGGCACAGAGGCAGCCCGGAGAAACAGGGGTGCAGATGGAAAGAGAAGAAAATGATGGATGGTGAAAGAAATGGAAGAGAAAGCAAATATCAAGACCAGAGAGTGGGTGCAGGATTCTGAGATGTTTCAAATAAATATGTTTGATGAAGATGAGTCAGCAAATGATGGATGTAAAAGTACAACCCTCCAGTCATGAGGGTTGTGGGATGTTTCACTTTAACAAATGGTTGTGCAGAGTGAACCAGAAAATGAAGGAGATGTTTTCTGAGAGGACAATGGAAAAATGCAAAAGGAGGATGTAGAGACAATCTTGAAGAATAGTTTTAAATGAATTTTGCTATGCCCTTTTTCGAGGTTAGCATACTGTGCCTCTGTCTAACAGTGACACAGAAGTGATACCCGGAGTAAATCTACGATCTCACATCCACTCATCAAGATTCCTCTTGAAGAGAGTCATTGAGGGACTCTGCCTAACCTGGACTGGGATTTTATTCCAGAGTGAAGGGAGCCTCTGGGTTATGAATCTGTCCCTCCAGCATGTCCTATTTATTTCAGCGCTGAGGTTCAAATCTCTCGAGTGCGTAACTCGATGGGATTTGGATTTTCTGAGGTGCAGCATGTCCATTAATTCCGGGTTGGACATGACTTTATACGTCAGGCACAGATTGCCTCTGAGCAGGCGGTATGCCACTGAGTAGAGCTGGAGTTTCTTTAACCGGGCAGCATATGGCATCTGTTTGAGCCCTTTGATCCTCTTGGTGAGGTACTTTTGGGGTCTTTCCAGTTGCTGCAGGTGTCTGGTAAGGTACATCCCAAAAGGGGCATTGTACTCAATTATGGGCCTGATGAGGGATGAGTAAAGAGGCACGATGACCTCCCCTGATCTAGATGTGAATCCCTTCATGATTAGGTGGGCTGTATAAAATGTTTTTCTAACCACTTTGGCCACGTGGTTGTCAAATGAGAGATTGCTATCAACTTGGGTCCCCAGGTCCCTAATTACTTCTTCTGTACTTAATGGATTACCACCTATGTGGTAATTTGTGGGCACTTTGTTTTTGCCAAAGGGGATGACTATACACTTTTTGGTGTTTAGCTTGAGGCCATGGCTCTGGCACCAGTTGTCTGTTTCTATGAGGCCCTTTTGGAGGATGCTTTTGTCGGCTGGAGAATTGATTATGGCGCCCAGTTTGCAGTCATCTGCAAACTTAGTCAGCCACAGTCCTTCCGTGTTGGCTTGTACCTCCGAGAAATATATACCGAACAAGAGAGGTCCCAGGACTGAGCCTTGTGGGATGCCACTTGTAACTGGTTTGGAGTCTGACATGGCTCCAGCAATTCTAATCATGTGGGTTCTGTCCTTGAGCTAGTTTGCAACCCATCTAGTGACATAGGGGTTTATATTTAAGCTGGTGAGCTTATCTATAATGCCCGAGTGGGGTATTGTATCGAAGGCTCTGCCGAGGACCAGGTAGGCTGTGTTGACCACCTTCCCCTCGTCAATGGCCTTGGTGACTGTTTCAAAGAAATTAACCAGGTTTAAGAGGCAGGATCTGCCCTTAACAAAGTCGAACTGGGTAGGATCCAGTGTCTGTAGGTCCCCAATATCTTTATTTATGAGGTCCATGATGATCCTTTCCATAGCTTTGCAGACCAAGCTAGTCAGGCTTATGGGGCAATAGTTTCCAGGATCCGTTGAGGCACCACCTTTGTGGAGAGGGACCACTGTTACTGTACGCCACTCTTTGGGTACATATCCTGTAGTAAGGCTGAGATTGAACAGCAGTTTTATATTTGGGTCTAGCTCTTCTTGGAGTTCATGTAGGATGCAGCCCGGGACACTGTCTGGTCCCATTGATGCTGTGTTTTTTGCTTTGGAGAGGGCAGCTCTTACCTGAGCATCTGAGATGTCAGGGGCAGCACTCTGCTGGGATAAATATTTGCCCTTTTGGTGGGAGGGGAGAAGTTTGCGCTGAACCTGTCAGCTAGGATGTTGGCAATGTCTGTGGGTTTGGTGTATTTTTTGTCATTTTGGACTAATTCTGAGCATATCTGGGAATTCCCACCCAGGTTCCTAACATAACTAAAGAAAGCCTTGTGATTATCCTTAGTGTCCTGTGCAATTTTTCTCTCAAAGCTGGCCTTAGACGATTTTATGAGTGCCCGTAGTTTTTTGCTAATACTGATCAGAGATGCCTTCCCTTTTCATGTAGTAGCTTCCTCCTTCTATTGTATAGTTTGTTTATGGCTGGGGTCCACCAGACAGGATGTCTGCCTTTGGAGGATTGGGTCTTGGTTTTATTTGGGATTGCATGATCCATGCATTCCTGAAGGTGTTCATAGAATGCGTTTATAAAGGATTCTGCGGTCTGGGCCGTATTTTTCACAGGCCCGGGGGCTTTGAAGGATTCCACCTCGGTTTTGAGGAGTGTGAAATTTGCTTTAGAGAAGTTTTTCACTGTGGTTTTCAGGGCAGGGGTTGGAGTCAGGATGTGAATATCCAGTGAGATTAGTTTATGGTCTGATCTTACCAGTGAGGGATACACTTCTGGTCTGGAGCATAGAGTCCCCATGTTGGTGATGATCAGGTCCAGTATGTTTTCCCCTCTTGTGGGAGTGGTAACAAGTTGTTCCATATAACATTTGAGTTTACAAATTCTAGGAACCTTTGGGCTACGGTGTCGGAGCTAGAGTAATGCTCCCAGTCTATGTTTGGAGAGACCTTCATATTTTCCAGTGTTCTCAGGAAGGCCGAGTGGGGTTCCTGGGTTTGGGAGGGTGGTCTGTAGCAGGCTATAAGCTGGAAGGCAGTTTTACCCACTGTTAGTTGCACATGGATAGTCTCTGATGCTTCGTGCTGTGCCACCAACCTGGAGGTGTGGGTATCTTTGACGAATATTGATAATCCTCCTCCTTTTGTGGTACGGTCCAAGTTTTGGGGCCGAAAAGCATGGTGTGAGGTATAATCTGGTAGTGCTGGGGTGCTCTCGGGAGCCTTGAATCAGGTTTCTGTTACTGCACAGATATCGATGTTCTCCATGCTAAGGAGAGTTTTGAGTGCGTGCATCTTGAGGTTTAGACTTCTGGCATTGAGTAGCATTACTCTTAGTTTCTTATCCCTTGTGATACCTATGGAGGTGGGTTTGTCTTTTGAAACTTGCCTAAAAAAGGCACTATGGGGGTAGCAAGAGCCTTTGCCAATATCCGAAAGCCCAGGGGTGACAGGTGCAAGCCATCCCTAGCGAAGCATCGTGCCTTGTCGAGCATGTCATCTCAGGCTGACAGGCATTGGATCCCCTTTGAATGACACCAATACTTACGCCAGTTGTTGAAATTGATCATCTTGTCTTCATATTGTGGCATCATTCTTGGTGAGGGTAAGATGCTACTCAAGGTCAGGGTCATACCGGCCTGGGCTACATGCTCAGAGAGCTCCTCTATGTCTCTTTTCATGTAGTCCAGGGAGGTACGTCTCAGGTCATTCACACCAGCATGGACAATGACTGAGTCATATTTGTACTGGCCTTGGAGTGACCTGAGTGCCAGTGTTATGTGGCGGATCCTAGCGTCCGACAGGCAGCTCACCGTGACCTTCTCCTTGTTCAGCCTGGTGAGCGGGACATCAGTGTGCCTGACGATAGAATCACCTATTACAAGTGTATCAGGTGTTTTGTTTAGCCTTAAGGGCTGTGACTGTTCAGCACACTGGCTTTGTGAGCTATGTGTTGCACGTGTTTTGTTTTGGGGTAGCGGTTGCTTGGGTGTCTGCTTTGGAGGTCTCTGCTGCTTAGGCAGATTTTTATTTAGAGCCTCCGAGTATGTTTTTATGTGTTTGGTTTGCTGTCATGGTAGGTCTATGTGAGACTGGAATTGTAGTGAGTGTGGTTTCCTTCTCCTCCTGACTGGTTTCGCCAGTACTGAGTTGAGAGATCTTAGCCTCCAGTATGGCTATATGGTTGCATCTCTCACATGTGTTGGAATTTGTTGGGAGGAGGAGAGGGTTGTCTGTGTACATGAGGCAGTTGTAACATTGCCTCAAGATTCCCAGATTCACCAGCTGGACCGGAGAGGAGATTGACAACTGACCTTTGGACATGCTAGAATAGTATTGGGAATTCCTTTATAATTGAAAAAAAAGGGCCAATGGGAAACGAGGTACTCAAGGGGAGTTTGTGAGAGTGTAGTGCTTTTAATATTTTAGTGCTGACTTATATAATTGCTTTAGTGAGCAAGTGCCAGGTAACTTAAATGCAATGTGTTTCAGGTAACTTAAATGCAAAAATGACAAACAGTAACTTTCTTTCAAGTGAAACAAGGAAATAAGTACAGTAAGAAATGCAGGGATCCACAGAAGCGCTGAAAAGCTGCGTTTTAGGTGGAATTAGCGTTTCAGGGAAATAACAAGCAACAAACAAGCAGCATACAAATAAAGCTATGATATATTTTAGGAACAGACTTTTGTACAAAGAAGCTATTTATATACTTAAATTTGATACCTTAATGCCAAAAGGTATGAATTCTAAACTTAATTGGAGATTTCTCCTTTAATGGGAATGTGACTTTTTAATTGGTATTTGTATTGAGTAATTGGATGCAGTATATATACTGACTGTTTTATTTGAAGTGTATTCTCCTTGAAGGCAGTTCAGCCAAGACATTAGAGAGTGAATAAAGGTTTTTAATTTTTTTATTGGGTCACTGGTTTGTGGTTTTTAACACATTATTTGGTTTATTATTTTATCGTTGTGTATTATGTTATTATCATCACCACCTGAACGTTCATGTCAAGTGACACATATGGGGAGGTATTATGATCACCACATGAAATTGCATGTCAAGATGGCACATAATTATCATCTGCACCCGAAAGTGCATGGGAGTGTGACACATAATTGTAATATTATCATTACCACTTGAAAGTGCATATCAGGGTGACATACAATGTGAAGGTATTATTATCACCACATGATGAAGTCTGATGGGTGGATGAATCATAAAGGTGGTTATATCATCCCACCTGAAAGTGCATGTCAGGGTGACATATAATTGGGGGCATTATCACCTGAAAGTGCAAGTCAGGGTGATTCATAATGGGGGTTGTTATTATTGGCACCTGGATGTGCATGTGATAGTGACAGATTATTGGGGGTATGATTATCACCACATAATAAGGTCTGATGGGTGACATATGCATGTATTATTACAACCACCTGAAAGTGCATTTCAGGGTGACACATAATGGTGGGATATTATCATTAGCAATTGAAAGTTCATGTCAGAGTGCATGTTGTTGTTGTTGTGTCTTTCGGCTTTTCCCGGTTAGGGTTCGCCACAGCGGAACTCCGGTCCGCTAATGATTGGCAGTAGATTTTTACGTGCAGAGTTGCCGGCCCTGACGCACAACCTTCAACTAAGGTACACCCATTCATGCATGTCTCCACACAGAAGACGCTCTAGCTGAGAATCGAACAGGACAATGTCTTACTGTGAGGCGACAATGCTACCGCAGCACCACCATCGAGTTCTGATGGGGGAAAAATAATGGGAGGAATTATCATCCCCACCTGAAAGTGCATGTCAGGGTGACACATAAGGGGGGGTTATCATCACCACCAGGAATAGCATGTCAGGGTGATACATAAGTGGAGGCCCGGGGAAAAAAGCTCCAGAACAATTGCTAACATTCTGTATATAAGGTACTTACATGAGCATTGTGGTTTACATATACAGTTATAAAATATAGCAGATAATAACATATGATTGCAAAAGATATTTACATAAGCATAGTGGTTTAGACATACAATTAAAAGTACAGCAGGCAGTAACATATGATGGTTGTTCATACAGTATGTTTAGTAGACATAATCTTGAAGATGTACTGAAGATAACAAAATAAAGGAAAAATAATGTAACTGGATGCCTAACAAATAGCATCAACCACACCCTTGTTGAGCTACTCTAGTATTTGTTGAACCTAAGCTTAGTTGCAGGTCTTATTTATGCAGTATTTGTAATTGCAGCAATGGCCCAACACAAGGTCTTCCCTAACACAGACAAGGAAACCTATAGAGCCATTAGCCTGGCTATTCTGATTTGCAATGCCATTAAATATACCATGTGTGAGATCATAAAATATGATATCCTAAACTTTACTAGGCTAGACCCATATCAATTTGGATTTGTCAATTGGAGACCCTGTCTACTAAATTTAGTTACCTTCTTTGAGAGGTTCACATAGGTTGTTGACAGTAGCCATTCTGTTAACACTGCTTATTTGGACCTGGGTAAAGCATTCAAAACTATAACCCATGATAGCATAATAAATAAGCTAAGTGCCTTAAAAGAACATTCCTCCTTAGTGAGATGAGAAGCCAAGTATCTCAAAGAAAGAATCCATATAGTTAAGATGGAATGTACCCCCCTTGTAAAGTATTAAGGTAAACTGCGATGTGACCCAGGGCTCAGTAGGGGCACTTCTTCTCTTTGGCATGTATTACTCCAATTTCAAGACTGGGTAATCAATAACTTTGATTGGCTAAGTATATAGGTGAGTGCAAAATGGGGGTTATTGCCAAATCTTGCCCTGACAAATATTAATTACACCATTAAGCCTTGTAAATTGCTGGTAGGCTAAAAATACATGCACAATATCAAATTTCATAAAAGAAAGAAAAAAGAAAGAAAGAAAGAAAGAAAGAATATCTTGCTTAATGTACAGTATAGCCAATACCATGCACCAAATACATGATGTAGTCAGGGATCTCGGAACCCGGGTTGATAATTCCCTCTCATTTGACCAGTATGTGTTAGTAGCAGTCAGAAAAGTCTGTCTATTTAGCACTAGTAATATGTAAAGGCATATCACCCAGGTCAGAAGAAGTTATGATACCTGTTAATGCAGCCCTAATTAAACCAATTACTCAGTGCAGTCCACATTCAGAATGTACCACTGTAGACATATTAATACACTCTAAAGAAAAGCGAGGAAGCTAACCAAGAAGGTTGTTCGAGTAAAGTCCCTGATCTACCAAGAAACACTTGGAGTATTATATAGTTTCTTATAGGCTATCACAGGGTGATGTTCGCCTTGCATCCCACATCGCTAGAGACCCCATCTTCCTTGTTCTTCTGTGTCCTTACACATTAAAAAGCTCCACTAATCCAGACATAGGGTTCTAAATCTCCAGACACATTTACAGCAAATGCACTGGTTGAATGGCATAAAACAATTGAAAAAAAAAAAGAACTGGGAAGAATAAACAAAGGAAAAGTCACAGCATGATGTTTCGTCTTCACGTGAGCTATGTATAGTGGACTAGAAATGAAGTCTTATGATTATTTTAATGTGTACAATTGCTTTTTAGTACTTTGAATCCATAGTTCACTACAGTGCAATTTGAATTTCTGTGGCCAATTTTGGTTACAAAAAGTCTTCCCAAAAGACACACACAAATACAAACACAACCCCCCACCCCCACTTCATACATACAGAGGTACACAGGATATTTTCCTGCAATAAATACAACTCAACCTGCAAAGGCAACCCACCCACACACACAAAGGCTGCTTTCAGACAATAAGTGCCCTCCAACGTGAAATGGCCACACCGCAACCTGCCAAGGTACACACACACTTACCAATTATGTATAGACATAGATATATTTTTATTTTATTTGTTAACTAGGAATGCATAGTTTCTTTCTCTGATTTCATTATACTAAGACGGTTCTTGATACTGAAAAGGATCCAGAAAGAAAAATAACATTCCTTGCCAGTCACTGTAAAGAAATGGTGGTCAAGCATTAGCCTTAGTTCCACTGTTTTTTTTTTTTTGTTAGCAAAAACGACTCCAATAAGCATAATAATTCAGAGGTGAAAAAACATGCAAAATCAATTAAAATTATGACCTCTTTTAACTATAACTGCAGCCATTTGTGTTTAACATCTGTGTACTACATTAAACAGGAAATTGAACTGGGGAAAACACAAGAGAAGAAAAAAAAAGAAAAACTAACGTATAATCCCAAAGCTGAAGAAACATTTTACTAAAACAAATAGCAAGTGTTTTCATTTTACATTTGATTGCACACTTCATCATACTGAACTCTGTAATATGTGTAATTAAAGCACTCACTGTTTGTATTATGAACATGTAGGAGAAACGCTTCATAAAAACAAACTGTTTCCCCAGTTTTTTAGATGTTAGTTAAACAGCACTAAATTGTAAAATTAAATGTAGCCTGTGAAACCATAGCTGATCACTTCTTTAAAGATTTCTGTTAAAATGTTAAATATCTAGCTGTAAGTGCAATGAAGGCATAGAAAAGAATGGACAGCATAAATCAAAAGACGTAATGTAATATTTTCTAAACAAACAGCACGTTGCTCTTACATTTCATTAAGACTTCATCAGACTGAAGTCTGTAGTGAAACATAACACATAAGCGCTTAGGATTTGTTAGAATCTTATTTTCTCCTCCTTTTACATTATACAAGCCTTTTTTCACCACTTGAAATGTTACTATTTCTTTATCACAATACACAAAGGTTAGATGGTATCATACCATTCAACTTTCCTGATTTCCTTAATTTTTAGCTCATATGTTTGCCCTGTCCTCGTAATATGTTGATTTAGAAAGTAGAGTTTCACACTGCTTATTGTTAAAAATATGAATGTTGATATGAAACATGCTGCTCAGTTAAATGCTTAAGTGAATTAGAATGATATTTAAAAGTAGTCTGTGATTGTAGACCTTCTCATTCCCATTATGTTTTTGGTATTGTTCAGAATCCTTAAGCAGTGAGGTTGAGAAGTACAGGTGAAATGCAATTTATATATATATATATATATATATATATATATATATATATATATATATATATATATATATATATATGTATGTATATATTTCCCAAATGTACTTTGTATAACAACATGAATACATCCCAAGTACTTGCTGTGATTGTTCTATGGGAACAGTATACAAGAATGTGGGCATAGCGGATTGCTGATATTAAATTGGTATAAATTAACCTTTTTAATGATTTTTAGTGACATATCTGCCCAAAGCTGTAAAATAATGCAGTCACTAGAAATAACAATAAAACCGCTTCTGTAGTGAAAAACAACAGATGTACTTTGTTAAACAAATAGTGAGCACATAGGACTTCTGTAATGAAATGTGGGATGAACACTACCAGTGTTTTATTCTTTAAAGTATCTCTGTCATGTTTGCATTATACAAGCTTTTTTTTCTTTCTTTTAATTTGTGCTACACTAAACAAGATCATGACCAAATGCTGCAAAAATGAGTTTAAGGATTACAAACTTCATTGACAGGAAAAATAGAGAAATACCCAATGATCCTGCTATCCAGTGAATGTAATGTGAAAAGGAACCCAAAAGAAAAGCTTAGTTCACAAAGGGAAATAAATCAAGAATGGAACAGTGGATTTAGGGGATATTTAAAAGTAAAATGACCATGTGGGTGGGAATAAAAGTAATGTGATTAAAGTGGGTGTTACTTTGGTTATCTTGAATTTGAACTGAATTTTGAATGTTAGGATTGTCCCTTTAAGTAATATTAGGCAAATGTTATTTCCTTTTAATATCTATAAGAAGTTTATAGAAGAAGGAAGGAGTATAAGTTTATAGAATAAGAAAGGGGTACAGAGACCATCGACAGGCATAACCCATGTTGTTTTTGTAATCTTGTTATCAGACAACAAAAGCATCAGCAGAACACACCCTTTGTTATTGGATAGCTTACGATGTAACTTCAGCTGATCCATAAATATACTCACCATGGTAACTAAACTGGGTATATCTTACTAGGGTTCTGTACCAAATTGTTGAAAGTACAAAATATCGAGGGTGCAAACTATCAAAAGTACAAAATGTCGAAAGTGGAATTTACACTTTCCCCACTGTTGTGTGATCCCAGAGTTGGTTATATAGCTAGCAGGGGGAGTGGGGTACCGCCCCCCACATGGGTGTTGTAGGGTGGCCTGGCCTTGCATTAAATATGTTTTGACATTTTGTGTTTCAACATTTTGGCTTTTTGAACTAACAACAGAACCCTTACTGGATATTCCTCCGAATATAGCCCACCTTTCCCCCCTTCTCTTTTACCTTTCCCCTGTCCCTCTATGAAAATCCTGCCAAAATGGTTCAAAGCAGGAATTGAGAGTGAATCACTGTGAAAGCAGTCCACTTGATATATCAGCAGGAGAACAAAGCTGTGGCAACTGTCAGCATCTCCCGTACTAGGTGCAGGAACAGTAGAAAAAACAAACAATTTTCCTCAAAAGGACATTCACTGTTGGCATGCAACTAATGTCAATATCAAAGACAAAAGGGAATATGCTTGTCAGCCAAAAGCCAATCAGTTTCCATGATAAATCCCCCTTCATGCTGATTTGTAAATACTAGAGGAAACCATATACTGTTTATATGGTTTAAAAAAGATTTCATTTCTTTTTTCTTTTTTTCTCTCTCTGTTTTCTCCATTTAATATTATGGTAATATGTACTCAGTGAACAACATTTAGCAAGACATTTGAAAATAAAACTAGCTAATATATATGTGTGTGTGTGTGTGTGTGTGTGTGTGTGTGTGTGTGTGTGTGTGTGTGTGTGTGTGTGTGTGTGTGTGTGTGTGTGTGTGTGTGTGTGTGTGTGTGTGTGTGTGTATGGTTACCCATCAAAACATCTACTCTTCATAACATCTAAACTCCAGACATCAAGACCATAACATCTAAACTTCAAAACATCTAAAACTCATAACATCGAATCTCAAAACATTGAAAACTACAAAGCAACTATAAAGCTTGTCTATAATACCAAAATGGGGAATGGTGTCAAAAGTCTTTGCGAGGTCTAGGTAGGCTGTGTGGACCTCCTTTCCCTCATCTAAAGCCTTGGTAACTGTCTCAAAGAAGTCCACCAGGTTTAGGAGGCATGATCTGCCCTTAACAAAGCCAAACTGGGTAGGATCCAATGTTTGAAGGTTCCCAATGTCTGTTAATTAATTCCATGATGATGCGCTCCATAGCCTTGCAGACCAGGCTAGTCAGGCTTATAGGGTGATAGTTCCCGGGGTCCGTTGTGGCTCCACCTTTGTGGAGCAGGATAACTGTTGCTGTATGCCAGTCTATGGGTACGTAGCCTGCAGAGAGGCTGAGTTTGAACAGTGTGTTTAGTTGAGGCGTTAGTTCATTTTGGAGCTCGTGTAAGACACAGCCTGGGACACTGTCTGGTCCCATTGAAGCTGTATTTTTGGCTTTGGATAGGGCTGTTTTAACCTGTGTGTCAGTGATTGCTGGGGCACTACATTCTTCTGGTATGGTTATGGGCCCTTTAGGGGGTGAGAGGGGGTGAAGTTTGCGCTAAACCTGTCTGCCAGAATGTTGGCAATATCAGTCGGTTCAGTGTATTTTGTGCCATTCTGCACTAACTCAGAGCAGATCTGAGAGTTTTCACTTAGGTTCTTGACATAGCTAAAGAATGCTTTGTGGTTATCTTTGGAGTCCTTGGCAATTTTTCTTTCGAAGCTAGCCTTGGATGATTTTATAAGGGATCGTAGTTTCTTGCTGATACTGATCAGGGATGTCTTTCATTCTTGGGATTTTACTCTTTTCTGCACTGGTTTCCTCCTTCTGTTCTATAGCTTGTTTATGGCCGGGGTCCACCAGACTGGTTTCCTTTTCTTGGAGGAGTGAGTCTTGGTTTTGCTTGGGATAGCACAATCCATGCATTCTTGCAGTTGCTCATAGAGTGCATTGTAAGGTATTCAGCACCTTGGACAGTGTTGTCCTTTAGCATGGGGGCTGTGAACCTTTCCAACTCGGTCTTAAGTAACGTGAAGTTTGCTTTTGAAAAGTTTTTCACTGTGGTTTCCTTGATTGGGGGTGGAGGCAGAATGTGGATATCCAGAGTGATTAGTCTATGGTCTGATCTTACCAGCAAAGGTTTGACCTCCAAAGTAGAACACCGGTCGCCCATGTTGGTGATGACCAGGTCCAATATGTTGTCACCTCTGGTGGGGGTGTTGACCAGTTGATCCAGGGCATTCGAGTTTATAAATTCTAGGAAGCATTGGGCAAGGGAGTTAGTACTTGAGTAGTTCTCCCAATTAATGTTTGGGTAATTGAAATCACCCAATATTTGGGCATTTGGTAGGACCTTCATATTTTCCAGTGTCTCCAGAAACACGGAATGGGGGTCCTGGGTCATGGTGGGTGATCTGTAGCAAGCTACAATTTGAATTGCAGTTTTGCCCATTATTAGTTGCACATGGATGATCTCTGAGGCATTGTGCTGTGCCACTAACCTGGAGGTGTGGGTATCCTTGATGAATATGGATACACCCCCACCTTTTGTGTTTCGGTCTGGGTTCTGTGGCTGAAAAGTATGGTATGAGTTATAGCCTGGTAGTACTGGAGTGCTCTCTGGAGCCTTAAACCAGGTTTCTGTTACTGCACAGATATCGATGTTCTCCATACTGAGGAGTGCCTCGAGTGCATGCATTTTGAGGTTTAGACTTCTGGCGTTGAGTAGCATTACCCTCAGTTTTTGGTTACTTGTGCTATTTACGGTAGTGGGTTTGTTTTTTTGAGCCTTGCCTAAAAAAGGCACTATGGGGGCGGCAAAAGACTTGGCCAGTATTCAAAACCCTAAGGGTGACAGGTGCAAGCCATCTCTTGTGAAGCAACGTGGCTTACTGAGCATGTCATCCCAGGTGGACAGATACTGGATCCCCTTTGAATGACACCAGAAACTTTGCCAATTGTTGAAATTGATAATTTTTTCTTTATACTGTGGCATCATTCTTGGTGAGGGCAGGATGCTACTCAGGGTCTGGGTCATACCGGCCTGGGCTATGTGATTAGAGAGCTCTTCCATGTTTCTTTTCATGTAGTCCAGGGAGGTATGTCTCAGGTCATTCACACCAATATGGACAATGACAGAGTCGTATTTGTACTTGATCTAGAGTGACCTGAGTGCTTGTGTTATGTGGCAGATCCTGGGACTCGACAGGCAGCTAACTGTAACCTTCTCCTTGTCCAGCCTAGTTAGTGGGACATCAGTGTGCCTGACTATAGAGTTGCCTATTATTAGTATGCTGGGTATGTTATTTTGCCTTAAGGGCTGTGATTGCGTGGCACACTGATTATGTGAAGTATGTGTTTCATGATTTGTGATGGGGTGTGGAGGTTGCTTGGGTGTCTGCTTTGGAGGTCTCTGTTGCTTTTGCAGATTTTTATTTAGAGCCTCTGAGTATGTTTTCCTGTATTTATGTGTGTTATTTGCTGGTGTTGGTTTAGTAGGTCTATGTGAGACTGGTGGTGTGTTGCAAGTATTTTTCTTCTCCTCTTGACTGTCAGTTCCAGTCTTGGGTTGAGAGAGCTTTGCCTCAAGTTTGGCTCTATAATTGTGTCTCTCGCATATATTAGTGTTTGGTGGTAGGAGGAGATGGTTGTCTGTGTACATGAGGCAGTTGTAACATTGCCTCAAAATACCCAGATTCACCAGTTAGACTAGAGAGTACACCTGAAACTGCCCTTTGGACATATCTGAAAAGGTAAAGTGAGCTGTTTTACTGATTAGCTGGTAGGGACGAATAGACAGCCTTGTCCTTCTGGACGGTATAGCGGGTCTAGTGCTAGGGTTAATTAGTGCTTGCTATGAGTTTTGAGCAAGTGCTGAGCTGTGAAATGAATAGTTTGAGTTCTTAAGTTGAAAGTTTGTCTAGTTTCAAGGGAAAAATTGAAGAGCAGACTTCGTGGAGCCGGGAATACTTTAACCCTAGCTAACCGGCAATGCCCGGCGTGCTAAACCGTACAAATGCGTTTTTTAGAGCAGGGAAATGAAAGATAGAAATTAGCCCAAAATGGCCAATAAGCTACAGCAAACAAGGCACACAAATTTCAGAAAAAAACAGATCAAATAAGCAGGCACAATAAGCCTTTAGCCAGAAATTCCCAGCTCAGAAGGGCAGAATCTAGCCAAGAGTGCAGACTACAAACCTTCTTAATGTAAAATAACTGGCCTGAAGCCCAACTGCTTAAACCAGAACTAATGAGCTTTTAGAATAACAGACACTGAGCCTTCAAACAGCAATTCCCAACTTAGAAGGTTGTAAGCTACCTGTCCTGCCACAACAATGCAGTCCACAAACCTTCTTAATGTAAAACAACTGGTTTGAAGCCAAAGTGCTTAAATCAAAAGACTTAGAATAACAGTTACAATTTAATCAGGCTGCTACCAAGCATATATGTTAAGGTAAAGAATATTGTGAGCCATGCTCTTAAATGACTGTTTTAGATCAAAGAATGAACTGTCTGTGAGTTAGCAGTTTTTAGCATTTGAGTGTATCTAATCTGTTACTGTGTAAATTGCTATCAGGGTATTATGGTCTGTTTTGAAACCAAGTTGGAAATCTACAAGCATGCTATTTAACAGTATTTAAATGTGAATAATAAGACAAATGAGTTTAAATATTTATGTACCCCATAATTTGAATGCATATGATCTTTTCAAAGGTGTTTGTTAAACAGCAAACTCTGGAGATGGGTCTATAATCTGGGAAGAGTGGGAGACAGGTAAGGCACTGGGGTTGGATTTCTTCTCAGCTTTTTCCTAGAGGTCTTTAAAAGTATGCCAAGATAGACTTTAAGTGCAATGAATGGCATAGTATTTTCTCATCAGGAGGGGTGGCATCTAAAGAATTAGTTTAATCTAGATGTGGTAAATCAGCTGAGTTTTTAATATTTTAAATGTTTAAAGGAGGCAGGGGTTAATAAGTTGACATCCTTTGTTTGAGGTACAATTGTGAAAATAAGCCACATTGCTGGTAACCTGACAGAACTTTTTGAAATGTGAGGTCATAATGTTATTGAAGTTCAGAACAAAACCGTGAAAAAAAGACAAAATGATGACTGTCCACACAGATAAAAAGTTAAGCACTTTCTTTTGTTTTAATTACAATGAACTTCTTCAGAACTGACCAATAAATCAATTAGTCAAGTTTAAATACAAAATTTGATTAATAAATAAACCAATCAAATGTCCATTCATCTAATTGTTCATGAATACATACCATTTTCTTAAAGGCAAAAATATCAAATGTGAAATATAACACTTGACAGGTGTATAAAAAGCATGTAGCACATACAAATGTGTGTCTACTATAAAAATACTTGTCAAATAAACTGTTTAATAATATAGTCTGCTATTTAAAAGACCACTAAGATCCAGCAACAAAAATCACTTGCAGATCACTAAAGCCAATAACTCTGCTGGTGAAGCACTATTCTCTTGCACCATAGCCAAATTATGGAATTCCCTCCCACCCACAATTACCTCCGTAGCATCATGCACCCACTTCAAAACTTTACTAAAAGCCCACCTAAAGACATGCTGGCTATGCCCTTGCAACTCCCACTCTAATATCACCCTCCCAATCCAACCACTACCTTTCTTTCCACTCCACTAACTACTTTGATTATAGCAAGCTCAGATGCTCATAATCCAGTATTTATTATACAGCAGGAACTTCTTCTTGTAACATTTGTTAATGTCTGTTATGTACTTCACAGATAAAGATTCTAGTTGTCTGCTGATGTACTATGTTCTTCATCTGTAAATATGTTATAAGTAATTGCTATGTAAATTGTTAATCGCTATGTAATCCAATGTAACTACTGTCTGTTTATTTTAACTGTGGAGCTTTTTTCCTCGGGCCTCCGCTGAAAATGGACCTATGTCCAGTCGGACACTCCCGGTCAACAAATATAAATAAATAAAATAAATAAATAATTAATAGACATTTAACATTTAAGGTCTCATTTAGACCAGGAATGAGATCTGCCCTAAGGAAAACCCGCCATCTAAGCTCCTTGTTTTCCAGGGCATTATTAAATTCTGTGACAAATGGAGCCAAATCTATTTCATCCAACACAAAAAATACAAATTTCTTGACGTTAGAGCACTCCAAAGCGTGTTGGCTAAAGTATTATTAGTATCTTTATTTCTAATAGCCAAACAGTTATTGCTTTGTACTGTGGTAAGTAGATTACCATCTTTTATTTTAATTTTACATTGCTGATGCAATTAATAAAAAACAAAAACAAAACTTGATGACTATTTGGATCCTTGGTTTGCCTCAATTTTAGCCAATGTTTAACCTTTTGCTTAAACAGTACCTTTACATTTGTATTTATCCATGGGCAGCCACTACCTCTAATTCTTTTATTGTATTAAAAAATGATTTCTGTATTACTGCATTTAGGAGTGGACTACAGTAGTTTAGGATATTTATTTATTTTTTCTTGATATCACTGAAGTTCTATGAGGAACTCCTTGGTCTCTGGGCAGCATTTAGTAGTAATGATTACCAGGGACATAGCATGTGGGTATTCTGGTACAATGAGCATTCCCTACACTAAAGGAAAAAGCAGTACAGCTCATTAAATGTTGTTTTTTGTTGTTGTTGTTGTTGTTGTTTTTTTTTTTTTTTTTTTTTTTGCTTTTTCAGCTTGGGTTACCTGGGATAGTTCTTTTGAGTGAAAATTGGATGTAAAACCAAAAAAAAAAAAAAAATCTGCCAGACATGAACTAAAAATTGCTACACCCAATGTAGGGTCACTGAAATGGAGCTTGGAAGTGGATAACATGATGATAAGGAGGGAGCTGGACATGCTATCTATGCAGGAGACAAGATGGAAGGGCAGTGTAGAAAAGCCACTTGACTTGGGATCCAGAGTCTACTACTCAGGAGGAGGACAGGCTAGAAATGGTTTGGGAATTGTGACGAGGGAGCCATGGGTGGTGGAACCATAGTGCGAAAGCCCCCACCTTTCAACAGCTGCCCAATGTGCCCTGAAACTGCCACCAGATTAGTTACTACACAATAATTTTCATTGGCTTTTCTGATAAAACCACAAGCTCAGGCAGCAGGAAAAACATGATTTGTGTAATAAATCATCTTTTTGTATTTGCCTGAGCTCACAGTTATCATGGAAACACCTCTGTGAGTGTTATTAAAGGCATATCAATCAAAGTCTTTCATCAAGAGTTTTGGATAAAGCTAAAAATAACTGGGAAATGAAGGTACAAAACTAGGAACAATTTTTAACTACTTATTCATTTAAAATTATAACAAAACAGGTTTCTCATCAGCTTGCATTTTCTGAACAATAGAAGTATGAAACTTTAAAGTCTGGCATTTGTGTCTGACTGTAATCCTCAGCATACCACTCAACCTTTTCTTAAGAATTATGGACAAAGTCATAAATAACGGGGGATAAAGGGCTAAATTCTGGAACAGATTTTTAATATTGCTCTTATAAACTTAGAAAACTGCTAGAATAACAGGTTGTTCATTAGCATGCATTTTCTGAAGATATGAAGTCTCAGACTGAAATGTTTCATTATTTAGTGAGCACAATCCTAAATAGTTTGCCAGAAAACCACAGATTTTGAGGAACAGAACAAAAACATAAGGAATAATCTGAACATTCTGCAAAATATCGGAGAGTTGATAAGTATGCTCCTGAGTGATTTACCAGAAACTCAAATATTTTACATGGGACAGTGTAAAAATAGGAGGCAAAATTAAGCATGTTCTGAAAAATTATGGACTGTTAATTTATTTATTGATTAATTGCTGTTTGTTTACCATGTAAGGGGGCTGGTCTGCTGATCTTTTCATACACAACCAAAGATCAATAGCAATAAAGACTGGACTGTACACAAGTACAAAAGGACATTAAATTCATGTACATAAAGCTGAGAGATATATCCTACAAGTTTAATTTCCATAAGTTGGTGCTGATATGTGTGTTTATTGCCTTTCACCCACTGAGTACCAGGATAGGCTTTCTCTATCCTGTTCAATATCCTGTTTTAGTCAAAACTTTCCACAGAGATACATTTCACTGGAGCTAGACTGACTTACAATCTAGCAATCATTTTTCTCTATTTAATTATTCATTCATTATCTTACACCCACTTTAGGATCATTATGAGTGTAGGCACAGATGTACTGACAAGCTATGACTATAAGCCATAAAAAAGAGTTTAGATTCATAGATGTTTCAAGGCCAACAACTCTTATGACCATTAACACCTTGCCAGTACTCTCAGTCAGGGAGCAGCTCCTTTCTCCAGGCAGGCCATGCCAGTACAATTCAGAGTAAATTTGTGGATGCCCATGCATTCACTAGTTTCTATTTAAAGTAAGACAGTGACTTGCACTGCTTAACATTTTTTCTAAAGGATTGGGAGGTGCTGTCTTATAAGCATGGCTCTCCACTTGGAGATCCGAGAAGTAAACACTAAAAACAAGTGATCCCAGCACTGAGCCCTAACAAACACCACTGCTCACTTTCATACTAACTGATGAGGCATCTACAACTTGCACTGTTTGTGTTTTTTTCATCCAGTTTGTTATCCAGCTTACCACACATGAGTCAGTTTTTAAAACAATTAGCTTTTGTATGATGAAAGCATGGGGAATGATGTTGAAGATGTTGGCCAGATCAAGATATACCACATACACTCCATAGCCAACATCTACAGCTTCTGTAACCCCTTTGAAGAAGTATACCAGGTTAAGTACACAGGATCTGCCTTTCACAAAGCCAAACTGTTGGGGGTCAAGTCAAACAAGCATCTTGACATGACAGTTCCTGAAGAGAGATAAAATATACCTTATGGTTTTGCAGATTAAGCTTGTAAGGCCAATAGGAACTTAACTACTCAGGTGAGTTGCAAGGCCACCCTTATCAAGGGGCATCACCACTGCAGTGTGCCATTCATCAGGGACAAAGCCAGTAGCTAAGCTTAATGTCAAACAGCTTGAGGAGTGTCTGCAAGGCCATGTTTAGAACTATTATGCAACCAGGTATATGATACATGGTAGTAAATAAAGATACAATCAAAAGGATTGTCGTATACCAGAAATCTGATAAAACCAAGCATATTGCATACATTTTTTCTCATCCAGATTTTACAGTGTTGTGAAATGTTTTATGGAGAGTAACAAACCTTGTTGATAAGCTGTGTGGTGTACTTAAACAGGGCAGTCTCTGGCAGTACTTAATATTTTGACTCTGGCTTTTGATGAAATGAAACCTTTGGAAAAAGACTCCATGGGCCCCATGCTGTCTGCTATCTCTTTACAAACACACGGTGTGCTCCCTACTTTCCCCTCATCCTGGCCTTGCCACACCATTTAGATCACTTTTTTTCTTGTACTCCACACATTTTTTCCTGCATTATTTCGATATATCTTAAATGTCAATGATTACACAATAACAAATGAGGAGGAAAAAATTCAAATTACACCAAAAAATATTGTGAGGTACATTTTAGAGTTTTCCTAGCCTTTTGTTACAATTATGGCATAGACAAAAATCATAACTAACTAAAGAAAGTCAGTCTTATTTTTTTATTTCAAGGAAGAAATAAGTTGTACCCAAGGGTTAATGATCAAAGTTACCAAAAAAGTAGTTTCCAATTAACTGAGAAGATAAATGCTTACAAATATACACAAACATACCTCTCAAACTTTTAGTGCAAGAAATCTGGACAAAGCCTAAAATAATGGGGGGACAAAGACCCCAAAATAGGGACAGATGTTCTATATTGTTCTTACAAACTCAGAAAGTTGATGGAATAATAGAGTTTGTGTTATCATGAATTTTCTGAAGGATATGAAGCATGAAACGCAAATATATGTCATTATTTGGTCATTATTTAGTGACTTCTGTCTTCAGTGATTTGCCAGGAAACCACAAATTGAATGAGAAACAGACCAAGAATAAAAGGCAAAAATCTGGACATTCTGCAAAAGTCTGGATGGTTGGAAGGTATGTACACAAATTGTATCTTCGGATAGTGTCTAGTCTCTGTCAAAAGAAAAAAAGAAAAGATAAATCACCTTTTGTGTATCCCTCTGATGTAAGATCAGGATGAAAGTGAATTAATAAATGGCCTCAGTCATATATTTCATGTTGCTGCTGTCACACATCATGCATATTGCCTCTTCACATCCACCCGTAAAAGACAGCTACCACATCGGTATCCATCTGACAACCAGAATACAGTGACATATTTTTAACTTGTTAATCACAGATGTATATTCACTATGTCAACTTACCCATACCTCGCAAAGTTAGCCACCTGAATATACAATTCTGATATGTGATTGTGAGAAAAAATAAAAGACATATCAGTCATGTATTCCAGCCTGTTACTTCTAAACAGTATACTGCCCCTACACAAGCTATAGTGATGTTGTGTGCATACCCATTAAAAGAATTGATAAGACTGTATTATATTGGACTAACTGGAAACACCTGAAATGAGACTGGAGTAGAAATCTTTATCTGCTAATTACCCAAACTTGTGCTGAACAGGTGCCAGTCTCTCCTTTATGGGTCAAGTCTTCTTGTACTTTCTCAATAAAGTCTGCAAACACTGTAGGTCGGTTAATAATGTTTCATTAGATGGTAACAGTATCCGAATACTGTCTTCAATAACAGTGCTGATAAACAATAGCAGTCTGTAGAAATTCTGGAAGGCTGGATAATGATAACAATGCTGATAAATCTATCCAATGTTTCTGCACATATATTCTGATTCTTCTGAATAATATCAACTGAAACAGTCTTTTCCTCCTGAATAGTATGGATATTTGACTTGACTGCTGTACTCAGGTTTGAGTGTCTGTACTGTAAATACCTTTTTACATATCAATCCAAAAGCTAACTTACTGACTCACTGACTGTATCTGAGGTATATGCTAAAAATACCAAAACCCTGTAATGTTTTACATGCCTTTTTAGCCTTGGTTTCCAAGCCTTGTCTTGCATGTGCCTCACAGTCTATTCTTTATCTAATGTTCCATTGCAAGTACACATATCCTCTCCTTGAGAAAAAAAAAATTTGTAGCTTTCCCTTGAAACTATTATTTCTGGATATTATCTTTTTTTTCCTATGAACTCTTTCCCAGAAACTGAATGCATACATAAAAACACAAGTCTGACTCTATATTTTCAGGTATATTAGTTTTTCTTAATGTTCTATAGTTAACTCATTAAAAATACCCTCAGTCTAACACCTGTGAGGTATGATTGTGTGAAAAGTTAAAGAAGTAATGACCATACTGTCACAGCCCCACAAAAGCCACAGTGACCTTTTGTGCATATCTCTGAGGTTTAATTTTCAGGAAAGTTTGAGAAATAATGACCACATTTTTCCCAGTCCCAAACAAGTTATAGTGACCTTTTGTGCACACCTCTGAGTTTTGATTGTGATGAGAATTTAAGAAATAATTATCTCACTGTTCCTAGCTCTCACCACCCACACACACAAGTTATAGCAACCTTCTTTGCACACCTCTGAGCAGGCCCAGTTGTAGAAAAGGTGAGTCCAGGGTCGAAACCCTCAAATACCTGTGTCAAACTCCACTCCTCCAACCTAAGTTGTGCACGCTGCCAGGATCTAGATACTCTCTGATGCATTGTATGTCTTATTTTGAAAAGATAATAACTTGCAGCATATGGATCACTGTGATTATGCTCTGAATTTGGGGAAAAAGTATGGTTGTTAAGCACCATTCTTACACTGGAAAGGTTCTTAAGTTTTTAAGTACCTCTTACAACAGTAAGGTCTAGTGACACACTAGAGCATGAATAGCAATCTGCAGTCACCACAAAATAGCAGTTGAATACTGTTTAACACTTCATTTAGACTTTTTTTCTGAAGTCCTACTGAAGTGTTTAACAGTCTGAAAGAAGTGCTTAACACTTTCCCACCACTGTCCTGTGGTGGTTGCTGTATGTGTTGCAACAGCAAGTGTGGTACAGCACTACATCACTTTTTTTTTCATAACTTCTGAAATTATGGCTACCAGATCACATACCATGCAGATGCAACTTTAGCTTAATGTGTAATTTTCTGTGAAATTTCTGTGCAGTCATTCCAACTGTAACTTATATTTACACTATATACATCATAGATGTGCTTCTGTTATGGTAGTAGACAGTTAAAACCTGCCCTTTTAGGTTACTAAGTGCTGGAGCAGCTTCAGGAGGCAGTGAAGTATGTAATCAGAATTAGTGACAGACTCATGGCAATCAGACTCAGGGCAGTATTCATAATCTCAGCCTGGGCCCCACAGCAGGGCTGTGATAATAAGGAAAAGAGGGCATTCAGGCAGCAGTTGCAGGATTTACTAGATAAAACAGGACAACATGAATTGGTGTTGATAATAAGTTACTTGAATGCACATATCGGGACAGACAGAATATGATATGAGGACTGCCTGGATCCACATGGCTGGGGCAAAAGGCATAAAGAAGGAGAGGCCACTCTAGACTTCTGTCTGGCAAATGGCATGATAATAGCCAACATGATTTAGAAAGAAGGACAGTCACAAGATACAACAGTGGTCAACATGCAACTCAGATAAACTTCCTCCTAGTAAAGAAAGGGCACAGGGTAGAATCAGTGATTGCAAAGTCATCCCAAGTGAAACAGTTGGCCCACAGCATAAATCACTGGTTGCCACAATTAGCTGCAAGTAGTGGTCAAAGAAGGCTCTAAAGTCAACAGAGAGCAGGCTGAAAACTTGGAAGTTTACTGGAAAGAAAGTACTACAGTTCAAGGAATTACTGAGGACCCTATCACCTCAAGAAGAAGAAGAAGAGGAAATAGGTGGAGTCGAAGAAGAATGGCAGTTCCGCAAAGCAGCATGTGTGAGGACTGCAAAACAGATATGTGGATGAGTCAGGTATGGAAATAAGATAAATAAGAAAAGCTGGTGGTAGAATACAGAAGTCCAGGATCAAAAGAAAGAAGCAGTGCAGGAAAAAGGAGAAGATAAAAAATATGTACCAGGCTAAGAAGGAATACTGGTTGGCTAACAAAGACCCTTATAAAGGAGTTGCAATAGCAAAGAACAAGGCATCAAAGGCACTCCCAACAATTTCTGGAAAGTGACTCAGTGGGTGGCACAAGTCAAAGTCAGAAAGATAAAGAAGATAGTCACAGGTTCATAGGGTCATAGAAGGTTACTAGGCTAATGGCCCAAAAGCCCTTACAAGCCTAGCCATATTTATCCCGAGTTTCACCAATTGTCAGTGGCTAGGTGAGTGAAGTTCATTGAGATAAAAGTCTATGGTAATTAATACTGACTGCCTCTGTCCATGAGGAACATGGGTACTACCCCACAGAGTGAATTTGCAGTTACCCATCCATTGATCTAGGTTGCATTTGAAGAGGGTCAGGGAGGAGCTCTGTGTCACATGAATTGGAAGCTTGTTCCAGGGAAGTGGCAGTCTCTGGAAGATGCACTTATCTCTCCAGCATGATCTGCTCATAACACAGGCTAGGTTAAAATCCCTGGAGTGAATGACCCTTATGCAATTTGATTTATGAATGTGTAGCAGGTCAAGACTGCCCTGTAAGCCAGGCACAGGTTACCCCTTAACAGCCTGTAGGAGACAGAATACAGTGACAGGACTTTCAGTCTTTCTGCATAGCACTTGTTTTGTGTGCCCTGTATTTTCTTGGTGAGAAACCTCTGTGGTCTCCCTCCAGCTATTGCAGGTGTCTGGTGAGGTACATGCATAAGGGAGCATTGTACTCAATTATTGGTCTGATGAGGACTGAATATAATAGAATTATAATATCCTTAGATCTCGATGCAATGCCTTTACTAATGAGATGTGCTGCATAGAAGGATTTCCTTACCAGTGTGGTAACTTGGTGGTTGAAGTTCAGATTGTTATCAACCTGTGTGTTTAGATCACCTGTCACTGGGTCTATACTTTGGAGGGAGTGTTGTCTATAATGTAATTAGCAGTGAAGTCAGTTTTCCCAAAGGGAATAATAATGCATTTTTGTATTTAGTTATAATTCATGGTTTTGGCACCAATCATTTGTCTATGTTAACCCTTTCTGCAATATACTAACATCATTAGGGGACTCAATGATTACTCCCAATTTGCAAAAATCAGCAAACTTGGTCAGCCATAGGCCATCCATGTTTACCTGGACTTCTGAGAAATAAATTCCAAACAGTAAAGGCTCAACACATTACCATGTGTTATGCCACTGGTGACTGGTCTTCTGCTAGAGGTGAAGTCACCTACTTCGATGATATGTGTCCTATCGTTAAGCCAATTGGCTACCCATATAGTTATGTAAGGGTTAATTCCCAATTGGAAGAGTTTCTGTATAATACCCGAGTGGAATAACCATAGTGCAATGCTCTAATGTTCAAGTGCAATACTAAAGTCTCATGCAAGTAAGTGTTCACTGCAAAACATGTTAAATTGTGTTTCTAATTATGTGCAGTTTTAGTCTGTCTACCTGAATGTCTGTGATGTAATAGCTAGTTGTTGCATGTGTAAATGTCTGTGAAAATAGTCTATATGTTGTCTGCGCATTGAGTCCAGAGACATGAAATTTTATTCAGTTTTTGCACTTGTGTGATTTCTGAATGACAATAAAGTTTAATTTGATTTTGACTTTTGACTTTGAGTGGGGGATTGTGTCACCTACCTTGGGTAGGTCAAGGTAGGTGGTATGCACTGTCTTTCCCTCATCCAGAGCTTTGGTGACTTTCTTGAAGAAGTCAGCCAGGTTTAACAAGCATGCTCTACGCTTAACGAATCCAAACTGGGTTGGGACCAGAGTTTGGAGATTACCTATGTCCTTGTTGATAAGGTCCATAATGATTCTTTCCATGGCCTTAAAGAGGAGGCCAGTCAGGCTTATGGGTATATAATTCCCAGGGTCAGTTCATGGTCCCCCTTTTTGCAGAGGGATTTCTGCTGCTGTTCTCCATTCTGCAGGAACATAGCCAGTTTGCATGCTGTGGTTAAACAGGGATCCCTTTGGGTCTACTAGGTTATGTTTTAAGTTATTTAAAAAGCAACCTAGGATGTTGTCTGGTCCTACTGATGCTGTGCTTTTGATATTGGAGAGTGCCAAGATGACCTGCTCTTTTGAGATAATAGGCTGAAGAACATTGGCAGGTAAACATTGGGGGATGACTGGTGGGGACAGGGAAATTAAGTTTGCACCATATCTATCAGCTATCAGGTTGGCAATTACCTCTGGTTGAATATGGGTGGTGCCATCCACAAACAATTTGGCGCATGGCTTGGCATTACCTTTTAGGTTTCTGATGTAGTTAAAGAATGGCTTGTGATTATTTTTAGTTAGGGAGGCTATTTTTGCTTTGTAATTAAATTTGGAGGACTTGAAAAGATCTCTAATTAGTTTGTTTAAACTAGTGAGGGAGTTCTTCCTCTGCTGACCCAGTTCCATCTTTTTCTTGGACATTATTTTTTTTGTCTTGTTGTAGAGTCTGTTTATACTAGGGGTCCACCAGGGTGGCTTGGTTTGTTGGCTAGACTTGGTTTTAATCTGATCAGGTATAGCTGATTCTATACAACTGCTTAAGTTGTGCAGGGCATTGGTGTACCCCTCTGCATAGGAGTCTGTGTTATTTATGTTTATGAGGGCTTTGAAACTTCTTATACCATTGCTTAGTAGAAGGTAATTTGTCTTAGAACAATTTTTAAGCTTATTTGAGCTTAGTGGATTACCTAAACTTATAATTACTTTGAACAAGACTGATTTATGATGTGATCTTACCAGGGAGGACATTACACAGGTGGGATGCAGTGCCCCCCCCCCATGTTGGTGATTGCTATGTCCAGGACACTTGAGCTCCATGTGGGAGTGCTGACTAGCTGTTCCAGAGCATTTGCATTGACAAAGTACAAGAACCTCTGAGCCAGCATATTTGTGGTTGCACATGTTTTTTAGTCAATGGAAGGATAGTTAAAAGCACACATAAACAAGGTTTTGGACTGTATGGTAAGTGACTCCAGTAAGTCCAGGTATGGAGTGTGATTTTCCTGGTTCATGGTGGGGGACCTATAGCTAGCAATGATGTGGTAGGGGGTTTGCCCATAGTTAACTGAACATGGAGTAGTTCAAGAGAGTCATACAGTTTGACTAGTCTTGAGGTGTGCTTTTCCTTAATGAAGATGGATACAACTCCTCCTTTGGTACTTTCATGCTCAGTTTATGGTCTGAACATATGGAAGGCATTGTAGCCCTGCATGGCTGGCATGCTTTCTGCATCTTTGAACCATGTCTCAGTGACTGCACAGATGTCAGCATCTTCCAAGTTGAGGAGTGCTTCCAAAAAGTGCAGTTTGTTGTTTAGACATCTAACATTAAGCAGCAGAACCTTGAGATTATCTAGAGAGGATTTTGTTATGTTGGGAGGTTAGTTATTTTGACACTGACTAAAAAAGGCACAATAGGGGTGGCTAATGCCTTTGCCGGTGTCCAAAGGCCTAGAGAGATAAGTGCAGACCATCTCTGCCAAAGCAACATGGCCTGTCGACCATGTCCACTCAGGCAGACAGACACTTGATCCCCTTAGAATGACACCAGAAGCTAAGCCAATTGTTAAAGTCAATCATTTTTTGTTTGTACTGCGGCATCATTCTTGGAGAAGGTAGTATGCTGCTTAAGGCTAGGGTCATTCCTGCCTGAGACACAGAATTTGACAGCTCAATCATGTCCCTCTTGATACAGTCCAAAGAGGTATGTCTCAAATCATTCACCCCAACATGGACTATGACGGAGTCATACTGGTACCTGTGGTTGAGTGGCTTGAGTGCTTGAGTGACTTATCAGATCCTGGCATCTGACAGGCAGCTAACTATAACCCTCTCCTTATCCAGCCTTGTGAGAAAGATATTCATGTGTCTCACTGTGGAGTCTCCTATAACCAGTACATTAGGTTTTGTGGTGTTACGCCCAATGGGCTTATTTCTTGAGACACTGGTGTGTGTGTTATTATGTGTTGTGATTGTTTTTTTGCATTGTTGTGTGTGTAAGTGGTTTATGTTTGGGAGGCCTCTGATCTTTTGTTATGCTTCTAGTGAGTACCTCCACATATGTGGGTTTATGTGTTGTGTCCTTGTTTAGAATGGTAAGTGATGTGTGTGTGCTGACAACCTGTTTGGCAATTCAGTTTGTCCTTACGTGAGAGTATTGCCTCCAATTTCATAATGTAACTACATCTCTCACATAAAGTATTTGTTTGTTTCAGGAGTAACAGGTTGTCAGTATACATGAGACAAATGCTACATTGCCTCAGAATGGTCATGTTCATCAGGCTGGTCAGAGAGACAATGGGAAACTGCCCATCCATGATAGCAGGCTCTTACTGTATGCTTTATTAGGGAAGGGAGTGGGCTAATTTGACAACAGCTCCAAGACTGACGGAGGGACCTATACTTGGGTAGGCTAAAGTTCATCAATAAAGCAGTTCTGCTCAGTGTGCAACTGAGTTGCTCCTAGTGCAGCAGAAATGTTGGAGGGGTTTGACTGATAATTGTTCATGGTAAAACTGTGCTTCAAGGCTTTTGCTTCTATATAGGGCACTGCTAAGCCCTGCTGTGTGAAGCGCAGCAACGCACAAGCTCAAGGATTAAATATAAGCCAGAATAAACACTGTTTAGTCTAGCTACCAATAGGAAAGCACACAATGAGCCTTCCTTCAGCAATCCTCAACACAGATGGGGCTTAATCTATATGCTTCTATCACAAGGGTGCAGGACAAGCTCTTTTAATGTAGGATGGCTGGTATATTGCTCAAGTATAACAATAACAGTCTGGATTCAGCATATCTGAATCTAGTCTATAGTATGTAACCAACTACTTAAAGTAGTTAAAAAAACAAAAAAAAAGTGAAACAAAATTAAAAGTGCAGGAAAAGCAGATAAAACAGCAGAAATGAGGCACCAGTTGAATAAAATACAGTCAGCAAAGTACAATGAATGCTTAAATAGTACTTATTTATCAGTTTTCAGCAGTGGGTGCTCTGGATTTCAACAGAAACTCTCCAGACCTCTGGCTAAAGTTGCCAAATAAAGAGCAGCTCCAGTTAGCTGAGCCTAATATTTTCATAGGTGCATACTAGGCTAGCAGCCTTTGTGGGTCATTTTAAGTCTAGCCAATTTCCTTCAAAGGTGAGAATCAAACTCTGTACTCTCTGTGCCCTGTGTCTGTGAGGTAAAAAACTTAACCATTATGCCAACCCTGAACAGACAGCCTTTAAAAGGGATGCCAGCAACAACCTGCTCACCAGTCCACAGGACATCAAAGGCAAATGGAAGGAGTATTTCCAGCAGCTTCTGAATGAAGAAAACTCAACAGAAGCTGTACTGACCCAGACACAGCCTACGATGAGAGAAGAGAAGGAGCCCACCAAAGAAGAAGTAAGAGCAGCACTAAAGAAAATTACGTCCGGAAAAGCAGAAGACTCAGATGAGGTCACAGCAGATATGATAAAGATGCTGGGTGAGATAGGGGAGAAATGGCTCCTTATGGTACTCATAGCAGTGTGGAGTGAAAGACCTACCCCAGATGACTGGAGAATAATCATACTAATGCAGGTGTTCAAGAACAAAGGGGACATTCATAACATTGGGAAGTACAGAGGTATTAGACTCCTGTCACATTCAATGAAAGTTATGGAAAGGGTGATTGATAAATGAATACACAGAGTAGTAGAAAGTAAGATGGGAGATAAGCAATTCAGATTCAGATCAGGATGCAGCACAGCTGACCTGATGTTTGCAGTGAAACAGATAGTTGAGAAGAAGCTAGAGCTGAAGAAAGAGTCCAATTGGGCCTTCTTAGACTTGGAGAAAGCATATGACAAGGTCCAAAGAAAGCTGATTTGGGCAGTCATGTGGTGGTTTGAAGTTGCAGGAACATTGGTAGAATTAGTGCAAGCTGTGTACAAGGACCCAATGACTCTAATAAGAGTAGTGTTCATCCTCACATAGGGGCTCCCAGTGGGAGTGGGTGTGCATCAAGGTTTAGCTCTGAACCCACTGCTGTTCATACTGGTGATGGGCTACATTATAAAACAAGTGGGAGGGGACAAGTCAACAAATGTGCTGTATGCAGCTGATGTGGCACTACAGGCAGACTCTAAGAAAGAACTTCAGCAAAGGACTTGAGATAAAACAGAAAACAGTGGAACAGTTTAACAGCTTCAAGGTTGGAGGTAAGTACTAAGTTTGACTTTAGTACACTTGGCTCAGCAAAAAAGACAGGAATAGCAGATATGTAGAAATAGTTGACTTTGAGATCTTTGATAGAGTGTACTTTGCTGCCAACAGAGTGTAGTGCAAAACAGGAAAGAAGAATGTCATATCTAGTCGCCACGAAAGTCTGTATGAAAGGGTGTAGAAAGGCAGGCCTTTCTACTTTAATCTGCTGCACTAATGGTGAGAGTAATTGTTATGAAGGACTTTTACTGCATAATATAAAACTTTACTCAGAACTTTCATCTCAAATGTAAGTATTCAGTAGAATGAGTTACAACAGAAAAACCCAAACTTCTTTAACATATTTAGTCATATGATACAAATAATATGTTCAGTGCTTAGTAAAGACTAATTATAGAATTGATGTTCTGTTGTAACTCAGTCTGATGATGTTTTGTATTTAAGATGAAAATGAGTAATTAAATTTTTACATGATTCATTGTTTTCATTTTATTTTATTTCATTCAGTAGACTTTCACTGAGACATTGTTGGATGATAGACTTTACTCACTGTCATAATGTTCATGAGAAAGATAAGATTAGCAGATAATTAGAGTTATTTGAACTGCAGTCTCTGATAAAGTTGAACTCTGCTGGAACCAGTGGAAAGGAAGTACTAGGAATGATAAGTCTGTCTTCCATTAAAGTGCCTTATTAAAACAGGGAGACATGTGGTGCCGCGGTAGCATTGTCGCCTCACAGGAAGATGTTGTCTGGTTCAATTCTAAGCTAAAGTGTCTTCTGTGTGGAGACATGCGTCAATGGGCGTACCTTCGTTGAAGGTTGTATGTCAGGGCTGGCAACTCGGTATGTAAAAATCTACTGCCAGTCATTAGCGGACTGCAGTTCCACTGTGGCACCCCTAACGGGGAAAAGCCAAAAGATACAACAACAGCAATTAAAACAGGGAGACATGAAGAAAGTCAAACTTTCCTACCATCAATCATACCTCTTAACCTGAAAACATCAAAAATCTGGACAAAGGCCCACAGAAAATAGGTACAAATCTGTATGCTGATTAACATAAACATTTGCGTACATAGTTGTATAACCCCGCTCACTCAGATGGAATTGTGGGGTACCTACTTTTAAACACAAATTGAAGAACAGAGAACCAAAATATGATCATGAAACACAAAATAATCAGAACAATTCTGTTTTATTTATATTAAAACTTGAACTTGTGCAAAACTAGGAAACTAAGTTTCAAATTAGCCACAAGGAAATACCTAAAAACAAAGTGGTCTTGCCACGGTAGCCAACCACTCTGAAACCACCATCCTTTCACCTGTTTCACCACCTCACTCTTAATGTATCTCTAACAATGTTCCCCTGCCTCTTCTACTTCTTCCCTTCCTCTATCTCCAACCACTCTTAATTCTTACAGTCTCAAAACAACCTACCTGTCTATTCTGTCTCCTAAACCCTACCTCCCCTACATCTCCTACTAGCCATTCCTACTTTCCTTTCTTGTTTCCATACTCCTATACAACTAGATCCTACCCACTTTAAATAAGCATCTGCCTAACTATTAACTCATTTTGCTCTAAGCAGCTTAAATAATATTGTAACTAGTCACATTTTCTTCTGCTAATTGTTTAAAACCTTGTTTGTAACAACTCACATACTTGTCTGCCAATTGTTAATACTCTGTATAATTGAATTGCCTGAGGAGCTTTTTTTCTCTCCAGGTCTCTGCTTGTAAGATCCTATAGCTGATTGTTACTACTATGTTACTACATTTAATAAATTGTTTTCTACTCCAGAGGAGCTTTTTTCCCCGGGTTTCTGCTGAAAATGAGCCAAAAGCTCAGCCAGGCTAACCCGGTTAACAAATGTTAAATAAATAAATAAATAAATAAATAAATAAATAAATAAATAATAAACTAAAATACAATTTTCGTTTATAAAAATAAAATTAACTGTGGCTGCACTTCAGCCTTCTTCATTAAATAACACAAAATATAAACTGGAACAAAACTGTTTTATTTATATAATTAACACCTGAACTTGTATAAAAGTTTGAACTTGTATAAAACTAAAATACAATTCTCTTATATAAAAATAAAATTAACATGTACTAGTCTACTACTACACATGTAAAACAATCAAATGAATTCTTTCTAACAAGTACTACACTGTGTATCAGCTGGTGAATTGCTTTCAAGAACAAAAACAAGTGCAGACAACATATCTCTTAATCTGTTAGCACAACAGTCAGCACTCATTAGTTAGTGATAAAGCCAAAAATGTAAGGGGTGGAGTGGTGTTGTGGAGGCCAGAAGCCAAGGGGATTGTTTAGTTTATTAAATATTGCCTTTATGAAGTTGGTACAGTAACACACTTTGCAGTATAATACATTTTCTGAAGCATATGAAGTCTGAGCCTGACACTAAAAGCATCTGTCATTACTTTGCTTACTAACTTACTGCAGTCCTCAATCTGACAACAAATGTACATTTCACAAGACAAAGCACCTTCTGTTAGGGCTATTAACTATATACTTGTAGGACAAGAAGCCCTACACTGGGTAAAAGTGCACAATACATACACAAACTGACATTACACAGTATCGTAATACAGATGCAATATTATATTATTAGCAACCACAGAACCACAGCATAAGCATACTATGGGTAAAATATGAAATGATTACTATCAGCTTGCTAACAATTTCAGCTACAAAGCTCACTGCATGGTTAAAATCTTTTACTTTATACTTGCAAAAAAAAAGTTATTTTGATGACTTAATATTATAATTCAATATTATTTTCCATGAGTATACTTAAGCGAATATTACATTGCAGTTTCTTATTCATTATGCTGTGATATTCTATTAATTGCCACCCGGCATCCCATGATAGTCTATGAGATCTGAGATATAAAATTATGCATTGCATCAAAAATCAGTAATGGATAAACTGAAATTAAAATTAGCAGAAGCCAGAAGGCACAGACACAGCTCCACAGAATGAATTATTTAGTTATATGACTAAAGATATTATGGCAATACCTCTCAATCTATTAGAGCAAGAAATCTAGACAAAGTCACAAATACTGCTCTTCCAAACTCAGACTGTGGACAGAATAACAGATTTTGCATAGCACAGCATGAATTTTCTGAAGGATGAAGTCTGAAAATCAGATGTTGCCTGACATTATTTTTCTGACTTCAGTCCTCAAAGATCTGCCACTGCCAGTAATTTGCCAGAAAACTACAATTTTATGAGACACAGACCCATAGCAAAAAGCTGAAAGCTCAATTTCTTTCAGTAGTTTCAAGTATGCACAAGCAGACAAGCTCCAAAATGAAACATTTCCCCCAGACCCCCACTAATACCTTCAGCAGTATGTTTACAAGTATGCACAAGCACCAACCCCCCCCCCCCCCAGAGATCAAGCCCTTCAGTAGTTTCCAAATAATCACAAGCACCAAATGAAACATTTCCCCCAGACCCCCACTAATACCTTCAGCAGTATGTTTACAAGTATGCACAAGCACCAAACCCCCCCCCCCCCAGAGATCAAGCCCTTCAGTAGTTTCCAAATAATCACAAGCACCAAACGAAACATTTCCCTCAGGCTTGGTTTTGATCAGTTTCTCCTTAATTCCCAATGTAAACTAAACTTTAATATGGTCTCAGTAACCTCAGCTTTTGCATGGCAATCTGGCATACTACTGTTTAAATTTGTTGGATTGATCAGTCATTGTATAATGTTAACATACCTCTCAAACTCTTGGCACAGGAAATCTGGGCAGAAACACAAATAACAGGGAGACAAAGGACCAAAAATAGGGACAGATTTTAAATATTGCTCTTTTAAACTTAAAAAAAAGTTGCTAGAATACCAGGGTTTTCATTAGCATGTATTTTCTGAAGGATTTGATGTCTGAAACTCAAATGTCTGTCATTATTTAATGACTTCATTCTACAGTGATTTAACAGAAAACTACACATTTTATGAGGAACGGACCAAACATATAAGCCAAAAATCTGGACATTCTGCAAAAATCTGGACAGTTGAGAGGTATGAGCTGCTTAACAGAAACAGCAAAATAACATGGAAATGCTGCTGCTGTACATATCAGGCATGACTGAGCAATAGTAGTAGATTGCCAGTTGGACAGGGCCAGTGAATTTGCTTTCTGAGTTAATGTTTCCCATCAGTAAGCAATGTCCACCAAGGCAAGAGTCATGCAGTATGAAAAATCTGTTTTTAATTTATTCCTTAACTGAGTAAATGTACTAGGCACAACTGCCTTTTCCAGAGCAGCCTTGGAAGCCCTGTTTGCAAAAGTGACTTCTTCACAGGCACACAGTAGGACATCTAGACCGAGGGAATCAAACTCAGAGTTACATAATACATTAGCAGCTCATAGCCTTAAACCTCTACAATAAACTGACAGCCCTACATAGTTGGTTAGCAACATAAACAAATGGGATATGAATTACAAAATCAATTACCCATATTTCACATCTTTAACTAGTCAACTAGTCTTGGAACACTGCCTTTCACATTAGGCATAAAGCATATTTATTTTATTTTATTTTATTTTATTTTGCATTTGTTTACCGGGATGGTCTAACTGGATGCATGTCCATTTTCAGTAGAGTCCCGGGGAGATAAGCTCCAGGAAGTTACATTAGTACAACTATTCAGGTGAAGGTTATTTATATAGATACAAACTTAAAGTTTCAACAGTTCAAAAATATACACAGTTTCAACATAAATTTAGGTAACGAGTTGTGGTAGAGGTACATAGTTAAAGTTTCAGTAATTGCAAATAAAACAACTTGCACAGTTTGTACAGAATTTGTTGGAAGCATTAGATGAGGTATTTTATACTGTATTTACAAAAGACTTGGCTATACAAGTTAAATTAGCTGTAAAGGGTAAGATATGTCTTTGTAAAGGATAGGTATTAGGTGGATATTGACAAAAGTCCGAGCAGATATAAGGTCTAAACCAAGAGAGAGGGAAGCAGATAGGATTAGTCAGGATTTGATCAGGGACATAACCAGTGGGTTTTCAGATAGAGTTTCAGATTGTGCTTAAAAAGTGTAAAAGAGGACAGCGATGTAAGTTTGTAAGGGAGTTGGTTCCAGTTATTTCCCACTGCATTAGAGAACAAGGCATCTCCTGCCATGTTATTAGATTTACATGTTGATACAAGTAGTTTATTAGATGATTGTAATGTTTTGAGGTTTTTATATTGGGTAATGAGGCTGGAAAGAATTGGGGTATTTGTGGGTTGGTAGAGGGTCTTGTGGGCAATGGTGAGCTGGTTAAAGTGAATCTAATTCTGGAGCTCTAGCCAACCAAATTGTTTCAGGTATTAGCAGTGATGAGTCCTGAAAGGAGAAGCAGTGACAAATCTGGCAATGTTGTTATATGAGTTGGTCATCTTGTTCAGGTTATATTTTTACAGGTTTGTATACATGGAAGAAGCATAGAGAAGCGTGGAGATAAGGTGGGAGTGGGCAATAGTGGTTCTAGCTAGTGGGGAGAGAAAGGGTTTAATCCTGTAAAGAGATCCTAGTTTTTTGTTAACAGTTTTTATGGTATTGTTGATGTGGGTATCAAAGTTCAGGTTGTTATCAATAGTAACCCCTAAAAGTTTAGTTGTTAGATCAGGAGAGATGAGTATGCCATTGTTGGATGAGATTGAGAAATTGAGTGGGAGTGACTTCCTGGTAGGAGTAAAGAGCAAGAGTTTGTTCTTTTTTTGGGGGGGTTCAAGAGGAGGCAGCATTGCAGAAACCAGTTCTCTGTTATACTAAACATTTTTTGGGTTAGAGTCTGTAGTTGGGATTGAGATTTAGCTGAGCAGATTATTGTTGAATCGTCTGCATATTGTATGCAGTTAGCTTGGGGAATAGCTCGGTTCAGGTCATTGATAAATATTGAGAAAAAGAGGGGACCTAATATGGAGCCCTGGGGAACACCTAAGGTAACAAGGAGATGTGATGATAGGTTGTTGCCCCATAGGACAGCCTGTTGTCTATTGTCTAAGTAGGACTGGAACCATTTAGTAGCCATTGTATCGAGAGAAAAGGATTTTAGTATATTAATAAGTAGATCATGGTTGACCATGTCAAAAGGTCGATGAAAAGTGCCGAAGAGAGAACATTGTTATTACGGTTAGAATTGATGCAGTAGTTGTGCTATGGAAGGGTCTGAAGCCATGCTGACGTTTTTTGTTGATCTCCACTGTGCCCAGAGCACATATGACAAATCACTGTTGATAGATCATAATACTCCAGTATACTGATAACTCTGCCATTCTAAGCACAAGTCTTGACCTGCCTACAGTCCAAGACACTGTATATAAAGGCTAGAAGGCCCCCAGTTATAGGTGAACAACTCCAGCCTCTCATACAGTTCACCAGAAGATGTGATACGTTATATTGCAGCAGATTACCAGGAAAGAAAAGTAGAAGCTATATCAAAATACAAAATTCAAACAATGATAATACTGAAAATTCATCCATTAAGCATATAAGGAGATACAAAGTGACCAAAATCAACTACTGAGAAATCTTGTAGTTTATTTATGGTTTGCTTGGGTAACTGAACTGGTACAGGGCACTTTTCAGCCATGTCCTAGGTCATATGGCTAAAACAAAACAGTTACATACATTTCGAAGTACAGTTAAAATAACGCACATAATGCAACACATAAATGACCAGGAAATGGAATACATTCAACATTTTGACAGAAAGGTATGTCAGCAGTAGATGTGGATATCTTCAGCAACATATTCACAGCTAATAGAGACATTGGAGAAATATATCACGTTGCTGCTCAGTAAAAGATCAGTGTGCATCAGGTAATAGTTAATATGTCATGTCTGGCATCACTATTTATTTATTTATTGACATTTGGCTACTGGGAAAGCCCACTGGGCTGAACAGAGCCCATTTTCAGTGGAGGCCTGGGGAGTAAAGCTCCAGTACACAATAACAACAAAGTAGATACAGTATTTACAAGACTCAATACAAAATTAAGCAAGAACAAAGCAAAAATAAAAGCATAACTTCACAGAGTATCAAAAAAACAAGTTAAATTAAGCAAGATCCACCGGTTTGAAGGTAGTCCAGCTATAGGTTCTATGTCAGTTGTAGGCGAGTTGAATTTAAGAGATCAATGATTATAAAAGAAATACAAGATTACAGAGAATTTTTAATTTCTTTACAGATATTTTCCTTCTCTCACTAGCAGTGGTACTAGGAAACCGATGGGCCATACAAAGTTTAACCCTTCCCCTTGATAATCTCAGTAATTCCAGTGGGAATGTCAGGATTGGCTGCAGAACCAACTAGTAAAATAAAACATACTTATTACAGTAGATTCCAACTAAGCCTTGACTGGTCATGGGTCCTAAAACAGTGTTTGTTTAAAACACTTTTACTAAATTATCACTTAAGATGTGCACACATGCATTTATAGAAATGAAACCATATTAACATTGTCATATTTGTGTATTACACATTACATGTTTCTTTCTAACAAATTATTCACTCCAACATTACACAAATTGCTCAACCCCTGCCTTCCACTCACCCCACCACTTGAACATTACTCTGCTTGTATTATTTGTATATAATTTGCTTCCTCCCTTTTCTAAAGCTCACACATTTGATTCTTTTATCTTCTCTGCAATATTCAGTACTTCAGTTACAGCAAGAATCCTGAAACCATGTTATTTCTGAAATAGTACAGTGTAGCGTGCCTCCCTGTACTGACTGATGTATGTATGTACGTACATGTACACATATATGTACACACGTGTGTTAAATTCTTGTACACATCCAATACATACATATGCGTGTCTGTGTATGTATGTGTATATAAGCTTGGACAGTGTACTTGGTCTGAAAAAGCAAAGCAGCATAAAGAAGAAATAACACTCAGAATACTATTATAGCCTTTCAGATCTTCATACAAACAAAAAGGCCCAGCACACAAGCAGTCTGTCATCGCTTTTCAGATATAAATGATTACGTAACACAGTATTTTGTAAAAAAAAAAACAGCCCTTGTCCTTCTCAGTTTAAGAAAGGCGTCCTCTAAACTACCCATCTGAAACACCTTGAGTTGTTTTTACTTGTTTCCTACAAGACTGTTGAAAGTAAATAATGTTTTACCACTTAAATATTAAATACTTTACTTCAGAAGTTAGCACATACCAAATTGCATTTTGATAAAAGTTACAAACCTAATATTAACTACATAAATAAATTAAGCTGTACTTAGTATTGCCATAAAACTGTGGTAAAAATCCGATCCGAGTCCAGAAAAAGAGTGGCTATTATTTCCAAAAAAACAAAACAAAAAACTCTGCAAAAGAAAAATTTTATCTTCCTACAAATATTACAAGTGTTAACGAATCTGACAAACAGCCAAGGAAACACTCATTTTAAATGTCTTCAGTCTAAATCCACACTTAGCTTTACATCAAATGTACACATGTTGAGCTGATTAAAGATGGCAGCTAATGGACAGGCAGCAAAACAATAAGGTATCACTTCTAAGGTAACTTAGAAAAAAGTGTGAATTTGGAACTGTAAAAAAGTGCAAACTACATTTATTAATGATAAATCTATACAAAGCGACAGTGTGTCTATGCCAAAGCAAAAATATATTCTAAACATCAGTACTGGCTGTAGCCCATACCAGAGCCCCAGGCTTTTCTCTGAGCTCTAGCTGTGGGGTCAGCTGCCTAACGGTTGCCAACGATTCACTGCATTTCTCGCAGTAACCACTCCACTAACAGGGAGGACTGGAGGCCAGGAGCTCAATAAACTAAGAAGCTGCCATCTTACTAGAAATGGAAACAAAGTACAACCTGAGAAACCCTGGGGAAATATTATGTTATATAACAGAAAAATTCCAACTCCAAGAACGTCAATACTTTATTACAGCAAAGCTTTCGGATATAAATCCTTCTTCAGTGTAATATACGATCTGTAAAATTCTTTCAGTTTTTGTAAAACAAGAGTAATCATTTCTACAATAATTCAATTAACATTTTAGCTTAGAAATATAGCATTTCTTAAAAAAATTCCTTAAAAAGTACTCAGACATGCTTTCAACTCAATTTATAAATACATGCTAGAACTATATACTTAAATAATTCTATCTAATAAAAATATTTATTACAAAAATTTTTTACATGTTCAATTTATTTGCACATATACAAAAAAATATATATTACATATGTATATACACACATTTAAAATAACTAGTGTAGTTGCATGTGTCTAGTTGCTAAAACTGGCTTAATACCAACCATGTTACTCAACCCTGGTAATACATATGCTTGCAGTCTTAAGATCCATGCATATTCTTTACTCTCCAGGAGGTTATCACAATCACCCCCTCTTACTTGCTTATACACTGTTTCCATCACCCTAAATTTAAAGGTGTGCTCAGTACCTTTCTCCAAAATATGCTAAACGCATTCTGCTGTATTTGTCTATGTATCTCTGACTTGGGTTCTATTATTCTTGCCTTTAGTTTCCTTGTACTTTTCCCAACATAAAATGAGGGGCATTTTAGGCAGGTAGCAAGATATATTACATATGTAGTATTGCATGTTGCTGTACATTTGAAAAATATTTTTATTTGAAACTGGATGGATGTACATATTGTTGTCCTTCATAAAAATATCAGTACAACTACAGTTCAAACATGGGTGTGCGCCTGTTGTATATATTTTCTGAGCTCTCTTCTGATGCCTAAACTCTTTATAGCACAATTGCATTTTTAATTTCTTTAAATTCCTATATGTAAAATCTGGCTTATTATGAAGTATCTGATGCTCAGATGACATTGTGAATACATTGACTGATTTAAAAAATTTTGTGAGGACATTGAATCTTAAACTCACATTTAGAGATGCTAGAAGTATTAATAATGTGTCTGTGTAAAAGAAAAAAAGCATGTTTGTGCCAAATAGTTTTACTGTAGTAGCAGCTTTGCATGACAAATGTGAAAAGGAATTGAGACATTTATACGAAAGTAAAACAAAGAAAAAGTACTATAATTTGACAGCTGTTGAGTATGAAGCACTGAAACAGTTGTAAGATAATAATGAAATAATTATAAAGCAGGCAGACAAGGGTGGTGCAAACTTAAATGTTTGTGGTTTACAATCAGTGATTTTCGTATATTTCTTCAATTTCAACTATTTCCAGTTTATACTGCCAGGAACTCTGTTTTACTGAACTCATACCCTCATTTGGGTCTCCACGAGTGATTTTTATTGTTTTTGTTCCTTGTACTTTTCCCAACATAAAATGAGGGGCATTTTAGGCAGGTAGCAAGATATATTACATATGTAGTATTGCATGTTGCTGTACATTTGAAAAAATATTTTTTATTTGAAACTGGATGGATGTACATATTGTTGTCCTTCATAAAAATATCAGTACAGCAACTGCAGTTCAAACATGGGTGTGCGCCTGTTGTATATATTTTCTGAGCTCTCTTCTGATGCCTAAACTCTTTATAGCACAATCACATTTTTAATTTCTTTAAATTCCTATATGTAAAATCTGGCTTATTATGAAGTATCTGATTTAGTTCTGGCATAGCCATCAAGATATTCCAGTTATTCTCAATAATTTTTATTACTTCCCTAGTCTTAGTATTATAGGTAGTTAGATATCTAACCTTATTTTCTTCTTCTTTATTCACTATACTACAAGTATAGTCACTATTAAAAATAGGTTTTATCAGTGGTGGCTCGTGCCATTGGACTGCAGGACTGAAGCCCTCCCAGCAAAAAGATTCAAGTGTGGACATTTTACATTCAATAAAAAAATAAAAAAAATGTATTTAAATATTTTGTTTGATTGTTTGTTGTGCTTTAAGCGAGTCCGACCGACTCGCAAAGTCCCGGAACTCGAACTGCGCATGCTTGTCGAGTTTCAGGTTTTTTTTAAATTTTTTTTTTTATTAGCGTTTCTGTCAATCTTGACTGCTATAAAAGCAGTTCAGATTAATAAGAAGGCATCAGTGTGATACCTAGAAGTCTATGCGGGTTTAACCACACAGTAAAGCAGAAGGGTGGTCGGACTGCCACGTCCGCAGTCACGTACATGACGTAGACAGCTGGATGGCTACTGATTGGTTCTTGCTCTCTTCTCAAAAAAGAAAGCGTGAAACAATCAGTAGTAGTAGCCTGTAGCACAGTACTTCGATTACTTGCTATGGTGCTCCGTTGGTGAAAGTCATAACCTATAAAATAAATAAACAACTTTGTTTTTATCGGCTTGCTTGCCGGTTGCCTTGCTTACAAGCAGTCACCGAATTAGACAGAGAAGAAAAGAAAGAGTTCCTTCTTGTGATGAAGACAGACAGTCACTTTTTTAACAAGTGAAGTTATTAGGTAGATGTCAGACCTGTCCCTGTACCGATGTCAATGTAATGTTTTTGTTTTTTTTTAACAGTACACTCGAACGTGGTGGAACCTGCACTAGAATCTGTCAGTTCAAAGGTTTTTGTTTAC
Organism: Protopterus annectens; assembly: GCF_019279795.1. NCBI lineage: Eukaryota > Metazoa > Chordata > Ceratodontiformes > Protopteridae > Protopterus > Protopterus annectens. Next base: position 614,582,464 of record NC_056748.1, read on the forward strand.
AGTAATTTTGCTGGGGTGGGGCTGTGTTTGTGTGTGATGGACAGTCTAAGGGCTTAGTAAGATAACAGAGTTAGTGGTGTTTGTGTGTGGGTGAGGACGTGCGAGTGTTTCCAATTTGGGGTTAGAGTAATGGCTAGGTAAGGAGATAGATTTAGTGGTGTGTTTGAATGCTTTGCACTGTGTGAATAAGGTGGTCAAATTTATCAACAGTGACAGAGTGCTGATGATTTTTGTTGAGAGTGATTATGAGTCTGTGTGCAAGTGTTTGTGTTATAAGTATAGCGTAAAGGGTTACATTAGGGGATAGAGGTATTGTGCATGTTTGATACATAGGTACATATGTCTGAGTATGTTGTGTAGTGGTATTCTTAGAGAAAGAGATTTTTATAAGTTAATGTGTAGTGTTAGAGTTAGGGACAGGATTAGTATCCATGAGTATGGTGAGGCAGGTGGGCTTGCTCTACTTAAATAAGACTGCTAGAAAAAATAGATGACATTATCTCTTGAAATAAGGTAAACCCCTACCTGTGCACAGTAAAAAAATATGCAAACCTTGTTTTACTGCATTCAGCACTGTAGCTCATGTAATAATGCATGATAAGATATTTTTGTCAGAAAAGGCTTGACTTATATATAATAATCAGTGCCAAAGCAGCATGTAATATATATATTATCAATGTACAAGACAATTTAAAATCTGTTTATTATGTGTATGTATTTTTATATTAAAACACTTTTATTTTATATTTGAATTTGAATTTCTTTTCAGTTGTGCAAATAAAACTGCCTTTCTGTACTTCATTTTATAAGAATGCCTATGAATCTGTTTACCATAAGCCTAGCAATCTTACTGACATTGCAATGTGTATTTTTGAGGAAGTTACAGCAAATAAATCATTAGCTGCTTTAGATAGCTCCAGAAAATTGTTATTACTTTTTTATGTGGTGCCCATAAAACTATACATAAGAGCGTCTCTGAACACAACTTTATTATTCAGAAAATGCATGCTGTTGCAGTGTCTGTTGCTATGTGTATAAGTAGCAATGCTTTAATGACCATCAGGTAAGCTTTTCTGAGATTGTAAGATGCAAGTAAGGTTTAATAAGCATACTGTTAAAGAATTACCAACACTGAAAGCCTTTTTGTTACCATGCAGAAAATATTTACATAACTAGATAACGTATAAGCCTTAGGTATTGAAATGCACAGGACAGTATTTGTAATAAAGGACAGGATTACAGTATTTTCAGAAGCTCATTACATTTGTTGGAGACTTGCAGTCATCTTTGCAGGCTTTACCAGTAAACTAAACAGAATGCCAATCTATCATGTGTGGAATATAACCTGTGCAGTAATCATTTAAGCAATTTATCATGAGCTTGTTTCTTGTTTGTTGTTCATTTTGTACTCTGATCATGTTTTCCCCATGAAACAAGTAGATTGTTGTTGTCAGGCAGCAGGTCTGTTTTGCATAAGAAACATTTTTACAAGTGGGGGTATCACAGAGATTGCTACTTTCAGCATGTTACTTGGTACTTTTATAAAGCTGAATATAAATTATAATTAGAACTACAGTACAAGGAGAAGTGGTTTGAGTTGAGTGCTGTTTGTTTTTTATACTTGAGTTTGACTGGCATTCCAGGAATGTATTTAAAAATTAATTTATTTTTTTCATGCCTCACAATTTTTTTGTTTCCATCTAGATATTAAGTGAACTGTCATGTAGCCAATACATTGAAATATATTTTTTTCGTCTACACTTCATTTGTCTTGATTGGACTCTCATAATGACAGTCTGGCACCCAGGGCAGCGTATTTAATTAAAGTTCCAGTTTTTGTGGTTTTGAGCATACCCCCACCCCTTTCTAGTTGGCCGCACCCCCTCCCATTGGCCCCACCCATTCAGCTGTCTCCTGCAGTCCCCCTTTGATTTGAAGTCACCAGCCGCCACCAGGTTTTATTAGTCCTCTTCTACTATTAAAAACTTCATTTACTAGCTCATCCGCCAAATATTTTGCATATCTTCTCTCTATAAATTCATTTGCCAGTTCAGTCATCTGCAGCTTACATTTGCTGTCATTAGTATTTAACCTGCTTGTTCTAATAAGTTGTGCTTTCACTATTCCTTTAAAAATGTGTGTGTGGGGGGGTGCATGCTCTCTTTATGCACATACCGATTAACTTGCACTTCCTTTTTATGAACCTTGTTACAATTACATTCCCTTCATTTTTAAGTAGTACATCCAAAAAGGAAAATCTTTCAGCTGAACATTGCTTTTTGAATCTAAAAAATGCAGTGGTACTCTCTAAATATTCCACATACTCATTCAGCATTTGCTCAGTACTATTCCATAATAATAAGAAGTCATCAAGAAATCTTCGATAAAACAGAACCCTGTTATTCATAACTTGCTCATTATTAAATACAACTGATTTTTCCCACTGATGCATAACCAAATTTGCATAAGTGTTTGCTATGGCAGTACCCGTGGCTACTCCAGCTATCTGAATATATGGTTGCTCATTGAATAAAAATGCATTTCTAGTTAATACCAGGTCTAATAAGAGACAGATAGTTTCTATTTCATTAGCTGGCTTAGTTGTTTCTTCATTTAAATAACCCTGTATTGCTTCTATGCCATATTTATTTGGAATTAAAGTGAATAATTAATTGATATCCAATGTTACAAACATAAAATCATTACTTTTATTCATAGTGTTCCAGTCTCTCAGCTTGATCAAGAGGTCATTTGTGTTTCTTATATAACTCAGATTCTGTGGTAAATACTTACTTAAACATTCTTGCAAGTATATAGAAACAGGTTCAGTTACCCAGCCTCTCCTTGAGACTGTAGGTCTCATGGGTGGCTGGGTCAAAGATTTATGGATCTTTGGTATTCCGTAAATTACCAGCGTTTGTGGGCAAGGAATAGTGAAAAAGTTAAACAGCTCTATACTTAAACTTTTAGTAAGTTGCAAGTCATAAATAAGCATATTATATTCACTTATACATTTCTTAACATCCATTACACTTATTTTCTTAAAAGTGTTTGCATCATCCAGAAGAGCTTGCATTGTTAACATATAATCTGTTCTATTCATTATAACAGTTGCACCACCCTTGTCTGCCTGCTTTATAATTATTTCATTATTATCTTACAACTGTTTCAGTGCTTCATACTCAACAGCTGTCAAATTATAGTACTTTTTCTTTGTTTTACTTTCGTATAAATGTCTCAATTCCTTTTCACATTTGTCATGCAAAGCTGCTACTACAGTAAAACTATTTGGCACAAACATGCTTTTTTTCTTTTACACAGACACATTATTAATACTTCTAGCATCTCTAAATGTGAGTTTAAGATTCAATGTCCTCACAAAATTTTTTAAATCAGTCAATGTATTCACAATGTCATCTGAGCATCAGATACTTCATAATAAGCCAGATTTTACATATAGGAATTTAAAGAAATTAAAAATGCAATTGTGCTATAAAGAGTTTAGGCATCAGAAGAGAGCTCAGAAAATATATACAACAGGCGCACACCCATGTTTGAACTGTAGTTGTACTGATATTTTTATGAAGGACAACAATATGTACATCCATCCAGTTTCAAATAAAAATATTTTTCAAATGTACAGCAACATGCAATACTACATATGTAATATATCTTGCTACCTGCCTAAAATGCCCCTCATTTTATGTTGGGAAAAGTACAAGGAAACTAAAGGAAAGAATAATAGAACATAAGTCAGAGATACATAGACAAATACAGCAGAATGCATTTAGCATATTTTGGAGAAAGGTACTGAGCACACCTTTAAATTTAGGGTGATGGAAACAGTGTATAAGCAAGTAAGAGGGGGTGGTGGTGATAACCTTCTGGAGAATAAAGAATATGCATGGATCTTAAGACTGCAAGCACATGTATTACCAGGGTTGAGTAACATGGTTGGTATTAAGCCAATTTTAGCAACTAGACAAATGCAACTGCACTAAGTATTTTAAATGTGTGTACATACATATATTTGTATTCTTTTTTGTATATGTGCAAATCATTTGAACATGTAAGAAAATTTTGTAATAAATATTTTTATTAGATATAATTATTTAAGTATATAGTTCTAGTATGTATTTATAAATTGAGTTGAAAGTATGTCTGAGTACTTTTTAAGGAATTTTTTTAAGGAACTGCTATATTTCTAAGCTAAAATGTTAATTGAATTATTGTAGAAATTATGTGATTTGCCAGCCCTGCTCACATGATTTTACTCTTGTTTTACAAAAACTGAAAGAATGTTACAGATTGTATATTGCACCGAAGAAGGATTTATATCCGAAAGCTTTGCTGTAATAAAGTATTGACTTCTTGGAGTTGGAATTTTTCTGTTATTCAGCTTTTATTTTCTAACTTCAGGTTTATCACTGCATCAGCCTTTGGTCTTAAGTTTCTGAAATATTATATTAATCAGATCCGCAAAGGGAAGAAGTTGACAGTGTATCAGACTGTTTAATCAGAATAAATTTGCTGTGCTAAATAATTTATGGGCTGAGGTCTTACAACAGGAAATAAACATATCTCCTAATGCCATAGTGCTTTCATATGTTAAAGTAATAGTCTGACTGCTGAATGCGGGTGCAGCCGATCTACTGTCTGACATTTAAAAATTTATATCAAGGTCTGTTTTTCCTCTTTTTTCCATGCTGCACCTTTCTTCCTCCTATTGCCAAGTTAGTCCCTGATCAACAATAACACCTGCTCCATTTGGATCACCCTGCCCGCCTGCCATAAGTTTATCATTATCTATACTGTTACCCAATCAAACCATGCATAAACCCTTTTCTGTTCTCAGGCTAACCTTTTAACTTGACTCCGCCGTCTGACTGAGCAGTCATAGTAGGTATATATATTTGTATCAAACCACTTATGGCTAGCCTGCATACTTGCTTGGCCGATAATAAACAAACACAGCACATTCCCTCAAGCCCAGCCATATTCCAACAGGATGGCAGTCTGCTCACAATGCTGACATCATCGTGTACACCCTGCAAGCGATGATGTCAGCCAAAATTTAAAAAAAAAGACCAGGAAATTCAGAAATTATGGGGGCCACTCGGGAATTTGTGGCACCCCAATATTTTGACCTTACAACTGGTAAATACAGAGGAATTCAGTATGGTTGAGAGGTATGCCACCAATGTCTTTGTGAAAGTTAAAGGAACCTCAGTACTCATCAGCATACTTAAGCATCAATCCATGGCATAGTGGTAGGTTATGGTTAGATTTATACAAGAAAAAGAAAAATAATCTGATTCCACACAGCAGTGAAAATCAATATGTCCTTTATTGTAGTAGGTAAGCACTTTCTCGGAATAACATCCGCTTCATCAGACCAATGAAGATAGAATAGCAGTTACATTTTTAAACACTAAAACATCCAATCAAAAATCAGATAAAATGTGCATCATAGCTAAAAGCCATGTGATAAAATACATCTGTAGAATATATAGATTGTTAAAAATTTTAATAAAACAGACTAAATGAACAATATGTACTTAAAACTGGTAACAAATACAATAGTAAAAATAATAAAGGATGGACTATTGAAACATATATGATAAAATATTAAAAGAGAGATCAATGCTTTAAAGGCTGTGCTTTAAGGAAGGGTTTTAGGGAAACTCTGTTTAAACTAGGAGGTTTATCAGCTTGAAAGAGCAAAATCCATTTCTGTTCACTAGATTCTGTTCTATTATTTATGTCACCTCCTCTCTGGTACTATGCAGAATCTCTAGTACCATAAAGCTAAATTTATGTTCTTTACTCTCTTTAGCTACATGTAGTGATAGTGCGCTGGTTTCTTTAACATTCCTGATATCCCTAAGGTGTTCAAGTATTCTATCCTTAAACACCCTGTTTTCATAAGAACAATATTTAAAATCTGCCCCTATTTTTGGATCTTTGTCCCCCCATTATTTAAGGCATTATCTAGATTTCTTGTGTTAGGAAATTGAGGGATATGGCACCATTATGGATCAACCCATTGTAGGGGCCAGTAAGGGCATTAAAAATGGATCTCAAAGCATTATCCTTCTTTTAAAAATTATGAAACCAGTATAGTGAATGTCTATAAATGTTAGTTAACTTTACACAGGATTCAGAAAAAAATAATGTCCAAGCTCAATCATTTAAATTTTTTGTTGCCTGCCCATCTTAAACAATCTCAATAGTAAACAAAATGATGCCTTCTTTATGTCTGTTTGAGGTAAAAATAAATCAGTGCATAATTTCTTTAATAATAGTAGGTTACTACTTTCTTTCAATTTGTTGTAACTATGGAGCTCACTTGGGTTATTTTAACATTAGGCTCATGAATCTCTGTAAAAATAGAAATATCTAAATTTACCCTAGTCTCCTGATAAGATTGCAACAAATCCTATATAGTTAGAAAATATCTCTTCCAGTTATCAGCAAAACACACCTTATCATACTTATTCATCATAGGCATTATCAGACAGAAATGCAGATATAATAAAATACATGACTCTGAGTCCTGGTAAGTGTATTTAAAAAAAGACACTATTAGGTTCAGGGGGTTCATTCATCCTTGACTGGTGGACTTTTACTAGGTATATAAAACACGCAAGAAGAAATAAATTACTGAAGTTTAAGCCCTGACAAAATATACTGTTAGAATTAGAAAAGCAACATGTGAAGAACAAAACAGTCTGTGACAAAAAACTAAAACGATACTCTGTCTGGATTGTCAGTTAGTACTCTCTAGTCTCATCTATATACACTAAAGCAGACATGCATTACACAACTTTACTTATTTATGCTGTCAGCTAATGTCAGTGCTTTCTGAAGAACTCACAAACTTAGATAATTCCCAGGATGTTTAAATTCATGTAATACAGATGTTCTTCGTGTTTTACTGTTGCAGTCATTACATTTGGGTTATCTGCTTGCAGGTAGCCTTCAGTCGGCCTGATTAACAAAGTCTTGGATCCTGCTTCGGTTGCTGTCTCTTCTTCCATGACATCAGGTTGTCAGGGGTATAAAACATGCAGCCGATATCATTACATCAGTCTTTTTTGCCATGTGGTGCCCGAAGCAGAAGCAGTTCGCCAGTGCCGGTAGGCCGACTCCTGAAATTTTTGTTTTCGGGTTTCAGAACCGAAGTCTTCAACTAAAAGCTAAGTACCCCATTGAGCAAACTTTTTCTTGCTCTAAACCGATGTCAGTAAAAGTAAATAATTGCATTTCTTGTGGAAAGCAAATACCTCATAAAGATTTTAATTCGTACTGTATTCCTTACCTAGGCCCTGACCACGATGTACCTCGCTGTCGGTTTTGTGCCTTATTTAAACCACAAACTATCTGTCGATAATCCAACGATGAATCCAAACATAAATTTTAAAAAAACAAATGTTGACCCAACACTTAGAAAAACATAAAAACACAAGTTTATTGTGTTGTAGATACAAAGAATAAAAGCAAATAACGGTAATACAAGCAAATAACAGTTAAGCGCTTTTCGTCTCAATATAGCAGACATTCAGACCATAGGAAAAACACAAATACTCCACTTAAATACATACTACATGGTAGTTTCAAAAAATCATTTACCAATGGTGTTAAATTAGTAATTAAGTGGTGAACATGATGTCAGCAACAAATCAGGTAGTAAAATAAAGAAACAGTATAAAGTAATGAAAAGTATAAATATTTAAATACATTAATAATTATAACGAATGGATGCACATCTAGTGCATAAAAACACACTGTCTAGTTATAATCTGATAGTCAGTAAATTACCACATATTGGAAATACAAAAAATAAAAATAAGTGTACATAAATGAATTGTGTATCACTTATTGTAAATAGCATAGGTACTCCTAGCAAGGTATTTGACGACACATACAACTCTAATAATTCTAATAATTGTTAAAGGCATTCGTTTGAAAATTACAGTTTCAGAATTTTGTAATCGGATAAAACATATAATCTACATACTTTCACTGTGCAACAAATGAAGCAATAAAGCAAGCCACAAGGCTTAACTAAGAACTACAGTTTCAGAATTAAACAGTTATAATCAGGTAGAACATATAATCTACATACTTTCACTGTGCAACAGATGGAGCAATAAAACAAGCTGCATGGCTTAACTAAGTACTTATTTAGCGCATTAAGTTCTTTAATTTTAAAATACAGGCAATAGAAGTGACTTCATTTAAACCTGGAGGGTTATAGGAGTTCAGTCTCAATTGCCACATGAACTCCTGTCTTTCCAAAATTAAATGGTAAGGACCCCCTTTTATATTCACTGCAACCTGGCAAATTACTCTAAATATGAAGTGGTGTGTTGGATGTTCAGAACAGTGCCTAGCCAAAGCATTAAAGGGTGACTTTTTCCTAATGTGGTAAATGTGCTCATAAATCCTCTCTTTAAATGTTCTGTCCATCTTCCCAACATAATATGCTGGGCAGGCTACACAACTAGCCAAATAGACTACGGATTTTGAGTTACAATTAAATCTACCCTTAGTCTTTACCTTAAAATAACCTACTTCAAATTCTGTCCCTCTTGCAATGTATCTACAATAATTGCAGCTCTCACATTTGAATATACCACCAGTTCTACTACAGATCTGTGATTCCATTTCTAAAATTTGTTTCAAATTCCTATTCTTTCTGTAAATGAAGGATGGTGAATTACCTAGCTTTTCCAACATATCTGGTTCCATCATAAAGATGTTCCAGTTTCTTTTCAATATGACTTCAATTGCTTTGACTTCTAAGCAAAATTAAGTTACAAAACTGCTTGACATCTTCCTAGTGATTACACTTTCATTTTGTATACCATCCTGATTTTTGTTGGTGGTTACTTCCAAACTCATGTCCTCCTCTAAGGTCACTGACCTACTAGTGGGTCTAAGAAGTGGTTTGTAAAACCCTTCTCTTCTTTTATGTGCAACATCTTCTACTAGTTCAAGGACTAATGTATCTGGGTAACCTCTCTTCAAAAACATAAGTTTAAGGGTCTCACATTCTACAAAAGAAGTTACATCATCAGTCACCATCCTTGCAGCACGGACAAGTTGGCCTTTTAGCACAGATTTTTTCTGGTGTATAGGGTGACAACTTGTGTAATGAAGCATCCGTTGTCAGTATATTTGCGCTTCTAAATTTTTTGGTGCTCGGTTCAATTATCCTGATATGTCTTCGGTAAGCCATCCGACTACCATCATTCCGAAAAAAAGCAAAGATAAAGACAGAGACAGGCCACCCAGTTCGCCGGTACTCAGTGAGGCATTTTCGCAGCCCCTGATACCCGCTACTTCAGATTCTCAGACCTCTACTGAGACCCATTCGGAGTCCGGTATGCTGCGAGATGCTTCAACTGTGGAACCTGCGGATGTCTCTACCTTGGATGGGTCCAGAGCCGCTGTGCAGGCACCAGCTTCTGAGGGTGTATTCAGACCTACTGACTTGCATATTAAACTGGTGCCATCTTCTTCTTCAAGGCCTAAAACTCGAACCATGCCTAGAAAACTGACGCCCAGACCGCATGGTCAGGCTCTATGCCTAAAGAACAAATGATAAGAATGACTGAAGACCTTATTACTTCAATCAGGGGAAGCCAACCTTCTCCCTCTAAGAGACCTAGGACTGAGTTTGCTTATGATACATCTGAAATTTCTGTTTCCTCTGATGACCAGGATTTTCCATCATCTACGTATGAGGATTCTGATGCTGAGGACTCTATTCCCTCTGCCCCCCCCCCCCCCCCGAGGATTTCTCTTTTGGTGAAACCTTGCATACTTTCAGGGAGCTTTTTCATTGGGAAAGTCAGGATTTCTCTGATTGTAAAAAGAGGCTTAGGGATTTCTTACTCCTGCCCCAGCACAGGCCTTTAGCTATACCTCCTGTACTGAACATTGTTGATGATGCCTTTTCGAAATCTAGCATGGCCCCTGACTCTTTACCTCCTGCTTCCAGAAAACCTTATAGATATTACAGGGTTCCTGACTCTCACAAGTTCCTTTTCAAAAATCTTACTGTGGATCCTGAAACCATTTCACAGGGACCCAAGGGCATTAAAGCTACTACTGCCAAACATCCTACCCCATCTCATAGAGACTCCAGGGCACTGGATAGATGGGGTATGAAGGTATACACTTCTGCAGCTTTGGCCATTAGGGCCTTGAATTGCCAGTTTCATATGTTAAAGTATCAGCTGCATATTATTGGATTGCTTAAACAGAAAGTGATGTTGATTCCTGATTGTGCTGAAAATAAGGATTTACAGGATTTTATGCATTCTGCTGAACAAGTTGGTAAATATACATTGCAATGTGGTTTTGATTCACTAGAGGCATCTTGCAGGGCTGCGGTAACTGGGTCTGTAATTAGAAGGCATGATTGGCTTAAGGAGCAATCCTTGTCAGATCATTTTAAAGCAAAATTACTGGATGCTCCCTTAAATCAGGGCCACCTGTTTGGCAACAAGGCAGAAGAAATTCTTAAAAAGATGGAGGAAAAAGCTAAATCTATGCAAACTGTTAAAGACTTTTTTACAAGTACAACCTTCAAGATTTAGTAGGCATTGCCCTTCTAAGAATTGGTCCTTTCCTGCCTCTTCCAGACCTTCTCAGTCCAAACCCAGATCCAGCAGAGCACCCAGGCTTCAGTTCCAGGGGATGCACAGGACTAAGCAGTGGGGGGCCTCCACTTCCAAATTTGGGAGTAATAAAACTCCCCCCTATGGCAAAACTGTCTCAATGACTTCTTTTTAAAACTTCCAAGCACTTCTCAACTGACTGCCCCTTTAGGGGGAAAGATTGCACTTCATGCAAAGAACTGGGGACTCATTACCCAGGACAAATGGGTTTCAAATATAGTGTCCTGAGAATACAGATTTCACTTCCACATGTCACCAACTCTAAGCGGTTGTCCGGATCTACCTCCAAAGCAGTGGGCAGAGGCCCAAAAGCAGTTACTTTCTCTCTTAAGCATAGGGGCTATTCAATTGGTACCAGAAGAGAAAAAGGGACAAGGTTTCTACTCAAGATTTTTCCTGGTACCCAGAAAAGACAATTCATGGCATCCTATCCTGGACCTGCCTACTCTAAACACCTTTTTGGTGATTCCAAAATTCAAGATGCTGATTCTTCACCAGTTGCTTCCTATGCTAAGCAAAGATGCCTGGCTGGCAACACTAAATTTAAAGGAAGCATACCTGCACATCCCAATCAGGGAATTTTGCAGTAGATAGCTACGCTTCAAAGCAGGCTACACACACTATCAGTTCTCTGCACTGCCCTTTGGCTTATCTACTGCGCCCAGGGTATTCACAAAATGCCTAGCTCCAGTCATTGCATTTTGCAGGCAAAGAAATATTCAAATATACCAATAACCGGACGATTGTCTAATTCAGGCAGAAAACCAGGACATACTTTTGAATCATCTGGCTTTTGTACAGAGGGTGCTAACTTGTCTGGGGTACACCATAAACGAAAAGAAATCACACCTGGTACCATGTCAACAAATTATATTCCTGGGAGCAAGCTTGAATACAACTTCCCAGATGGCTTTCCTCACGCCAGAGAAACAAATTCACTTGACAACCTACTTCAAACAAGTCGTCACAAAAACCCTGCTATCTGCAAGGCAAATACTACAAGCCTTGGGGTTCATGGCCGCCTGCACTCTTCTAATTCCATATGCAAGACTGCATATGAGGAAACTACAATGGTATCTAAAAAGCCTATGGTATCAACATTCTCAGGATCTAGAAGCAATGATTCCTATCATTCCATGTCTATGCCTAGAGTTCCTTTGGTGGGTAGAGGCCTGCCACCAAAACAAGGGACTACCATTCACACTACACCCTGTTGCCTAAAACCCTAACAACAGACGCATCAGACTATGCATGGGGGGAGCACCTGGCAGGGAATTGCATTCAGGGCAAATGGAACCCAATTCAAATGCACCTTCACATCAATCATAAAGAAATGTTAGTTGTACAGAATGTTCTGACAACCTTCAAGGACCATATTCTTCCAGGACAATTAATGGTAAAGACGGACAACACCACTGTTATGTGGTACATAAACAAGCAGGGTGGTACACATTCTTACCCCCTCTGCAGACTAGCCATGGCATTGTGGAACACAGCCTTGAGCTACCAAGTACATCTACAAGCTCAATTCCTGCCAGGAAAACTAAATACACTGGCAGATGGACTAAGCAGAACCCTCATGGACCCACATGAGTGGAAACTGAAACCAAGGATTTTCAACATGTTGACAAGCAAATGGGGGAGCCCAGAAATAGACCTGTTTGCCTCCCCCAGAACTATCAATTAGAAAAATTTTCTGCAAAGACTCCTCACAGACAAGCTTGGAAAGTGGATGCTCTGTCCTTCAGCTGAAAAACCTATCAGTTTATGCCTTTCCTCCTCTGCCTCTGCTCTCCAAAGTACTAATAAAGATCAAACAAGACAAACCAAGGATGATTTTGATTGCACCAGCCTGACCACACCAACACTGGTACCCCCTCCTGCGCAGTGTGTCACTGTTGGCCCCATGGCACCTGCCTCAGACTCCTACCCTGCTGTCTCAGCAGGAGAACCAGATTCTGCACCCTCAGCTTCAAACACTGAACCTAGCAGCCTGGCTAATTACCTAAACTCTCTTTTACCATCCCTCAGTAAACCAGTGATGGGTGTCATTTTAGAGGCAAGGAGGCCTAGTACTAGAAAATCATATGCTGAAAAATGGAAAAGATTCTGTGCCTGGAACCACTCTCAAGGGATGAGCACAGCAGTGCCCAATTTACCTCAGATTTTAAAATACTTAACTGAAATGCTTCACAAGGGCCTGTCTTTTTCCTCAATAAAAATTTACGCCTCAGCCATTTCAGCTCATTATAACACAGAACCTCCCCTCTTCTCTCTTCCACTGCTCAAGCAGTTCCTCAGAGGGGCCAAAAAATTAAGACCATGCAGGAGAGCTCCAACTCCAGCCTGGGACCTTACCTTTGTATTGGAGAAACTCACCCTTCCTCCTTTCGAGCCATCTGCTACTGCAGATTTAAAATTCCTTTATTGGAAAACAGCTTCCCTTTTAGCCATCACTTCAGCAAGAAGGGTATCTGAATTACAGGCCCTTATGGCAATGGAGCCTTTCATCAATCTTTCATGTGGACAGGGTGTCCCTCAGGACCAATCCCTCTTTTGTGCCAAAGGTGGTATCCAGTGTGGCCTTTAATCAGTCCATTCATTTGTCTACCTTCTTTCCTAATCCACAGAACAAAGGGGAATGGATACTGCACTCCTTAGATGTGCACAGACAACTTAGATTCTACTTGGACAGGTCTAAACCTCAAAGGAAATCTGAACAACTGCTGGTGGCATTTGTTGCAGGGACAGAGAGGAAGGCTATTTCAAAGTGAACCATCTCGAAATGGATAGGCCATTGCATTCACTTCTGCTATAAGCACCATGGAAAACCTATGCCACAGGGGATCAGATCCCACTCAACCAGGGCTGCATCTACCGCTACACCCTTTTTTTAGAGGCGTACCTACCAGGGACATCCTAAAAGCTGCTACCTGGAGTTCTGTACATACTTTCACCAAGCATTACCATTTACCAATTTTCTCTAACTCCAAAGCTGGCTTTGCCACTGTAGTTTTGCAGGGCCTTATAGCTGGTCCTAATGCTGTCTAAATTCCTCCTCCCATCCTTAGCTTTGGGAATCTACCCAAATGTAATGACTGCAACAGTGAAACATGAAGAACATAGTACAGTTGTGTACACTTACCATAAATGTAGATGTTTGAGTGTATTCACTGTTGCAGTCCTGGTTACCCTCCCTCCAGCATCCTGACTTCGTTTGGCTATACCTCTTCTCTCCTTTTCAATGCTTAAAAGCTTTTTGGTGTATTTGCTTTTTTGTTTGAGGTATAACCTTGTATATTTATAGATTTAATTGCTTCCCATTAGGGGGGCACCTGACATCTGCGGCAGGAAAAACTGATGTAGTGACGTCGGCTGCATGTTTTATACCCCCGATGACCTGACGTCACGGAAGAAGAGACAGCAACCAATGCAGGACCCAAGACTTTGTTAATCAGGCTGACTGAGGGTTACCTGCAAGCAGATAACCCAAATGTAATGACTGCAACAGTGAATACACTCAAACATCTACATTTATGGTAAGTGTACACAACTGTACTTTCCACCTTGCCACTGCAAATACACCTGACACTGTTTCAGTTTTTTGAACTAACACAGCCTCTTCTACTACTGTTAATGTTTACTCTTTATCTTGAAGTATGGAGGGTATGTCATTTCTGTTTATTGGGAGCACTTGTAAACGATGTATAAATTATTATTATTACTGGTATCATAATCATCATTCACCATCATTATTTTTATTATTGCTAATATGAGTAGTAGGCACTGCAGATTGTTCACAGTACTCCTCTCCTGGATTTTATGCACAGTGACAGCAGTAACTGTCTGAATAATTAGTCTCATGGCTCCTCTTCTTTTTCACTTACCTTGAGGTCAAGGAGAAAGTAAATTTCCTCATCCTGGCTGGGACCTGTGGATAGCGGACACAGGTGGATGGATGTGTGGTGTGTCACCATATCAGTTAGTAAATCACTCTGCACTGCAGAAGATGTGCTGTGCTACCTGTTGAGTGCTGCCACTGCTATTGTCATTCATATATGTCGCTTAGCCATCCAGTCCATCCAGGGTCCAGTAACCCTCCTAGTCCACTTTGTGATGTGACATCGTCACATTAAAGAGATGTCATCTTTGGTTGTCAGCTGTGCTGCAAGTCGTGGGTTGGCTGCAGACATAAATAACTTTTTTTTAAACCTCTCTGAGACTCCAACAGGCAGTAAGGCACTGTCTCACAATGCTGACATCATTATGCATGCCCCAGCACGTTGGTGATGTTGTGGGAATATGCTGGCTTGCATGATGATGTCAGCTGCAACTAAAAATTGCATAAAAAAATCAGGATTTGAAGAGGCCACCTGAGAATTCATGGCACCTCATTATTTTGCCCTCAAAACTGGGATATTCTGGGGAATTTGGTACAGTTGAGAGGTATGCTCATTCGAGTACAATGGACATACTCACAAATGTTTTCATAAATCCTAATGTCATCTGATGAGTTGTCAAATGGCTCACAGATAGGACACATAAAGTTAAGGTGGGGAAGCCACCTTCACCAAGAGGACTTTTACTATTGGTGTCCCACAGATCTCAGTACTGAAACCTCTCCTGTTTGGAATATACTTCTTTGAAGTCAAAGCAACTGTAGAGGGGCTTTGGCAGACCAACTTTGATGATGACTGCAAGCTGGGTGCAGTTACTGAATTCCCCAAAGACTTAGATATCCTCCAGGAAGGTCTGACACAGACAGATAACTGGTGCCAGAACCATGGCCTAAAACTCAGTGCAAAAAGATGCATAACCATACCCTTTGAGAAGATGACTGCCCCTGCAAATTATAACATTGATTACACTCCCCTAAGAGTAGACCCAGTGGTAAGGGACTTGGGAACTCAGATTGACAGTAACCTGTATTCTGATCACCATGTGTCCATGGTAGTGAGAAAATTCCTTCTAAATGGTACAACTTATAAATAAGTGCATGGCATCCAGATCTATAGAGATCATAGTCCCACTATACTTAGCCATCATTTGAGCAATAACTGAATACAATGAATGCACCACCCTTCAGCATGTATCTGGGCAGCTGGAGTGGCCACAGAGGTCAGTCAATAAAAGAATGCAGGGTGTAAATAATATGTCCTATGTGGATCACCTCAAAGCCCTGTTCCTGTAGTCTGTCTCCAACAGACTACAGAAGGATGATCTATGCCTAAAATGCAAGGCATTCTCTGATGCAGCCCTGATGGATCTGCTCACATTCACACACAAAAAAAAAAAGCACTAGAATTACACAAGCTAAGGATCTAAACCTCATCTGTGACATAAACAAAACATGTTGGAGGGACAGGTATGTGTCTCAGAGATTAACCCTTTGTTGGAACATACTCCCAATTCATGTAAAACACAGCTTTTCCTTAAGGCTATTCAAATGCAATTTGGACCAATAGCTGGGAAATTGCAAATTCACCTCTGATTTGTCACCTGTGGCCCTTATGGACAGAGAAGGTTTGTCGATGCCTTAAGTCACAAGCATATACCAAAGGTGTTCTTGCCTGAGGGCATTGATAATTGGGTAAATTGGGGCATGAATGGTTAGGCTTAAAAAGGCTCTAGAGCCATTAGCCTACTGTAGAATTCAAATTGCAAAAACTGTCTTTTGGCTTTTCCTGGTTAGGGTTCACCACAGTGGAACTCTGGTCCGCTAATGACTGGCAGCAAATTTTTACAGTGTCGAGTTGCCAGCCCGGCACCCAACCTTCAAAGAAGGCACACCCAGACACGCTCGCACCTACCTGCATGTCTTTAAATTCACTTGACCGTGGGTAGGGCATGCAGACTCCATACAGAAGGCACACCAGCCAAGAATCGAACTGGAGAGCCTCTTGCTGTGAGGCGACAATGCTAACCGCTGCACCACTGTGGCCTAGTAGAATTCAAATTGCAAATACATAATTAAATCCATGCAGCCTTACTAGCTTAACACTTTCATTTTATTTTAAAAATGGGACAAAATCTTAAACATAACGCATATGCCATTTTATAATCACAGTGATCTATGGCATAGGAGTGTGGGTCAGGTTTTTTTTTACTCCCTCTCTTGCAGACTCTTTGGCTCCAAGGGAGAAACTCAATAGTCCACTTCCTTTTATATTTATCTAATTAAATTAAAAATGAATCACATAAAAATATGACATTATTTCTCCTACTTACATAGTTTAGATTAGTGCAGCTTAAAAAAAGCATTGTACATACACTACAAAAAACAATGACACCTTCTCATAAACTGACCTCAGACAGTTGATTGTCTATATTCCTGAAAGAACAATGTAGGCAGACGATTTTAAGGTACATTCAATACATTTGTAATTAAAATGTTTATTCAACTATTAAAATGTTTCATTAATGCATGTAGTGGAAGGTAATGATAATTAAGGGCAGTTTTATATTTCCATACTCCAGATTTTATTTAAATTAGCTTTATATTAGAGCTTACCTTAAGGTTTTGTTTTCTGTACAGTTCTCTGCATATATGATGTGGCAAAGTTTTATGCCGGATGCCCTACACGAGTGGAGGAAGATGCACACAGGTGGATTATATCTTATGTAGAAGGGCCAATCTGAAGGAGATTGGAGACTGTAAAGTGGTGGCAGGGGAAAGTGTAGTTAGCAGCATAGGATGGTGGTTTGTAGGATGACATTAGTGATCAAGAAGAGGAGGATGAGTGTGAGGGCAGCACCAAGGATCAAATGGTGGAAATTGAAAAAGGGTAATTGTGAGGTGATGTTCAGGGAAGAGTTAAGACAGGCACTGGGTGGCAGTGAAGAGTTACCGAATATCTGGGTGACTACAGCAGAGCTAGTAAGAGAGATGGCTAGAAGGGCGCTTGGTGTGACATCTGGAAAGAGGAAGGAGGACAAGGAGACCTGGTGGTGGAATGAAGAAGTACAGGAGAGTATACAGAGAAAGAGGTTGGCGAAGAAGAAGTGGGATTGTCAAAGAGATGAAGAAAGTAGGCAAGAATATAAGGAGATGAGGTGCATGGCAAAGAGAGAGGTAGCGAAGGCTAAGGATAAGGCGTATGAAGATTTGTATAAAAGGTTGGACACTATGGAGGGAGAAAAGGACCTGTACTGATTAGCTAGACAGCGGGACCAAGCTAGTAAAAATGTGCAGCAGGTAAGGGTGATAAAGGATAATGAGGGAAACATACTCACAAGCGAGGAGAGTGTGTTGAGCAGATGGAAAGAGTACTTTGAGGGGTTGATGAATGAAGAGAATGAGAGGGAGAGAAGGTTGGATGATGTGCAGATAGTGAATCATGAAGTGCAGTGGATTAGCAAGGAGGAAGTAAGGATAGCTATGAAGAGGATGAAGAACGGAAAGGCTGTTGGTCCAGATGACATACCTGTGGAAGCATGGAGGTGTTGAGGTGAAATGGCAGTGGAGTTTTTAACTAGATTGTTTAATGAAATCTTGGAAAGTGAGAGAATGCCTGAGGAATGGAGAAAAAGTGTTTTGGTACCGATTTTTAAGAATAAGGGTGATGTGCAGAGCTCTAGTAACTATAGAGGGATTAAACTGATCAGTCACAGCATGAAGTTATGGGAAAGAGTAGTGGAAGCTAGGTTAAGAAGGGAGGTGATGATTAGTGATCAGCAGTATGGTTTCATGCCAGGAAAGAGCACTACAGATGCGATGTTTGCTCTGAGAGTGTTGATGGAGAAGTACAGAGAAGGTCAGAAGGAGTTGCATTGTGTCTTTGTGGATTTAGAGAAAGCATATAACAGGGTGCCTAGAGAGGAGTTGTGGTATTGTATGAGGAAGTTGAGAGTGTCAGAGAAGTATGTAAGAGTGGTACAGGATATGTACGAGGGTAGTGTGATAGTGGTGAGGTCTGCGGTGAGAGTGATGGATGCGTTTAAGGTGGAGGTGGGATAACATCAAGGATCAGCTCTGAGCCCTTTCTTATTTTCAATGGTGATGGACAGGTTGACAGACGAGATCAGACAGGAGTCCCCGTGGACTATGATGTTTGCAGATGACATTGTGATCTGTAATGATAGTAGGGAACAGGTGGAGGAGACCCTGGAGAGGTGGAGATATGCTCTAGAGAGAAGAGGAATGAAGGTCAGCAGGACTAAGACTGAATATATGTGTGTGAATGAGAGGGAGGACAGAGGAATGGTGAGGATGCAGGGAGTAGAGATGGTGGATTTGAATGAGATTAAGTACTTGGGATCAACAGTTCAGAGTAATGGTGATTGTGGAAGAGAGGTGAAGAAGAGAGTACAGGCAGGATGGAGTGGGTGGAGAAAAGTGTCAGGAGTGATTTGTGACAGACGAGTACCAGTAAGAGTGAAAGGGAAGGTCTACAAGAGGGTAGTGAGACCAGCTATGTTATACAGGTTGGAGACAATGACACTGATAAAAAGGCAGGAGTCAGAGCTTGACATGGCAGAGTTAAAGTTGTTAAGATTTGCACTGGGTGTGACGAGGATGGACAGGATTAGGAATAAGTATATTAGAGGGTCAGCCCAGGTAGGAAGGTTTGGAGACAAAGCCAGAGAGGCAAGATTACGTTGGTTTGGACATGTGCTGAGGAGGGATGAAGAGTATAGGTTCATAGATTAGTACTAGGCTAACTGCCCTTGTGAGCCATTTTAAGCCTAGCCAATTATCCCTTGTGAGACTCAAACCGTGCACCTTGTGTTTATAAGGTAAACATCTTAACCATTAGGCCACCCTCCCAACCCTTGGGAAAAAGATGCTAAGGATGAAGCTGCCAGGTAACAGGAAAAGAGGAAGGCCTAAGGTAAGGTTTATGGATGTGGTGAGAGAGGACATGCAGGCAGTTGGTGTGACAGAGCAAGATGCAGAGGACAGGAAGAAATGGAAACAGTTGATCTGCTGTGGTGACCCCTAATGGGAGCAGCTGAAAGAAGAAGAAGAAGACCTTAAGGTTTTGTTTACTGTCTGAAAGTAATAGCCACATTTCTGATGTAAAAAAAAATAAAACTGGTGTGTTATTTGGCTAGGATGCATAAATAGTCAGTGATGGAAATGTTTTATCTTTGCTTCAGATACTTCAGAAATCAGTTATCACATTTCCCATGTCATTTAGAATATCAGACTACTGACACAAATTACTCTGTTATTGCATAATAGAATAATGTATTTATTTAAAGTAACATACTTTATTCTTAATGCAAAACCAGTTATTCTAACAACTTTCTATGGTTATAATAGCAATACTTAAAATCTATCCCTATTTTTGAGACTTTGTCTCCCCGTAATTTTTCGCTTTGTCCAGATTTCTGGTGCTAAGAGGCTGAGAGATACAGTATGCTATCTATCTATCTGAAATAAAGATAGAAAGAGAGAGAGAGAGAGAGAGAGAGAAAGTGAATTCAGTATTTTCCATTAATTATCTCATTTCTGTTATGTAGCTAAACAAATTACAAGCATTCCATGTGGAGTTATTTTAATTACATCTGTATATGAAATGATATTTAAACTCACCATCTACATTTTCTAGTTTATCGGGTGCATCTGTTTAAAAATAGCTAAACTTCATAATGTGAAAATGGTTTGTATCACCATTCTTCTGAATGAAGTACAATCAAACATCGGAACTCAGGAAAATGTTGAATTCATGCATTCCATGACTCATTCATTCCACATTGTAGCGTATATGGAATAGAGTTAATCTAAACAAGTAAATTCTGACTAAGCAAAGCAAGTATTTCTTGGTGCCATAATATTGACTTCAACGCAATATGCATGAGGTAACTGTGGTTTACGATGTACATGTAATAAAAAAAAGAAGTAAGATTTAAGTGGGAAATATAAATAAGAAAAACATTTTGCACAGAAGGAAGTATGATGCAATGAAAAACTATAACTAAAGGGACAATTATTTAGTTAAATAGAAATGCTGTATTAAACGAGGGTTCGTTTTTTTGTGTCTTGACTTAGCTTTTCATATTCTTGCTGTAGTGTGATATAAGTTGTAGGGTGGTATTCACAGTTGTTGCATTGTTATGTAGCCAGAATTTGTGCTGGCTGTGCCTGAGCACAGCTAAACCTCTGTTCAGAGACACATGCTACGCTTAGGTGCAGCACTTTGAAACTGTCTGAGAAAATCATTTGCAGATGAACAGGTAATTAGAGGTAAATAAGAACTATGTGAAAAACATGTGAGTATGTTTTGTAAAAGTGGAGTTTTTCCCATTTTTTTTCTGAATCAACAATTTTTGATGTGCTTCTGCACCATGTACTACCATGTAAAAGATATCCTTTACTGACTCTGCTTTCTCACATTTTGCAGTTTATTTTTAAAAGTTGTAACCATTAGCTTCATTCTCTCCTCCACTGGTTGGATATTCTATGTACTTTGTTATTCAACACTGCTTGTTAATATTTGTTTTGTTTATTTGTTCATGTACATCATTTTTGTTTATTTTTGTTTTTGTTTAATGCTTTATTTGCTCATGTATATCATTTCATTATTTCTGTAAACTGGAGCTTTTCTCCTTGGGTCTCCACTAAAAAAGGGTCATATGGCACAGCTGGACTAACCTGGTTAACAAATGTCAAATAAATAAGTAAATAAATAAATAAAGTGTGCATAAAGGCTATAAAAAGTGCAGTCTGGTCATTACAATCTACTTTGCAATCTGGGAAGATGCTTAAGGTTGCTGCTAGCTTAGTTGTTTCCCACTGTGATGTTTTGGCTTCAGCCATGCCAGAATCAAATGTGCTTGGCAGTAACCACTGACCAAGAAGGAGAACATGTCAGCAAAGGATGACCCATCTGAAATTTGCTGATCAGGAAATTTTGGGTAGATTTAAGGTGAACAGGGACATAATACAGGTTCTGATGAGACTGTATGGCTTACAGATATGGACTTGATTGATGTGTGACCTTCTTATACCCATGGATACCAAGGTATGATGAGCACTCTCTATACTTGTCCCGAGTGACTTTCTAGAGGCAACCTAAGGATACACCGGATACAGGCTTACTTTAGCAGTTTCTTGACATACTCTTGGTACATGTAGAGCAGTACATCTTTTTCCCAGTGTCACCTCAGGACTGATCCAATACCATGCATGGTTTATACAACATGGCATGCTTCCCTAAGGTGTTAGGTGCAATGGTTGCACTCATGTTGCAATTAGGGCCCCATCTGTACTATAGGGGGTTACTGGCACAGGAAGGGCAACCATTCCATTAACATGCGTTGACCAAGCATCCCAGCAGTGCCCATGATTTGCTTATTTGGAACAGAAGCTCAATCTACCCCCCATACCCTTACAGTTACCTAGTTGGTAAGTCAAAATATTGTAATATTCCTTTTCTTAGAAGTTTATTTATCTGTAGAGTGCTGTTATACATAGTTTTGGGAAATCATGGCCACCTTTCTTGCTGTCTGTCACCATATTTTGTTTTGCAGGTGACACAAGCTACACATTCAAACTTTGGCTAATTACCCCAATCCACAACACCCAGTGAGCTGCCAAGGAGCACTTCAACACCTCTCTATCCCACAAATAGATATATAGAGAGCTCGTGTTTGGCTTGATGAAAGCTCATTTCTGTTGCCTAGAAGAGTCTGGGGGTGCCCTTCATTATTATCTTGCTAGTGTATGCAGGATATTTACTGCCTGCTGCATTCTGCATGACATGGTCATGCACTGGCCTGGTGTGCAACTGCTACAGCCAATATGGGCAGCACAGTTTCCTCGGTCATTCCACCCACCAATGTTGATAGCAAAGGTAGCCGACCAATGGCAGTAGCACAACAACCCTCCAGCAGCCTTGTGTACAGTACACAATTGCATAGGCAAAGAGATGGCAATGATGAGCCACGACATTCACTTAGTAGTAGTGAGTAAAAACAGTTACGCATATAATACTTGATGCATGCATGTTACTTGCGAGCTATGATGTGTGATGAATGGTCAACTTACACTGCACATCAGACACTTTTTCTTTTTAAGAGTCGGACTGTTGTTTTTGGTGGAAGAACCACTGGTCATGTTTTGTACAATACTGAGGGGTAAATGGCACAAGCGCAAGTTATACTGACAGGGTTTGACTGCTGAGAAGCTGGTGTTGTAACACATCCTCATGGTGGTACTGTTATTTTTATATGGAGCTTCTAGAAGAGGCTACATTGATTATTAACTAAAGGTGTTGTTTGGTATGTGTTTTTCAGATTCCTAGGGTTGCCCTGTTATAGCCTTCTGTGAAACCAGATTGCTTTACTTTAAGTGATCTTAAAAGTGCAAATTATACTGGAAGGCATCATACACAATGTCTGCTAAGGTTAGTGTGGGTGAAGGCCCCAAAGTGTGAGATCAATTGCTGTTGTGAGCTTGATGCTGAATTGCTCTTACGGTGGGATCTGCTGGATGGAGGAGAACCTTTTGACAATGACACATCTTACGTTCTGTGGTAGTAGCCTATGCATTAACTATGTCACTGCACATCTGGTGCTGGGTGGTCCAAAATCCTGCTTGTCTATAGAATTAACTGTGAAATATGCCTTTGCCTGGGACCTCTATGTACAGGTGTGACAGTAGGTACTGCTACCTCTGAAAGGCTAGTCTCTTCATCTAGAAGTTCAGGCTGTGTACAGGAAGTGAGTGTTGAGACGTGGTAATGATATGTCCTCATGTTGATGAGTGCATGACTTGTTCTCACTTCCTAAGTAGCTATTCACCTGCTATGGTGTAGGGAGCCCTGCCAGTACAGTTTGCTAGTGTGTCCCACTGTCCTCAGGTAGAGACAAGGTAATTAGAGTTCTAGCATAATCATCGACAGCCATCCTGCACTCAAAATTAGCCTGCTGTCCTAAGGCACATGATGAATTTCACTACTGGCAAATAACAGTCAGTCATAAGCCAGGGGACCAAGAAAAAAAGAAAATAAAAATTTACTCCTCCAACAGTACAACATAATATAACTGAGTAAAATAAAAAGCTATGCTCTTCCTCTCCCTGTAAATACATAATGCAGTGTACTGTTTCAGAACATGAACTGCATGCAAGGGAGCTGAATACCATGACTTACTCTATGTGTAGCTCTCACTTATCTGTTGCCTTGCCTCTGTCAGGTCTGTGCAAATGTATGCAGCATTTATACAATATATGTATGTGACAGTGACATAGCTGCATTTAAATTAGAGTACATTGAGCTACCTATGCAGATTACTTATGAATTTCTTAGTTATGCTACTGCAGCAACGGTGAATGATTTAGCATAGTGGTGAAACCCCTATGAAGATCACCAGTATGCTGCAGAGTATGGGAAACACAGACATGAACAGCCTCAAAACAGTAAACTAGTGAATAGAAGAGGGGTCTTCCCAAGATAGGAAGACCATTTTACAACTACAGCTGAAAGTTAACTAAGGTCCCATCTTTCTGAGTTGGGGGTAGCTCAGGTGGGTGTGAAAGAACCCATGGAAACTACAAAAAGGAGTAAGAATTTTTTGTGATCCTCTGGTCAAATTATACTTAATCAGTATATGCCTTAGGTCCCCCCCCCCCCAAACAGGTCATTCTTAGTGGGACTAACCTGGCTATCAGAATGTAATAAATAAATATACCCAGGGATGGGGTCTTCCTTGAAAGCTAGTAGACTCAACATTAGGAATGAAGGACTGCTTAGGGTTGTACATAAAACTCAAACTGTGCCTATATTGCAGTTAGGGGTGAGAGTTGTGAAGGTGGCATTCTAACAATTCTACTGCAGCAGATATGACATGGGGGTTGGAATATTGCTGCTAGAAACATGCCGACAAAGAGCAGAAGGGAATGAGCTCAAAGGCTCAATTTCTTTATTCGGTTAACCATGGATCAGATAGATGAGGAAGGAGGGTGTATGGTAAATGTGACTGCCTAATTTTAAGGATAGCTGGAGAAGTCCCATGTAGATCTAGTTTAGGCTGAAGCACTATTCTGTAATGTCAGCTAAGGGGGATGGAACACAGGACATCAGCATTAGTTTATAATGAGAGGTTAAGGGGATTGGGGATTTGTTTTTAAAATGCTGTGAAAGTGGGGTGGGGCTCTATAATGCTAATATAGTGGTAGGGTGACTTCACCTTCCAGTCTCTGGAGCTGGATGGAATGTGTAATAAAGATCTACTTTATCCCACCATGAGAAAATTATTATTTATTCAGAGCAGCATAACCAAGTTTTGAAATGCCTGGGCTGTGTAGCATATAAAGCAGAAATGGGACTTTATACTAATCCTGCCCTAATATTATTGCCATTACATCTCCAGCCTTCTCTAATCTTTTCTACGTCTTTAAACCTGACATTCTGAAGCCCTTAACTTCTTGTATTTACATTTTGTGAAATGACTAAATTAATAGCTGTTAGATTTGTTCTTGCAATAAATTTCTTGCCGTGTCAAATATTTCTCTCCATCTGGATGCTTGCAGCTTTTGTGATTCATGAGCAGAAAAGCACAAATGGTATCACTGCCTTAACAAAATATAACGGTGACAAGATTAACTATATTAGGCAGCATGCTAGTTGAGTGGTTAAAGTTTCTACCTCGCTACTCCTTGGTCCAGAATTCAGTCCCGGCCTCCTGTCATGCTGCAGAGTTTGTATATTTTCCCTCTGTTTGCATGAGTTGCCTCTGGTTAATCTGATGCATCTGTGTTTTTGTGTTATTACAGTAATAGTAATTGTAGGGGTAGAGAATACTAACAGTGCTAAACAAACTCCTTTTATATGTGTCAGGGTGCCAGAGATGTTTCCTTCTATAATTGCTTCATCTAGGACTTTGCATTTTTGTTTTGGTTCCTGTTAGCAGCAGGAACTGAAACTATATTTGCTTAAATGGTCTTGATTAACTAACATGCTTTCTACAGCAAAAAAAAAAAAAAAAAAGAATTCCCAGTAAGATAATTTAAACTTGACTACAGACAATGGTTTTGCTGCATGGTCTTGAATGCTGACAAGTCTTGTAGATCCATTTTAGTAACACTGATATTTAGGACCCAGTTTTTCAAAAACACACTTTTACCCACTGCTTACTATGTTTCCAAAACGTAAATGCTGCATCAGAAGGAATGCCAGATAACCTGGTTGCATGTTGAAACTTTTCACTCTTTCCATGCAGCAAATTGGTTCTGAGTTCAGGCTCAGGCTCCAGAGTGATGATAACATGGTTACACTGAGAAGAATCATGTCTTCATCTGCAGTCAGGGGATCCTTCAGGAAACTACTGCCTGCTCTTTATGTATGCACACCCTGCTCTCTTGGTGTGCCTTGCTGCCTGCTCTTTATGTATGCAGACCCTGCTTTCTTGGTGTGCCTTGCTGCCTGCTCTTTATGTATGCACAGCCTGCTCTCTTGGTGTGCCTTGCTGCCTGCTCTTTATGTATGCACACCCTGCTCTCTTGGTGTGCCTTGCTGCCTGCTCTTTATGTATGCACAGCCTGCTCTCTTGGTGTGCCTTGCTGCCTGGTATTTATGTATGCACACCCTGCTCTCTTGGTGTGTCTTGCTGCCTGCTCTTTATGTATGTGCAGCCTGCTCTCTTGGTGTGCCTTGCTGCCTGCTCTTTATGTATGCACAGCCTGCTCTCTTGGTGTGCCTTGCTGCCTGGTATTTATGTATGCACACCCTGCTCTCTTGGTGTGCCTTGCTGCCTGCTCTTTATGTATGCACAGCCTTCTCTCTTGGTGTGCCTTGCTGCCTGGTCTTTATGTATGCACACCCTGCTCTCTTGGTATGCCTTGCTGCCTGGTCTTTATGTATGCACAGCCTGCTCTCTTGGTGTGCCTTGCTGCCTGCTCTTTATGTATGTGCAGCCTTCTCTCTTGGTGTGCCTTGCTGCCTGGTCTTTATGTATGCACACCCTGCTCTCTTGGTGTGCCTTGCTGCCTGGTCTTTATGTATGCACAGCCTGCTCTCTTGGTGTGCCTTGCTGCCTGGTCTTTATGTATGCACAGCCTGCTCTCTTGGTGTGCCTTGCTGCCTGGTCTTTATGTATGCACAGCCTGCTCTCTTGGTGTGCCTTGCTGCCTGGTCTTTATGTATGCACACCCTGCTCTTTTGGTGTGCCTTGCTGCAGAATTGTGAATGTTATAAGGCATATCTGTTTGTGCCTTGTCCAGTTGAGTTTAGTGGAGGTGATACTGTACAAAATGTGAAAGGATACAGGAGACACACCTTGTTTCTGAATGAGCCACATAGTTGCAAAAATTGCAGGTAATACATGAATTAACACAAGTATAGTTTACATGTAGTTTGTCTGCAGGAGCAGCTCTGAAAACTTAACTTAGTGGTGGAGAAAGATCTCTCTTGTACTATGGATGTATATGTAGCTACCATCTGATAAAACTTGTTGAACTCTTGGTTTCCCATGACTAATGTAGTTTTTCATGTTATTAATTTTATAATTTTCTTTTCTCAAAATAGTATACACTTTAAGTTGTATTCAACTTTTAAGATATACCTCATAAAATGACAATGCTACCCATTTTAATGTGTCACTCAGAGACTTATAAAGTCTGGATTATGCCTGGCATAGAAGGTGTTTAATTGCCCCTTTCTATGGGCTGCTCTAGGATAATACTTACTAGTAGAAGAACCTTGATGGACTGTAATACCTGCCCAGGGATTCAGAAGTATGCCTTCTCCAACTGTACAAGGGTGACCACAGAGATGCTGAAAGGCATGATGTGGCTCAAAGGTAATTATCCTTTAACAAGAAGGAATTTCATACCCTGAACATTAACTAATTAAGAAATCCACTTGTGGAAATGACAGTGTTGGCAGGGAAAGAGTTGTGGCTAAAGAATTCTCTAATAACAGTAAGTGAGCATGCATGTCTGCAAGGTCAGATTAACAAGACTACAAGAATAGTTCCAAACCACAATTAAGTGTCTGCCAGCAACATTTCTTTAAATTTTTCTCCTTGAAATTGGGGAGGAAATGGGAGTATAAGGAAGACAGAAATGGGGGAGAGCAAACAGAGGAGCATACATAAGGACACAGGGAAGGTAAGTATAGAAGTGGGGAGGGGAGGAAGACGTACTTTTTTGGCGGCAAGAGCTTGTTTTTTTCAATAAGGGTTGATGGAGAAGGATATAGGTGAAGGCAGGAGATGGAAAGATGAAAGAGGTATAGAAGCAGGAGCACACAAACAAATATAAATCAGAGACAGAGACCAACATAGGAGATGTTGACATAAAGGTAGGGTTTGACAATGGATATATTCACATTCAGATAGAAGGTGGACAGATGGTGATGGAAAGACTGGACAACAAATAGGGGATGGCAGCGACATACAAGGAGGGGAATATTTTGAAGTGGTACAGTGTGGGTACCCGGCTCTTGACTATGCTGACTGGACTATAACTAGGCAGAGGTTAGTAGGTCAGTCATCATCATGACTGCTCCCACCACTGGACAATGCCTCAGATGGTGCACACGACAGTGCCAGGCACTGGTACAACTCTGCTAACTGCACAAGAAATCTGTCACTTTTAATATGAAACCCAATCAGATCCCCCCATGAATGACAGGAAAGCAGTATTTATATATATATATATATATATATATATATATATATATATATATATATATATATATATATATATATATATGTATGTATATATCCTTTTGTAGAAAGGTTGACTCATAGAAAGAGATAGCTGACCACTATAGCATACTTTAAATATCATTTTGACATTTCAAATGGTAGACAGGTTGTTATTCTAATTTGTAACTAGAAAGGAAAATGCATTTTGTAAAATAACATGAGATGATCCTGAACCTCTTTTTTTCTGATTGAACTGAATAAAATCCAGTTGTAATGAGTTTGCTTTACTGTAATATAACTGTCATACATACCTACATGTGTGTGAATGAGAGGGAGGATAGAGGAATGGTGAGGATGCAGGGAGTAGAGGTGGCAAAGGTGGATGAGTTTAAATACTTGGGATCAACAGTTCAGAGTAATGGTGAGTGTGGAAGAGAGGTGAAGAAGAGAGTACAGACAGGATGGAGTGGGTGGAGAAGAGTGTCAGGAGTGATTTGTGACAGACAAGTACCAGTAAGAGTGAAAGGGAAGGTCTACAAGAGGGTAGTGAGACCAGCTATGTTATATGGGTTGGAGACAGTAGCAGTGACAAAAAGGCAGGAGTCAGAGCTTGACGTGGCAGAGTTGAAGATGTTAAGATTTGCACTGGGTGTGACGAGGATGGACAGGATTAGGAATAAGTATATTAGAGGGTCAGCCCAGGTTGGAAGGTTTGGAGACAAAGCCAGAGAGGCAAGATTATGTTGGTTTGGACATGTGCTGAGGAGGGATGCAGACTATATTGGGAAAAAGATGCTAAGGATGAAGCTGCCAGGTAACAGGAAAAGAGGAAGGCCTAAGATAAGGTTTATGGATGTGGTGAGAGAGGACATGCAGGTGGTTGGTGTGACAGAGCAAGATGCAGAGGACAGAAAGAAATGGAAACAGCTGATCTGCTGTGGCGACCCCTGACGGGAGCAGCCGAAAGAAGAAGAAGACATTCCTATATTGC